>NC_138045.1:1824643-1908643 GCF_964106645.2 Podarcis pityusensis | reverse complement strand
GAGGGAGACAGTGCTCCTGAAGGTAGGAGTCTATCAATTGATGAAGATGATCATCCAAATGTCATAGACCAAATGGAGCAAACAGCACGCAGACCTAGTGGTGGGAGGAAAACATCCTTAAATAAGAGACACGGGGGAATGATTAATGGACTTCAATGTCTGTACACTAATGCGCAAAGCATGGGAAATAAACAAGATGAGCTTGAGCTCTTGGTACAGCAAACTAAATATGACATAATAGGCATCACTGAAACCTGGTGGGATAAGTCCCACGATTGGAATGTAATAATGGAGGGATACAATCTATTTCAGAGAAACAGACCAGACAAGAAAGGAGGAGGAGTGGCGTTATATGTCAGGGATGTGTATACCTGTGAAGAGATCCAAGATTTAGAACCTCAAAGCCAAAGTGAGAGCATTTGGCTCAAAATTAAGGGAGAGAAGAATAACAGTGACCTCATTGTGGGAGTTTACTATAGATCCCCAAGCCAAACGGAGGACATAGATGATGCCTTCCTGGAACAGATGGCCAAGCATGCAAAAGGAAGGGAGATAGTAGTAATGGGGGACTTCAATTACCCGGATATTTGTTGGATGTCAAACTCAGCCAAGAGCATAAGGTCAAACAGATTCCTCACTGGCCTTGCAGACAACTTCGTTGTCCAGAAAGTGGGAGAAGCAACAAGAGGAACAGCCATTTCAGATCTGGTCCTAACCAATGTTGATGACCTGGTTAGTGGGGTAGAAGTGGAAGGATCATTAGGCGCGAGTGATCATGCTCTTCTGAAGTTTACTATACAGCGGAAAGGAGCAGCCAAGCATACTAGGACTCAATTTCTTGACTTTAAGAAAGCCGACTTCATAAAACTTAGGGAAGTGCTGGGTGAGATCCCATGGACAGTAATACTAAAAGGAAAAGGAGTTCATGATGGCTGGCAGTTTGTTAAGAGGGAGATAGTAAAAGCACAACTTCAGGCAATACCAATGAGACGGAAACATGGAAGGTGCCTAAAGAAGCCAGGGTGGCTATCTAAAGAACTTTTAACTGAGTTAAGATTAAAAAAGGATGTGTACAAAAAATGGAAAAGGGGGGAAACCACCAAAGAGGAATTCAAACAAATAGCCAGCACGTGCAGACACAAAGTCAGAAAAGCTAAAGCACAGAATGAACTCAGGCTTGCTAGAGAGGTTAAAAGCAACAAAAAAGGCTTTTATGGGTATGTCCGTAGCAAAAGGAAGAACAAAGAAACAGTGGGGTCACTCAGAGGAGAAGATGGTGAAATGCAAACAGGGGACACAGAAAGGGCTGAACTCCTCAATGCCTTCTTTGCCTCAGTCTTCTCCGATAAAGAAAACAATGCCCGACCTGAAAAATTTGGAGCAAATGATTCAGCAGAGGAAACACAGCCCAGAATAACTAAGGAGATAGTACAAGAATGCTTGGCTAGTTTAGATGTATTCAAGTCTCCAGGGCCAGATGAACTGCATCCAAGAGTATTAAAAGAACTGGCAGATGTGATCTCAGAACCACTGGCAGTCATCTTTGAGAATTCCTGGAGAACAGGCGAAGTCCCGGCAGACTGGAGGAGGGCAGATGTTGTCCCTATTTTCAAAAAGGGGGAAAGAGAGGACCCAAATAATTACCGCCCAGTCAGTCTGACATCAATACCAGGGACGATTCTGGAGCAGATCATTAAGCAAACAGTCTGTGAGCACCTAGAAAGGAATGCTGTGATCACCAATAGTCAGCATGGATTTCTGAAAAAGAAGTCATGTCAGACTAACCTGATCTCGTTTTTTGACAGAATTACAAGCCTGGTAGATGAAGGGAACGCAGTGGATGTAGCCTACCTTGATTTCAGCAAGGCATTTGACAAGGTGCCCCATGATATTCTTGTAAAGAAGCTGGTAAAATGCGGTCTTGACTATGCTACCACTCAGTGGATTTGTAACTGGCTGACTGACCGAACCCAAAGGGTGCTCATCAATGGTTCCTCTTCATCCTGGAGAAGAGTGACTAGTGGGGTGCCACAGGGTTCTGTCTTGGGCCCGGTCTTATTCAACATCTTTATCAACGACTTGGATGATGGACTCAAGGGCATCCTGATCAAATTTGCAGATGACACCAAACTGGGAGGGGTGGCTAACACCCCAGAGGACAGGATCACAACAGGATCACACTTCAAAACGACCTTGACAGATTAGAGAACTGGGCCAAAACAAACAAGATGAATTTTAACAGGGAGAAATGTAAAGTATTGCACTTGGGCAAAAAAAATGAGAGGCACAAATACAAGATGGGGGACACCTGGCTTGAGAGCAGTACATGTGAAAAGGATCTAGGAGTCTTGGTTGACCACAAACTTGACATGAGCCAACAGTGTGACGCGGCAGCTAAAAAAGCCAATGCAATTCTGGGCCTCATCAATAGGAATATAGCATCTAGATCAAGGGAAGTAATAGTGCCACTGTATTCTGCTCTGGTCAGACCTCATCTGGAGTACTGTGTCCAGTTCTGGGCGCCGCAGTTCAAGAAGGACACTGACAAACTGGAACGTGTCCAGAGGAGGGCAACCAAAATGGTCAAAGGCCTGGAAATGATGCCTTATGAGGAACGGCTAAGGGAGCTGGGCATGTTTAGCCTGGAGAAGAGGAGGTTAAGGGGTGATATGATAGCCATGTTCAAATATATAAAAGGATGTCACATAGAGGAGGGAGAAAGGTTGTTTTCTGCTGCTCCAGAGAAGCGGACACGGAGCAATGGATCCAAACTACAAGAAAGAAGATTCCACCTAAACATTAGGAAGAACTTCCTGACAGTAAGAGCTGTTTGACAGTGGAATTTGCTGCCAAGGAGTGTGGTGGAGTCTCCTTCTTTGGAGGTCTTTAAGCAGAGGCTTGACAACCATATGTCAGGAGTGCTCTGATGGTGTTTCCTGCTTGGCAGGGGGTTGGACTCGATGGCCCTTGTGGTCTCTTCCAATTCTATGGTTCTATGATTCTAGGGGGAGTCCTGCTGATGTACATCAACTAGGATCTCCCCCGGGGTCACCGCTCGGGGGCGTGCCTTAGGCCCACACCTCCATAGGCTTCGGACAGGGCAACGCCCCCCGGAATCCTTTACTGGACTACCCTTTGCTTTGGGGGAAGGTGATGGCACTTCCTCCCCCCCTCATTTGCATAACAATACCCCTACCAATGCCTAACCGCCAATCGAGCCAAAGCTCGCCGCCAATACCCTCAGTTGTTGTTGTTGTTGAGTCGTTTAGTCATGTCCGACTCTTCGTGACCCCCTGGACAAGAGCACGCCAGGCACTCCTGTCTTCCACTGCCTCCCGCAGTTTGGTCAAACTCATGCTGGTAGCTTCGAGAACACTGTCCAACCATCTCGTCCTCTGTCGTCCCCTTCTCCTTGTGCCCTCAATGCAGACCTTTAACTGTGGCTAATGTTAGCCATGGTTTGTTTAAACAAGCTAGCTAGGTAAACTATAGTTCAAAGACGGCTTGTCAAACCATAGTTAACATAAAGCGCTGTTTGTCGGATTTGGGTGAGACAACAAACTTTGCTTAATCTAAACCAGGAGGTCGGTTCCAAACTCTGTGCAGGTGGGCAGAGATGGAGGGGGGTGGGAAGAGTGTGAGCCTGAGGCCCTCTAGGGCTCATTCTCTACATGCTAAATTATAGTTCTACTTGAAATCTGAATTGGGCATGTAAATATTCCATACGCATTCTTCAACAGCTTGGCCTGCTTCACCCTGGTTCTGATTTCAGAAATGTTATGAAAGACTGCATGATTCCACGGTCTTCTTTTGCAGATACAATGAGTTTTACTTCTTTACCCATCCTGCTCTGTTTATTGAGGATCACTTCCCAGATGACCCCAGATGGCAGCTTCTGAAACAGACATTAAGGCTGAAGAAGGACGGGTGTGATGGCTAAAATATGCCTGAGTTTTATTCTGTAGGACTGACTGACTGGAACATCCACAGAAACATCACTCGCTGGAACATGTAAAATCGATTAGAAGCATCTATCCAGAACACAGTTGCATTGGCAATCGGTCTCATGTTTTTCAAAAGGGAAGGACTGCGTCACATAAGCCAATACCCTAGCAAAGCAGAAGCACTGGGGGAAATCTGCATATTTGGCAAGTTAATGTTTTTAGAGACAATTGCGCTTATGAGATACACACACACACATTATTTATATAATTGCCATATATATATATATATACAGTATAACACCTCTATTTCTTTATTAGTAACCTTGATGTCAAACCAAAGTGACCTTAGCAGCCGCTTGCCAACTAGAACAGAATAATTACATTAGAGTACGTGTTTGTATGTTGCTTAGAGAGGGCTAAGAAGCAATCAAGATTGCTTGTGGCAATTCACATTCACCGCTAATGTGGACTTTTGCTACTTTAATATGTGGAAACATTGAGCCTGTGCAGGTGGTGAATGTCCCCATATATGTGAAGAGGACAGTATTGAGGACAAACTTTGTTTTGGGACAACTTTCTAAGATCCTGTGTGATAGATAGTCTCTCGGAAAAGATTAAAGATAAGCAAAAACAGGAGTTGATTGGTAACTGAACTGGACAACAGGGTCGAAGCAACTGCTTATAGACATTTCTGAAGACCTGGACCGCTCCCACTCCCCACGTGATTGGCTGTCTAAACTTCCAAGCTGCGAATCATGACTCAGAGTTTAAGGGCCAATGGCAGAAGCCCAAATCCAGAAATGTTCTGTGATTGGATATCATGTATCGAATCAGAACACAGGAGCTCAGAATCCTTAGTCCAGACTCAAGACCACTGAATACATAACAGGCCCCATGGCACTTTCAGGAGACTGGCTGACTATTGATGTGTAACCACAAAACTCAAGAACTGTCCCGCTTGCTAGAATTGAGCTGAGGGATCCCCTTGTACCCTTGGAGATCTTTCGAAAAGCAAAGACACGTAGGATTTTGCCTTGATAAGAAAAGAAACAAGAATCAGTGATGGGGGGAATTTTGTTCTGGGGCTCAGCCCCTGCACTTCCTCCTACTGCTAGCACTCAGTCGTGTGCTAAGTACAAAGATCATGCCCCTTTTGGACTTCCAAAGGATGGGAAAACCCTGCATTTAAAGACACGGGACAACAATGGGATGGGGCGGATTTCATGCGGACGCCAATATATTACAGTCAAAGCTCAGCTCCCGAACGCCTGCGTTTTGGAACGTTTCGGCTCCCGAACGTCGAAAACCCGGCACATTTCAAAACGATTGTGAGGCAAAGTAAGAGTCCATCGGTTCCTGAGGTGAAATTTTGGGGTGGGGAACGTCTGACCTCTGAGCACATCTTGCCCCCTCCCCAAGTCTTCCCCATTTGGTCCATGAGGCCATTCTCACATGCAGGTAAGGGGTGAGGCTTGACTGATAGGACATGGCTTTCCAAAGCTGCTTTCTTTGCACAGCCCTCAAAGCATGGGACTAGTTGTCAGGATCCTCTGAAGAAATGCAGAAACCAGGGACCCATTGCTAAGCAGGATGGCTCCCCCTTCATATCAACGCAGAACATCCCATTCAGTTGGGCTGAGCCATGGCACTCCTGGCAGAGAGCTCTTTGGCGAGCCAATACTCAGTACTAAGTAGAATTGCCCATCCCTTCAGATCCTTCTGAGCACTAAAAAAGGAGGGAGAGGTTTCTTCCCTTCCCTGTGAAGCCCAAGCTTGCTGAGCTCTTCAAGAGAGAGGTGGGGGCTCCCGAAGGCTTCCCCTCCTTCCTTTAAGCCTGATCTCACTGCAGTCCTAAAAGGGGGAGACTCTCCAAGACTGTAGTGATATTAGGCTCTTTCCCTCCTCCCTTTTAGGCCTGATGTCTCTTTGTTGGTAGTGAAAGGGATTTTGACCCAAGATACAGATCCCAATAAGGATCTGGCACGCAAAGTCCAAAAGTTTCCCACCTATTCAGCCTAGCTGGAGAGAGCCAACCTGAGGAAGCTGGCACAAGCTTCTAGCTAGATGCTTCAAGAAATAGGGTGGGGGCCTGGCAGCGAAATAGAAATTCTAACAAGGCTGATGCGTCGGATAGCTAACCTCAAAGAAGCATCTAATTACTAAATATATATTCTTTTTCATGGAGCACATAGTTAAACTATGGAACTTGTTCCCACAAGAGACCGTGAAGGCCTCGAAACATCGATGGCTTTGAAAGAGCATTAGACACGTCCTTGGAGGAGAGGGCTATCAATGGCTACTAGCATTGATGGCTATGCTCTGCCTTCACAGTTGGAGGCAGAAATGCTTCTGAATACCAGTTGCTGGAAACCACAGGAGGGGAGAGGAAATGAGCAATGGGGACACCTTCTGTATCTGCGCTTCCCCACGCAGGGAACTTTGACACACTCCAGCGCTGGTTTGCTCCAACATGTTATGCTTTCCCCCTTTGTTTTGACTTCATGGATGCTCTTCCTGCTACTCGCCTCCTAATGCCAAGGTCTCCAAGGAAGGGTTTGATAAACCCAGATCAAGCCATGCTCTTCCCTCATCCCTCCAGTTGGGCATTTCATTCCTGGCTCGAAGCACCAAGGAGCGCCTTTCAAGTAGGCTTTCAGGATGGGAGGAGTACAAGCATCAATGCTGCCTCAGGAAGAAGATCTGTATGGTAAATAGAAGCTTATGTATGGCTATTGATCTGGATCCTCTGTGTCAGCTGCAGGGAACCTTTGGCCCTCCAGATGTTGTTGGGTGACAACACCTGTTAGTCCCAGCAAGCATGGCCAGGGATTATGGGAGCTGTAGTTCCCCAGCATCTGGAGGGCCAAAGATCCCCTACACCTGCTGTATATATTAATACTACTTAGTAGTGCTGCGTATCTTAGGAAATCATTTTATGAGCCCGTCACTCAACCACCCAGTGGCGTAGCTAGCCGCTCAGGGGCCCAAGCCACCACGTCACTCCCAGGAGAGATGCGTGGCTCGGGCGCGCTTCTGGCCCCGCGGGAAGTGCTGCCCCCTGTGGTGTGGCGCCCAGTGCCCCCCTCCCCCCCCAAGCTACATCTCTGCACCCACCTCTTGGGATATCCTGGGAACAAGGCTTGAATGGTAAAAATTAACTGCGCTCAGTGTTATTTTTCTAGAAAAAGAGGTGCCAGAACTCACCACGAACGCTTCCCTTGTTCTTTTACAGTGGCAATGGCACCAACCTGAGAGGTGCCAGAACTCAGTTCCAGTGAGTTCTGGCTGGGGGGAAAAGCTGCACTATATTTTTTCCTCTAAGGCTGGAGCTTCAATATGTGGCATGTGGGTGGGTGGGTACATTTCCTCCCTCACCTCAAGCAGCCCTGTTTGTGTTCTTGTTATGCTGCCATTATAGTTCCTGAAATGAGCTTGCAGTTGGCGTTCTGTTGAATGCACATTGCAGACGGATGCAGTGAAATTTGCAGCCGGGCTTAAGGGATTCCTATCAAAGCCAGATGTTTGGGGCGAAGAGGGCTTCTCTAAGGAGGTACCAGCTCTTCCAGTGGGAAGTGCAAACCATGCCATACGCCTTGTGGTCTTGCAAGATCAGATCAAAATCCTACCTGGTTCAGCATTCTCCCTCTCCTTCCTTCTGTCTGTGTCCTTTTAAGCAGAGCAACGTTGGTCTACTCCCTGCTGCTGTATTTCCCTTGGGGAGAAGCAGAAAAGGCTCCCTATCTCTATTCCCTATTGGTTCCCTGTATTCCAACCCTTTAAATCACATCATAGGTCATCCTCTGCTCCCCCTCCCTTTCCCCACTGTTTCAAGAAGGACGTTTCCATTTTTGTTCCTAGATTATCCATGGGATAAATCCAATCAGAAATCAATACAAATAGACTTGGCAAAGTTTAAGGAACTGGATGCCTATGCACAGAAGGTATGCTGTCTCTTATTGTGATATATGCAGCAAGGAATTTGCTAGGATGCTGAGGTTTTTAATGTGCATTTGGAATTTGAGAGTGCTTTCAAGTGTCCTCTCCTGATAGGAGGCAATTACTTCTGTTGAGATGGAAGGTCCGAACTGGGAACATCATGAGTCACAAGACCCTGCTCCCGTTTTCCAGAAAACTAACACGGTGGAGCACCTATTCACATGCGCTGCACACACCATGCATTTAAAGAACACCAACTCCCCAAAAGAACTATGGGAGCTGTAGTTTTCCCCTCACAGAGCTACAAATCCTAGAACCCTTAACAAACCACAGGATTCTCTTTCTCTCTGTGTGCGTGCGTGAATTAAATGCATGTATATACACCCATATTTAGTTATTTTGCAGCATTGCTTTGCTTTAAAAATTCAGGAGATAGCTCCAAAGTCAATTCGGAGGAGAGCTAGCAATCATAGGCAATATGAAAGGGTTTGAACGACTCCTCTCTCTTTCACAATTCACTTTCGATCGTATTTATACTACAGACCGAAATTGATTTGGTAGTTATTTCCTCTCCTCGGGGAACTCCGAGTACTATACTTGTGTGAACAAGGCTAGCAGTCATTAACAGAAAATTCTCAGTGCCCTTGCCAAACCACAACTCCCAGGAATCTCTGGGGGGCCTCGCCAGAATTAAACTGGCATAAAATTAATATACTGGTGCAGTAATCAGCCCTGGGTTTCCCCCAGTGCTGTCAAGTGACAACAGTAGGGCCGGCCCAGGATCCAGGGTTGCCTTGGTCCCTCCCTGCCCCCAGAATGCCCCCCCCAGTTGTACTTCCACCCACCCAAAGGTGCGATGGGCAGTGGCGAAGCTGCATGCTCTGGCACCAGGGGCGGAGAGCAGGCAGGGGCGTGGCTGGCGTGTGTCCCGGGGGCGTGGCACATCGCCTGCGGGGGCGTGACATGCATCCTGGGGGCGTGGTGCCCGGCACGTGGGGGGGTGCACGGCGCATGTCGGGGGCGGCCGCAATGGTACCCCCTCCCCGATGGTGCGGGGGCAGTGCGCTCCCCCCCGTTCCTCTGCCAGTAGCAATGGGGGAACTCTGCACTTGTGGGGAGACAGTAGCAAAGAGGATTTGGGTTTCAGCTGAAGATTGTAGAAATAACATGCCTGTGAACCCTGGAAAAAGGAAAGGTTAATCATGCGTCTCCCTTCAGAACAACTTCCCCCCCAAGGGTACATTTTTGGCAAGTATAATAAATTCTTTGATTGATCAATCAAGTAAAACACATACACTTAATCGACTAACTGTGCAATCCCAGTGAATTCAGCAAGAGACACTCTTGTAAGTGCACGCAGGATTGCACCCTAAAATTTCTTTAAACAAGTGGGCTTAGGTAGAAGAAAGGAACTGGTACCCCCTCGTCCATATTAACTGCTTCCAAGTCTATTTACCTTCTGTGAAACAGGTGAATGTCAGGAATAGCGTGAAAAACCTGGTGAGTGTCTTGCTGCAAAAAGCCCCCAGTGACCTGGAGAAAGTGCGAGCCATTTGGATGTGGATCTGCCACCATATAGGTAGGTGGGGGTACCACCTTTCTGCATACTTGAGTCCCCTTGCCTCTGACAACTTCCGGTATTAAAAGATCAGCCTTTGTCACTGCCCTGCGCCCATGAATCCAGCTCTGTAGCAGAGTTCTGTAGCAGACACCCAGTCCAGTGATTGCCAGCCAAGGAAGATGGATACGTAAGGTCATATCAAAGCAAGTTATATTCAGAGTAGACCGGCTGAAATCAATGGATGTAAGTAACTCATGGACATTAAATTTAGTGGGTCTACTCCGAGCATGGCTTCTTTGCAGCTGTCTCGGGCATTTTCACCATTTCATAGCCAGTCATGTCAGCTCCATTTGCACAAAGGATTCTGGATTGTAACCTGTGTGGATCAGTGATTTGGTGTTTGGCTCACACAGAGCTTGACTGGGATCTCTGTTCAGCCATGAATCTCAGAAGGGATCAGGAGGTGCTCATTGATAACAGAAATCACTGGGTTAAAGCTCACTGAAAGTGCCGCGGTAGCATTATTATCAATTTACGATGGGGTGGAAGGTTTGCAGGCTATGAAGGACTCGCTCACAAATTTATTGAAAGCTGCACAAATTATGATAGCTAGCAAGTGGAAGGGGCAAGCAGACTATAAAATGGAAAAATGGTATGAAGAGGTGTGGGATACATAGCTATTAATGATAAATGAACATGTGCCATTAAGGTAAGACGGGGAATATGCAGGAGGAATGATTTTGAGGAGATATGGAGGGTGTTTGTAGAATTTGTACTGTTACAACGGAAAGGGGTCAAACCATCGCTAGAGGTGTTGAAAGTTTGGGAGGTTGGATAGTTACAATGGAATGGTCTCGCTGGTGGGGTGCACATTTTTATTCTTATTTATTTATTCTTATTACTTTGTCAAAATAAAGTAAAGGTCGCAGCACGGGAGGAGAGGAGGTGTCTCCCGACTCCTAACCCTTGCACCAGTGTGCATTTTTATTTGGCAACAAGACCCTGGGTCTACACAAAGCAGATTTACGAGTGCTTCCAGACTTTCTCTTTTGAGGTGCGATTCAATCACATATGGGCAAATTCATGTTGTGCAATCAAAAGTTCATTTGGAGCTCTTGCAAGACAAGCCACGCCACCCCCCAGTCAGATTTTGGCAACCAGGAAAGATATTGAGAAACACGATGGAAAGTGTGGCAAAGTGTTGCCACCCCACAAGCAAATCAGAATGGGTGCTCATTGTCTTTATTTCTACAGAATATGATGTGGAAGGCTGCTATAACCTGGACAAGGTGTCATTTAAACCAGCTGATGTCCTTCAGTCAGGAAAGGCTATTTGCGGTGGATATGCTCGACTCTTTCAAGAAATGTGCAGGTAACTTCTGTTGGCTCCAGCCATCATGGCAAGTGGTTGTTACTTGGCTGTAGCGATAGGAGATCTGGAGAGCCACAGGTTCCCCACCCCTTGCCCTAGGCAGCTATCTCCATGCTTAGGCGTGATCAACTCGCACGTGACAGCCCTCGGAAATATGTAAATCAATAGATTCTAAGCAGAAAATGGCGGGAGAGATCTGGAGAGTCCTCATGGCTCATGAGGAGACCCTCGCCAGAACCCAAAGAGGACTTCAGTGGGAGCGGAGGAAGCCCCAAAGAGAACGGAGGCACAGTGGGGCTTTGTTTAGGCTGCTCAGCCTCCCCACCTAGTAGCTGACACACGTCACAGCATGGCAGCTGCTGCTGCTTTTCCACAGGTCCTCCAGCCAGCTCCAGAGCTTCAACTCTGGTTGAAAGGAGTGTTGTGGGGAGAGAGAGCTGGAGAGCAGGAAAAAATGAGCTTTTTTTTAGTGGGTGCTCCCTACTTACACAGGGACACGGGTGGCGCTGTGGTCTAAACCACTGAGCCTCTTGGGCTTGCCGATCAGAAGGTCGGCGGTTCAAATCCCCACGACGGGGTGAGCTCCCGTTGCTCGGTCCCAGCTCCTGCCAACCTAGCAGTTGGAAAACATGCCAAAAAGTGCAAGTAGATAAATAGGTACCGCTCCGGCGGGAAGGTAAACGGCGTTTCCGTGCACTGCTCTGGTTTCGGTGTTCTGTTGCGCCAGAGGCGGCTTTGTCAGGCTGGCCACATGACCCGGAAAAAACTGTCTGCGGACAAACGCCGGCTCCCTCGGCCTGTAAAGTGAGATGAGTGCCGCAACCCCAGAGTTGTCTGTGACTGGACTTAACTTTCAGGGGTCCTTTACCTTTACCTTTACCTTTACCTTTACCTTTACCTTTACCTTTACCCTACTTACACAATGTTTGCTTATGTGCATGGGGTTCCGGAACATGACCCACCATGTAAGTGGAGGAATGATCCTGAAGCAAACTTGCATATATAGGGCTGCATTGAATTGAGTAGATCCACTGGAATCCATAGACTTAAAAATTACTTGAATTTAATGGGTCTCTTCCCTGTGTGACTTAGTTCCTCATCCATACTTACCTTTGCTCTGTGCTTTATAGGCACAGGTCCTGGCTTTCCAGGTCCGTGTCCAAATGTTGTTGTTGTTCTTTCATCCCAGGAAAACTTGTGTTTTCCTGCCAAATTGGAGCAAATGAGAATCTGTGGAGAACCTGATTGCTGTTTTCTCTGATCCAGCAAAATGAAGGGCGGCCACTCCAGCCTATCAAAGCGGTGAAAGCAACCACTTGTCCTCTTGGTAGCAACACTGTTCCTGAATACCTTCCTTCCCCTCTCAGTATTGCAGGGATACAGTGCCAGTATTTGATAGGCAGCTGCAGCGTAAAGGGGAAGAGCGACCATGCCTGGAATGCTGTCCGCATTGATGGAAGGTGGCATCTCTTAGACTGCACCTGGGGAAGTGGCTCTGTGAATACTGCTTTTAGCAAGTTCCCTTTCAGGTACGTTGTTAGGCAGACCAGGCAGAGCGTGGGACACACTGAGGGGATAGCAGAAGAAGAAGAGCTTGGATTTGATATCCCGCTTTCTCACTACCCTAAGGAGTCTCAAAGCGGCCAACAATCTCCTTTCCCTTCCTCCCCCACAACAAACACTCTGTGAGGTGAGTGGGGCTGAGAGACTTCAGAGAAGTGTGACTAGCCCAAGGTCACCCAGCAGCTGCAGGTGGAGGAGCAGGGAAGCGAACCCGGTTCCCCAGATTACGAGTCCACCGCTCTTAACCACTACACCACACTGGCTCTCACAGTTAACTTCATTTGCTTTCAGGTGGTTTTGTTTTGCTTGGACCACTTGTCAGAGTTTGCAATTTGATGGCCGCAGGGCTGATTAATGTAAGCAAGTGCAATAAGAATGCTGCAGCTAGGTTGGTGACTGGGAGCGGCCGCCGAGACCATATAACACCGGCCCTGAAAGACCTACATTGGCTCCCAGTACATTTCCAAGCACAATTCAAAGTGTTGGTGCTGACCTCTAAAGCCCTAAATGGCCTCGGCCCAGTATACCTGAAGGAGTGTCTCCACCCCCATCCTTCAGCCTGAGGTCCAGCTCTGAGGGCCTTCTGGCAGTTCCCTCACTGTGAGAAGTGAGGTTACAGGGAACCAGGCCTTCTCAGTAGTGGCGCCCGCCCTGTGGAACGCCCTCCCATCAGATGTCAAGGAAATACAATAACTATCTGACTTTTAGAAGACATCTGAAGGCAGCCCTGTTTAGGGAAGTTTTTAATCTTTGAAGTGTTATTCCGTGCAGAGTGGCTGTGGAGGCCCGGCCAGATGGGTGGGGGTATAAGTAATATTTCATTATTATTATTATTATTATTATTATTATTATTATTATTAAGCCATGGGCATGGAGTGTCCTGATGGCAGGGATAGATACCATCTATTTATCCTCTTTGAACAGTTCTGGAGTTTTGTGCTTATTCTGGGCTACATGTGCAAAATCTGGGGATTCTGGAGGCTGGATTGTTGCAACACAGCAGCTTCCTCAACCAGATGCCCTCCAGCTGCTCTGGATCACCACTCTGTTTGCCTGTCTGGCCCTGGTGCTGATTTAGGCAATATTATGAAATACTAGACTATTGCGCCTTCTCCTTTTGCAGGTACGATGAGTTTTACTTCATAAGAACATCAACTTCATAAGAACATCAACCACTGAAAATGGGTAAAGCCAATTAGAAGCCTCTGTCTTGTTCCCTTTGATATCACAGTTACATCCACAATCAGCCTCATGTACAAGCTGTTACTGCAGTGTATATAACAGGGATGGAGAACCAGAGGCCCTTTCAGAGGTCCTGCACTACAACTTATCCAGAATGCGGCAGCTAGACTGGTGACTGGGAGCGGCCGCCCAGACCACAGAACTTGAAAGACCTACACTGGCTCCCAGTCCATTTCCGAGCACAATTCAAAGTGTTGGTGCTGACCTTGAAAGCCGCCTAAACGGCCTCGGTCCAGTAGACCTGAAGGAGCGTCTCCACCCCCATCGTTCTGCCCGGACACTGAGGTCCAGCGCCGAGGGCCTTCTGGCGGTTCCCTCACTGCGAGATGCCAAGTTACAGGGAACCAGGCAGAGGGCCTTCTCGGTAGTGGCTCCCGTCCTGTGGAACGCCCTCCCATCAGATGTCAAAGGAATAAACAACTACCTGATGTTTAGAAGACATCTGAAGGCAGCCCTGTTTAGGGAAGTTTTTTAATGACTGATGTTTTAATGTATTTTTAAGCTCCTGTTGGAAGCCGTCCACAGTGGCTGGGGAGACCTGGCTGGGCGGGCGGGCGGGGTATAAGTAATAAATTATGATGATGATGATGATGATGATGATGATGATGATGATGTCCCATCATCCCTGACTATCATGTGGTTGATGGGACATAAGAATTCAGCAACATCTGGAGGAAATCAGATTGGCGAAGGCTGGTTTAGCACACCACCCCAGACTCTCAGCTGTGGTTAACGTTATAAAGTTATAGAGTTATTATAGAGTTGGAAGGGACCACAAGTGTCATTTTGCCTAACCCCCAGCAATGCAGGATTATTATTTTTGCCCCGTGTGAGGCTCAAACCCACGACCCTGAGATTAAGAGTTTAAACAAGCTAGCTGGATGAGCCATGGTTTAAAGATGGCTTATCAAACCAATCAACCATGGTTAACAATAAGCATAGTTCATCAGATTTGGGTGAGGCACAAGCTGTGGTTAAGCCTAACGAGGATGTAGTTTCCAAACTCTTCACCGCTTGTGTAGAGGGAGGAGGGGGGGAATGTGTGAGCCCAAGGCTTGCTTTGGCTCATTCCCAGCATACTAAACCATGGTTTCACTTGACATCTGAACTGGGTCTGTAAGTATTCCATGCTCTACCTTAGATACCTTTGTTTGCCCCTATTGCTGATTTAGATAGTGTTGCTAAATACTGCACTATTGACCTCTCTTTTTCAGGTACCATGTGATTTACTTCCTCAACCATCCTGTTCTGATTATTAGCACTTCCCAGATGATCCCAAATGGCAGCTTCTGAAGCAGACTTCTGCACCTGCAGCAGCTTGAATGGAATCCGCCTACCGTGTAATTTGATATCCTTCAAGGACAGTCACTTGTCTCGGGCATCACTGCTAAACTGACCACGGTTTTGATGCACAGGGTTTTTAGCTTGACACAAAGTTTTTAAAAATGGAAAACATATATAATATATATAACATGATACTTGTTTCAATGAGCTAAAATCGATTGCAGTAGCTATTTACAAATTTACAGTATAACAAAGAAATCGGGGAGGTGTTCCAGGATTTCTTTTTAAAGGCCGTATCAAAAAATGAGTAAAGTGGGAAACCCTAGATGGATTTTGAAAAGCAGATAATGAAAGGGTACAATTAATGTTTAGGCATAAACTTGTTCATATAAAAATGTGTTGAATCCCGCCCCCCATCCTTTACAGTACAGCAACACAAATCATTAGCATTTTATCCACCATATTCTTGAGACACCCTAATGTGGTCCTATCCATTCACTTAAAGTAGTAGCAGATTTTTTTTATATATAGCAAACAGTAAATAAAAAGAGTACAATCCATAAATTGGTGCAAACTTTTGGGGCTTGCCTTTGATTTCCCAGTGTGTTTGTAAATGCAATAAAGTTTCACTGTTCTCCGCCAAATGTGTCCTTGTGTTTTGTTCCTCTTGCTTGATTCAGTTGTTTAATATGTGGCAATCTAATAAATTTACAGTCGTACCTTGGATCCCGAACGCCTTGCAAGTCGAACGTTTTGGCTCCCAAAAGCTGCAAGCCCGGAAGTGAGTGTTCCGGTTTGCGAACGTTATTTGGAACCCGAACGTCCAACGCGGCCTACGAGGCTTCCGACTGGAAGCCACGCCTTGGTTCCCAAACATTGTGGAAGACGAACGGACTTCCAGAACGGATTCCGTTCGACTTCCGAGGTACGACTGTACCTACAGCATGATCACATCTTACGCGCAGAGGCATATCTAGGGTTCTCTATGTAGAGGTGAAGGGGGTAAGGTCCTGAAAACTGCTGCTACTTAGGGGTCTAAAACAGATACATTTTTACTAAGCTTTAAGACACTTACAACTGTTATTTTATAGTGCAGAGCAACAGGGACAGAAGGAACCATGAGAGAAGCGATGACTGGCTTCACGGTTTTTCCCACATAATGGTTTTTTACACGGCACGCGCACACATTGTGATTAATATTATGGCACTGTTACCACGCTGTGGACTTCAAACTTATTTCCTCACCCCCAAATGTATTGATACATTGCCCAGCCTTAAAGTATGTGTGTGTGCTCTATGCAAAAATCACCATGCGGGGAAAACTGTGAAGCCAGCTAGTGCCTCTACATAGCTCCATCCTGATTGCAGACATGGTGATATATTGGTACATTGCAAAATTTAGCTGGTGCTCTATCCCGATTTTGAAAACCAGGTAACATCTAGCCCTCCTCTCGACCCTTGTTATTCTTCGAAAAGAATTTGTCTAAGTTTGCTTAAGTAAGTGGCTTAAAAGTGTGGGTTTGGATTAAGAAAAGAGGAGAAATGATTCCCTACAACAGGTAACTTATCAGTTTTCGTGAAAGGTGTCAACTTTGAGAGAAAGCAGTATTATTTGTGATGGCTAAAAGGTAACAGGACCCCTGACCGTTAGGTCCAGTCGCGGACGACTCTGCGGTTGCGCGCTCATCTCGCTCTATAGGCCGAGGGAGCCGGCATGTGTCCGCAGACAGTTTTTCTGGGTCATGTGGCCAGCATGTGGCCAGCATGACTGGCGAACCAGAGCAGCGCACAGAAATGCCGTTTACCTTCCCGCCGGAGCGGTACCTATCTATCTACTTGTACTTTGACGTGCTTTCGAACTGCTAGGTTGGCAGGAGCAGGGACCGAGCAACGGGAGCTCACCCCGTCGCGGGGATTCGAACCGCCGACCTTCTGATCGGCAAGCCCAAGAGGCTCAGTGGTTTAGACCACAGCACCACCCGCGTCCCTACACAACACAAAACACTGTTGCTGTCTGTAGGTTTTATTTTTATATTTTTTACCTTATATTTTGGAAATGTACATCCAGGTTTTATTTCCTTTAAATTGGGGGGGGGGGGACCAAGAGAGTGGGGCCCTAAACTATAGCTTGTTTAGCTTACATGTAAATACGGCACTAGGGGCTGCCTGCCCTGCTCACTCTGCTAAGCCTAGACTAACCGATCCAATAGGAATCCAACCCCTCCGACCATCCAACATTGTGTCCTACATTTCTAAGCAGTGAAAAGTTCTGGAGCAGCAATACAGGGAGAAAGGGTACCAGGGGTAGGGGGGCTTGTAAACTGGCCACATATGGTTGATCTGTCTGGACTGAGATCAAGTCATACTCAAGCCACAAAGCTCTGTTTTGACGCTTCGTTCTTTGCTTGAATTCCCCAGAATTCCCCCTCGCTCTCTAAACCGAAAGCACAAGCATTTCCTCCACCCTCTACTTAATGAGGTCAAGGCGAACAAGTGAAATGTTGAGGGCTAGTCACTTGTGGGCTTATTTGCAAAGCTACGGTAGGCCCTGCATTATTTTCAGCATGGTGGCTAAGTTTTGATTTGTAACCAGAAATTCCTAGAGGTCTTTCCTAAAGCAAAGACACATAGAATTGTGCTGTTCCTCTGTAAGAAAAAGAAATAATAATCTTTTGTTATAGTTTTATCTGTCTCCCAAATATGATGGGGGAAATTTATTCTGGGGCTCAGCACTAATACATGTTTCTTGTACTACGTGCAAAGGGGTTTCTCGATCATGCCCATTTTGGACTTTCTGAGGACTGAAAAACCCTGAATTTAAAGGGCAAAAGGTCCAGGAGAACAATGGGGTGGGAAGTATCTCATCTGAAGGCCCATATATTCATGGGGAGACAGGGTGATGCAAATCTAGTCTAGACTGCAGATTCTGCTCTGGTGCAGGCAAGTCCTAAGTCCATAGTGTGGACACAGCCAGCCTCCAAAGCTGCTTCAGGCTGCAATTCTAAACCCACTTGCCTGAGAGTAAGCCCCACCAAATTCAATCAGACTTACAGTTGTACCTTGGTAGTCAAACGGCTTGGCTCCCAAACAAATCGGCTCCCAAACGCCGCAAATCCAGAAGTGAGTGTTCCAGTTTTTCGGAAGCCAAACGTCCGACGCGGCTTCCGCTTGAGTGCAGGAAGCTCCCGCAGCCAATCGGAAGCTGCGCCTTGGTTTTCAAATGGTTTTGGGAGGCGAATGGACTTCCGGAACGGATTAAGTTCGAGAAGCAAGGTACCACTGTATTGAAAACATAATATCACAATTAAATTATATGAAAATGATATGAAGTGGAATTATGAATGATATATAACTTATACTTTTAGAAGATACCTGAAGGCAGCCCTGTTTAGGGAAGTTTTTAATGTTTGATGTTTTATTGTATTTTTAATATTTTGTTGGAAGCCTCCCAGAGTGGCTGGGGAAACCCAGCCAGATGGACGGGGTATAAGTAATAAATGATGATGATGATGATGAAAATAGTATAGGAATTAATACCAAAAAATACTACACCCCATTCCCTGCAAAAAGAAGGACGCCCTAAAAACAAACTGAGCACACCTCTTATATCAATCGGCAATGGGAACAGGAGATGGACCTTTCCATTAATTATATGTGGGCAGATCCACATAAAACATAGACTATGAATTGCCGAAATCTACCTGGCAGGGGAGGAAATGTGCATTTGGGACTCCAGGGAACTTTGACACACTGCTGTGCTGTTTTGTCCAAACTTGTTCTGCTTTCACTTTTGTTTTGGCGCCGTAAGTGCTGTTCCTGTTACTCTTATCATAATGCCAAGGTCTCCATCAACAGCAGAAATTGTGTGCACGAAAGTTGAAGCAACTTCTAGGGAACAGAAACACAACGTGGCATTGTGTCATCGGTCTTGATCCATCAAGGGTGCTCTATTGTGTGCACGAAACATACCAGAGCTGCTGGGTGCGATGGCTATCAGGGCTTCAAGTAAAAGTAGTGATTATTTATTTCACCACTGAGGGAGGGTGGCACTCTGCACATGCTCAGGCACTCACTCGTTTATTATGGCTTGAACATGAGAGGTAAGTGGAAGAGCCGTGCACAAAGGCAGCATACCTCTAACGTAAGAACATAAAAAGAGCCTGCTGGATCAGGCCAACGGCCCAACTATTCACGCATCCTGTTCTCACAGAAGCTGAGCAGATGTGTGTGGAAAACCCATAAAAATAAAATATCAGGGACGGGCAATCTGTGGCCATACAGATGGTCTCAGCCAGCATGGCTAATGGTCAATGATGGTGGGCATTGCAATATATGTTTTAATGTACATATTGTCTCATCCCAAGGATAACCATTTTGTAGCCTTTCAAGAGGAAAGGAGAACAAGGATCAACTCTGTCCCAGAAACAATCTGATGGGAAATCGGTACTGATGGACTTGATGCAGTTTAAGGAACTGGATGCCCATGTGTTGAAGGCATGCTGTCTCTTATTGTGATATATACAGTGTGGAATTATAGTCCTGTAAGGAATCTGCTAGAATGCTGAGGGGTTTTTTCATGTGGATTTGGAATTTGATAGTACAGTGGTACACTGGTTCTCGAATGTAATCCGTTCCGGAAGTCCATTCGACTTCCGAAACGTTCTAAAACCAAGGTGCGGCTTCCAATTGGCGCCGGCGCCCCGGAAACAATAGCCGACAGCCACATCGGACATTCGGCTTCCGAAAAAAGTTTGCAAACCAAAGCATTTAACTTCTGGGTTTGCGGCGTTCGGGTTCCGATTTGTTCGTCAACTGAGCCATTTGAGAACCAAGGTTCCACTGTGCCTTCAAGTGTCCTCTCCGGATAGGAGGCAACTTCTTCTGTTCACATTGAAGGTCCCAATGGGGAACAATGTGGGTCACACAAGACCATGCTCCTGTCTTGCACATGTTCTAACACAATAGGGCACCTGTTTACAGGTGTACACCTGTGTACCCAAGAAAAAGGAAAGCTTAAGCATCTTTCAGAATACTTTTTACCCAGGGGCAAGTTTTTGCCAAATTTAAGAAATTAGTGGTCAATCAGCTAAAACACATACATTTAATTGACCAGCTGTGCAACCCTGAGCAGTTTTACTCACTGAGTAGCCCCACTGAGTTCAGCAAGATTGACCCTCTTGTAAGTGCCTGTAAAAATGCACCCCACATTTTCTTTAAACAATGTCAGGCTTAGAGAGAAAAAGGGAACTGGGTACTCCTTATTCGTGTCAACTGCTCCTGAATCTATTTCCCTTTGTTGCCTGGTGCCTAAAGGTGTATGATGAAGGTGCCAGCCAAGCATTCCACAAACAGGGAGCCACTGCAGATAAGGCCCGTTCTTGTGTTGCCACCCTTTGGCCCTCTCGTGGGGGAGGCACACAAAGAAGGGCCTCTGATGTTTATTTCAGGGTCCGGGTAGGTTCTCATGGAGAGAGATCCTTCATGTCTTTGCTTTAGGAAAGAGGTACAAGGAGACCCCCTCAGCTCAGTTCTAGCAACTGGAACAATAATTCTTGATTATTGTGGTTATAGGTTAAAAAAAAGGCCACTGTCCTGAAAATGCAGTGGGGCCTATTGTAGCTTTGCAAATCAGCCCACAAGTGAGGTGGGGGGAACTTTGATCTTTCAAATTTCAGTGGCGCTCTGTGCAAGGTCAAAATCCAGCAGCTCCCTACCTCACCACCTGCTCTGCTCAATTCACTACATCATAGTTGCGACACCCTGCAGTGCCCCCCTTGGCTTGATGCCCAGTTTGGCAGAACTGGCTGCACTGCCCTAGATCTGCCTCTGCCACAAGTTACTAGTCCTCAACATTTCACTTGCTCACACTGACTTCCTTTAGGTACCCATGTCCATGTTATCTATCTATCTATCTATCTATCTATCTATCTAATTTATTACGGTTGGAGACCAGCTCATAAAACGCACTTGGGGTTACAGTCACAGAAGAAAAACAGAGAATTAAAAAATGTACAACAATAAACTATCGCAGGGAGTTGACCCAGAGTCACCCATGGAACCGAGTTTGGGGATTTTCATAACGAACTAGTTTGAGTTGGGAGATGGTCTGTGCCTACAGATCTGTACACAGAATCTGGCGACCATCCAGGTCGTCTTCTGATCTTTGCCTAACAGGAAAAGGTCAAGTTTTTGCTTTTCCGGGAGGTTGGCGAGCCTCACCAGCAGAGGATCAATGGTCTTACTACGTTCCTCTTCATAAAAGAGACATCTAAAGAACAAGTGCTCTGGGCTTCCTATCTCTCCCAATGGACAGGCGCAAAGACTCTGAGCATATGGGACTTTTTAAAGGCTTCTTCCAGGACCGGCGAGGGCAGAGCCGAGCTTCTGAGGCATCTAATCATAGCCTGCATTTTTATCAAGGCTTATAGTTTGATTAGGGTCTGTATTTTAAAATGAGCTTAAAGATTTTCAAATGTTTTATGCCAGGCAGAAGACCAGCTGCCTAAGTACTTTGGCAAGATGTTTATCCTCCTGGACAAGGGGGCCCCCTGATTTATAGCAGAAAACAATTCTCAAAGTCGTAAAAAGGGAATTACAGGCTGAGAGCAAGGTTACACCACCCTACATAATTAAGAGTTGGTAAATAGTAAAATAAAACCATGTGCCTTGAGCCATATCTTTCTAAGGTTAAAGGCCAAGAGCAAATGGAAAAGAAAGCAACTGGCTGGAGAAGTGTAAACAGAAGAAGAGGCTTTTTTCCTATTTTTATTTTGAGGCTGTAAACTGATTCCCTCCTTTTACTTTGAGAAGGTTTATTCTTCTAAAAAGCTATCTATGATAATGTATGAAATATACTGGCTTAAATGTAATTATGCAAAGGATCTAGAAAGAAAGAAATGTTAAATTCTTATTTCATAGAGTCATATTGCTGTAGGAGACCAGAGGGGCAAACGAGCCCAGCCCCCTGCCAGACAGGAGACGCCATCGAGCACTCCTGACATATGGTTGTCAGGCCTTTGTTTTAAAGACCTCCAAAAAGGAGATCTTTCATTGATGATGCATGAGAATGTGAACCCAAGATCTCTGACATCTGTTTAAGATAAAAATTTAAAACTATTAACCATCTGTTTTGGAGGGCAATAGGGCAAGGAGGGCAAGAGGTGAGCTGGTAATTAAGGTTCCTTGTTGAGACAAATGTAAGATATATGACTACTTATTTGTCATTTATAGATAGAAGAATATATAGCTTTTTGTATCCCATAAAAGGCAATAGGAAATGGGTGTATCTTTTAGGATTGGTTATAGCAATCAGCCAATAGGAAATTCAACCAGGCTGATTGGACAGAGGCAGCCAAAGGAGGAGCAAGGGGGCTGGACTGAGGGAATATAAGTGCTGGCCATAATGGCAGGAGACCAGGCCAGAGCTTGGTAACCATATACCACTGTGCCTCTCATTTATTTGTCTGACAAATAAATTATTATTTTAATTTCTCTATTGCTGCGTTGAATATTTCATTCCAGCTAAGCGTTAACCACAAGCAGGGTGCTACACTTCTGGCGAGTGTAAAGGCTCTTCTTGCATTTTTAGATACGAGAAAGAAGAGATATGCTGCCGGTGCAGCTATATCTCTCTCAATTTCTCAAATTTTATAGTCGGGGCACCTTGCGCAGTCCTGCTGTCTCTCGGTGTCTAAGATTCTTTGCCTGACCGTGGCTTTTGCCTGGCCCAACCCCAGGCTCAGAAGGGCTTGAGGGGCAAAACCCAGTTTCTGAAGGGTGTTCAGGTCTGCAGTCTGCCAGCCTGACTGGAATTGATCGCAGAGGATCAATGGGGCTATCCCTCGGGGGAGCAGATTCAATGCCAGCCATTTGTAGATTGATGTTAGGCAGATATAAGCCTCCACTCTCATCATCCCCGTTTCTAGTCTAACCCATGCGTTTGAAACACATCTGGGGACTTGGAGGAGAGCTCTAAGAAGTTTGGATTGAACTCTCTCAAGCGGGGAGAAAGCAGAGGAAGGCGGGCCCAGAAAGGATCCATAAAGGAGCTGTGCCAAAGCTTTGGCCTTGTATAATTTTAGAGCCGTGGGGATGACGAAGCCCCCTTGTGCTCTGAAAAATTTAAGGATACAGTTTGCGGTTTTTTCCGCTGAGCTCCCGATGGAGTTTATGTGACGTTTGTTGGTTCCTGAGGCCTGTACCACCATTCCTAGATACTTATAATTTGTGACTTGTTCTAATTTATGGCCTTAGAGTTCCCAGCTTCTAAGCTTTGGTTTTCCCCCCAAAGCGAGTATCTTGGTCTTTTGATAGTTGATTTTGAGACATTCAGTTTCACAGTATGCTGCGAGCTTCCTTAGTGCTCTTTTGAGTCCAATGGGGGTTCTAGATAGAATTACCGCCTCATCGGCATATAGCAGGACCGAAATATGCTGATTTGCGAGCTTCGGAGGGTGGAGTTCTGAGTCATTGAGTGCAGATACTAAATTATTTAAATAGAAATTGAATAGTAGAGGGGCCAATAGGCATCCTTGCCTGACTCCTTTGAAGGTTTTAATGGGGTCCGTTAGGTGCCCTAGGCGGCTACACCTGACTCTAAGAGCCGTGTTTGCGTGGAGTGCCTGAATTAAGAGCAGAAGCTTTCTATCTATATTGGTACCCTGTAGTCTGTCCCAGAGTCTGGTTCTGGAGACTATCTGTCTATCTATCTATCTATCTAGCTAGCTAGCTATTCAGTGCTTTTTTTCTTTTAAAATGTTTAGGGGTACTCTCATTTTCTTACTCATATTTAAACACGGCCCCTCAATGAGGCCAAACTTAGATTCACAAAATGCTTAGGGGTATGCATCCCCCCGCGTCCCCCCAGAAAAAAAATCTGTCTCTCTCTCTCTTTCATCTATCTATATCTATCTATCTATCTATCTATCTATCTCTGTATTTCTTTCAGTAGAAGCGGAAAGTACTGTAATAGGAAAAAAGATAACCTATGTGATATATTAATTCAGCTTTTAAATCCATTGTATTGTATTTTCAGACATAGTCAGGTTTATTAAGGTGAACAAATAGGGCCTGCCAAAAGGGCCCGAGAGCATAAACTCACCACTGCCCTTACCTGCTTTTCTTGCCATTCCCATCCATCCCTCACCGTTCATTTGTATAAAACTGGAGAGAAACACTCTGGAGAATTCACTGAACTGCTATTCTGTGACCTGAAAAGTTCCCTCCTGGGGCTGTGCATGGAATGAGCTTCTGGTTCCTAACTATCCTAGGATTCCGGTCTGCCAGGCTTACCAGTTCCTGGTAAATAGACACTCCATGGACCAGTCAGTTGGACCAGTCCGCCCCCTAGGCCAGATGGAGTTGGCAGGAAAGGGAGCGGACCACCCAGCACTCACTAGAGCAGGAGCAGCAGCAGTGTCCCGGATGCCGCCCTCAGGCCTCTTAAGCTGTGGCGGTGAGTGCAGGCTCCGCCCCCTAGGCCAGATGGAGATGGCAGGAAAGGGAGCGGCCCACCCAGCACTCACTAGAGCAGCAGCAGCTGTGTCCCGGAAGCCTCCCTCAGGCCTCTTAAGCTGTGGCGTGAGTACAGGCTCCGTCCCCTAGGCCAGATGGAGTGGACAGGAAAGGGAGCAGCCCACCCAGCACTCACTAGAGCAGCAGCAGCAGTGTCCCGGAAGCCTCCCTCAGGCCTCTTAAGCTGTGGCGGTGAGTGCAGTCTCCGCCCCCTAGGCCAGATGGAGTTGGCAGGAAAGGGAGCGGCCCACCCAGCAGTCACTAGAGCAGCAGCAGCAGCAGTGTCCCGGAAGACTCCCTCAGGCCTCTTAACCTGTGGCGGCGCGTGCAGGCTCCGCCCCCTAGGCCAGATGGAGTCGGCAGGAAAGGGAGCGGCCCACCCAGCACTCACTAGAGCAGCAGCAGCAGCCGTGTCCTGGAAGCCTCCCTCAGGCCTCTTAAGCTGTAGCGGTGAGTGCAGGCTCTGCCCCCTAGGCCAGATGGAGTTGGCACGAAAGGGAGCGGCCCACCCAGCACTCACTAGAGCAGCAGCAGCAGCCGTGTCCTGGAAGCCTCCCTCAGGCCTCTTAAGCTGTGGCGGTGAGTGCAGGCTCCGCCCCCTAGGCCAGATGGAGTTGGCAGGAAAGGGAGCGGCCCACCCAGCACTGACTAGAGCAGCAGCAGCAGTGTCCCGGAAGCCTCCCTCAGGCCTCTTAAGCTGTGGCGGTGAGTGCAGGCTCCGCCCCCTAGGCCAGATGAAGGTGGCAGGAAAGGGAGCGGCCCACCCAGCAGTCACTAGAGCAGCAGCAGCAGCAGTGTCCCGGAAGACTCCCTCAGGCCTCTTAACCTGTGGCGGCGCGTGCAGGCTCCGCCCCCTAGGCCAGATGGAGTCGGCAGGAAAGGGAGCGGCCCACCCAGCACTCACTAGAGCAGCAGCAGCAGCCGTGTCCTGGAAGCCTCCCTCAGGCCTCTTAAGCTGTAGCGGTGAGTGCAGGCTCTGCCCCCTAGGCCAGATGGAGTTGGCACGAAAGGGAGCGGCCCACCCATCACTCACTAGAGCAGCAGCAGAAGCAGTGTCCTGGAAGCCTCCCTCAGTCCTCTTAAGCTGTGGCGGTGAGTGCAGGCTCCGCACCATAGGCCAGATGGAGATGGCAGGAAAGGGAGCGGCCCACCCAGCACTCACTAGAGCAGCAGCAGCTGTGTCCCGGAAGCCTCCCTCAGGCCTCTTAAGCTGTGGCGGTGAGTGCAGGCTCCGCCCCCTAGGCCAGATGGAGTTGGCAGGAAAAGGAGCGGCCCACCCAGCACTCACTAGAGCAGCAGCAGTGTCCCGGACGCCTCCCTCAGGCCTCTTAAGCTGTGGCGGTGAGTGCAGGCTCTGCCCCCTAGGCCAGATGGAGTTGGTAGGAAAGGAAGTGGCCCACCCAGCACTCACTAGAGCAGCAGCAGCAGTGTCCTGGAAGCCTCCCTCAGGCCTCTTAAGCTTTGGCGGTGAGTGCAGGCTCCGCCCCCTAGGCCAGATGGAGTTGGCAGGAAAGGGAGCGGCCCACCCAGCACTCACTAGAGCACAGCAGCAGCAGCAGTGTCCCGGAAGCCTCCCTCAGGCCTCTTAAGCTGTGGCGGTGAGTGCAGGCTCCGCCCCCTAGGCTAGAGGGAGATGGCAGGAAAGGGAGCGGCCCACCCAGCACTCACTAGAGCAGCAGCAGCAGCAGTGTCCCGGATGCCTCCCTCAGGCCTCTTAAGCTGTGGCGGTGAGTGCAGGCTCCGCCCCCTAGGCCAGATGGAGTGGACAGGAAAGGGAGCAGCCCACCCAGCACTCAGGAGAGCAGCAGCAGCAGTGTCCCGGACACCTCCCTCAGGCCTCTTAAGCTGTGGTGGTGAGTGCAGGCTCCGCCCCCTAGGCCAGATGGAGTTGGCAGGAAAGGGAGCGGCCCACCCAGCACTGACTAGAGTAGCAGCAGCAGTGTTCCGGAAGCCTCCCTCAGGCCTCTTAAGCTGTGGCGGTGAGTGCAGGCTCCGCCCCCTAGGCCAGATGGAGTTGGCAGGAAAGGGAGCGGCCCACCCAGCAGTCAATAGAGCAGCAGCAGCAGCAGTGTCCCGGATGCCTCCCTCAGGCCTCTTAAGCTGTGGCGGTGAGTGCAGGCTCCGCCCCCTAGGCCAGATGGAGTTGGCAGGAAAGGGAGCGGCGCACCCAGCACTCACTGGAACAGCAGCAGCAGCAGCAGTGTCCCGGATGCCTCCCTCAGGCCTCTTAAGCTGTGGCGGTGAGTGCAGGCTCCGCCCCCTAGGCCAGATGGAGATGGCAGGAAAGGGAGCGGCCCACCCAGCACTCACTAGAGCAGCAGCAGCTGTGTCCCGGAAGCCTCCCTCAGGCCTCTTAAGCTGTGGCGTGAGTACAGGCTCCGTCCCCTAGGCCAGATGGAGTGGACAGGAAAGGGAGCAGCCCACCCAGCACTCACTACAGCAGCAGCAGCAGTGTCCCGGACGCCTCCCTCAGGCCTCTTAAGCTGTGGCGGTGAGTGCAGGCTCCGCCCCCTAGGCCAGATGGAGTTGGCAGGAAAGGGAGCGGCCCACCCAGCACTCACTAGAGCAGTAGCAGCAGTGTTCCGGAAGCCTCCCTCAGGCCTCTTAAGCTGTGGCGGTGAGTGCAGGCTCTGGCCCCTAGGCCAGATGGAGTTTGCACGAAAGGGAGCGGGCCACCCAGCACTCACTAGAGCAGCAGCAGCAGTGTCCCGGACGCCTCCCTCAGGCCTCTTAAGCTGTGGCGGTGAGTGCAGGCTCCGCCCCCTAGGCCAGATGGAGTTGGCAGGAAAGGGAGCGGCCCACCCAGCACTGACTAGAGCAGCAGCAGCAGTGTCCCGGAAGCCTCCCTCAGGCCTCTTAAGCTGTGGCGGTGAGTGCAGGCTCCGCCCCCTAGGCCAGATGAAGGTGGCAGGAAAGGGAGCGGCCCACCCAGCAGTCACTAGAGCAGCAGCAGCAGCAGTGTCCCGGACGCCTCCCTCAGGCCTCTTAAGCTGTGGCGGTGAGTGCAGGCTCTGCCCCCTAGGCCAGATGGAGTTGGTAGGAAAGGAAGTGGCCCACCCAGCACTCACTAGAGCAGCAGCAGCAGTGTCCTGGAAGCCTCCCTCAGGCCTCTTAAGCTGTGGCGGTGAGTGCAGGCTCCGCCCCCTATGCCAGATGGAGTTGGCAGGAAAGGGAGCGGCCCACCCAGCACTCACTAGAGCACAGCAGCAGCAGCAGTGTCCCGGAAGCCTCCCTCAGGCCTCTTAAGCTGTGGCGGTGAGTGCAGGCTCCGCCCCCTAGGCTAGAGGGAGATGGCAGGAAAGGGAGCGGCCCACCCAGCACTCACTAGAGCAGCAGCAGCAGCAGTGTCCCGGATGCCTCCCTCAGGCCTCTTAAGCTGTGGCGGTGAGTGCAGGCTCCGCCCCCTAGGCCAGATGGAGTGGACAGGAAAGGGAGCAGCCCACCCAGCACTCAGTAGAGCAGCAGCAGCAGTGTCCCGGACACCTCCCTCAGGCCTCTTAAGCTGTGGTGGTGAGTGCAGGCTCCGCCCCCTAGGCCAGATGGAGTTGGCAGGAAAGGGAGCGGCCCACCCAGCACTGACTAGAGTAGCAGCAGCAGTGTTCCGGAAGCCTCCCTCAGGCCTCTTAAGCTGTGGCGGTGAGTGCAGGCTCCGCCCCCTAGGCCAGATGGAGTTGGCAGGAAAGGGAGCGGCCCACCCAGCAGTCACTAGAGCAGCAGCAGCAGCAGTGTCCTGGAAGCCTCCCTCAGGCCTCTGAAGCTGTGGCGGTGAGTGCAGGCTCCGCCCCCTAGGCAAGATGGAGTCGGCAGGAAAGGGAGCGGCCCACCCAGCACTCACTAGAGCACAGCAGCAGCAGCAGTGTCCCGGAAGCCTCCCTCAGGCCTCTTAAGCTGTGGCGGTGAGTGCAGGCTCTGCCACCTAGGCCAGATGGAGTTGGCATGAAAGGGAGCGGCCCACCCAGCACTCACTAGAGCAGCAGCAGAAGCAGTGTCCTGGAAGCCTCCCTCAGGCCTCTTAAGCTGTGGCGGTGAGTGCAGGCTCCGCCCCCTAGGCCAGATTGAGTTGGCAGGAAAGGGAGCGGCCCACCCAGCACTCACTAGAGCAGCAGCAGCAGCAGTGTCCCGGATGCCTCCCTCAGGCCTCTTAAGCTGTGGCGGTGAGTGCAGGCTCCGCCCCCTAGGCCAGATGGAGATGGCAGGAAAGGGAGCGGCCCACCCAGCACTCACTAGAGCAGCAGCAGCTGTGTCCCGGAAGCCTCCCTCAGGCCTCTTAAGCTTTGGCGGTGAGTGCAGGCTCCGTCCCCTAGGCCAGATGGAGTGGACAGGAAAGGGAGCAGCCCACCCAGCACTCACTAGAGCAGCAGCAGCAGCAGCATTGTCCCGGAAGCCTCCCTCAGGCCTCTGAAGCTGTGGCGGTGAGTGCAGGCTCCGTCTCCTAGGCCAGATGGAGTTGGCAGGAAAGGGAGCGGCCCACCCAGCACTCACTAGAGCAGCAGCAGCAGCAGCAGTGTCCCGGAAGCCTCCCTCAGGCCTCTTAAGCTGTGGCGGTGAGTGCAGGCTCCGTCCCCTAGGCCAGATGGAGTTGGCAGGAAAGGGAGCGGCCCACCCAGCACTCACTAGAGCAGCAGCACCAGCAGCTGTGTCCCGGAAGCCTCCCTCAGGCCTCTGAAGCTGTGGCGGTGAGTGCAGGCTCCGTCCCCTAGGCCAGATGGAGTTGGCAAGAAAGGGAGCGGCCCACCCAGCACTCCATAGAGCAGCAGCAGCAGCAGCAGTGTTCCGGAAGCCTCTCTCAGGCCTCTTAAGCTATGGCGGTGAGTGCAGTCTCCGCCCCCTAGGCCATTTGGAGTTGGCAGGAAAGGGAGCGGCCCACCCAGCACTCACTAGAGCAGCAGCAGCAGCAGCAGCAGCAGTGACCAGGAAGCCTCCCTCAGGCCTCTTAAGCTATTGCGGTGAGTGCAGGCTCCGTCCCCTAGGCCAGATGGAGCTGACAGGAAAGGGAGCGGCCCACCCAGCACTCACTAGAGCAGCAGCAGCAGCAGCAGCAGCAGTGACCCGGAAGCCTCCCTCAGGCCTCTTAAGCTGTTGCGGTGAGAGCAGGCTCCGCCCCCTAGGCCAGATGGAGTTGACAGGAAAGGGAGCGGCCCACCCAGCACTCACTAGAGCAGCAGCAGCAGCAGCAGCAGTGACCCGGAAGCCTCCCTCAGGCCTCTTAAGCTGTTGCGGTGAGAGCAGGCTCCGTCCCCTAGGCCAGATGGAGCTGACAGGAAAGGGAGCGGCCCACCCAGCACTCACTAGAGCAGCAGCAGCAGCAGCAGCAGCAGCAGTGTCCCGGAAGCCTCCCTTAGGCCTCTTAAGCTGTGGCGGTGAGTGCAGGCTCCGCCCCCTAGGCCAGATGGAGTTGACAGGAAAGGGAGCGGCCCACCCAGCACTCACTAGAGCAGCAGCAGCAGCAGCAGTGTTCCGGAAGCCTCTCTCAGGCCTCTTAAGCTGTGGCGGTGGGTGCAGTCTCCGCCCCCTAGGCCAGATGGAGTTGGCAGGAAAGGGAGCGGCCCACCCAGCACTCACTAAAGGTGCTGCAGCCGCAGAGTCCCGGAAGCCTCCGTCAGGGCTCTTAAGCTGTTGCGGTGAGTGCAGGCTCCGCCCCCTAGACCAGATGGAGTTGGCAGGAAAGGGAGCGGCCCACCCAGCACTCACTAGAGCAGTAGCAGCAGTGTTCCGGAAGCCTCCCTCAGGCCTCTTAAGCTGTGGCGGTGAGTGCAGGCTCCGCCCCCCAGGCCAGATGGAGTTGGTCTGAAAGGGAGCGGCCCACCCAACACTCACTAGAGCAACAGCAGCAGCAGCAGTGTCCCGGAAGACTCCCTCAGGCCTCTTAAGCTGTGGCGGTGAGTGCAGGCTCCGCCCCCTAGGCCACATGGAGTTGGCAGGAAAGGGAGCGGCCCACCCAGCACTCACTAGAGCAGCAGCAGCAGCAGTGTCCCGGAAGCCTCCCTCAGGCCTCTTAAACTGTGGCGGAGAGTGCAGGCTCCGCCCCCTAGGCCAGATGGAGCTGGCAAGAAAGGGAGCCGCCCACCAAGCACTCACTAGAGCAGCAGCAGCAGCAGTGTCCCGGAAGCCTCCCTCAGGCCTCTTAAGCTGTGGCGGTGAGTGCAGGCTCCGCCCCCTAGGCCAGATGGAGTTGGCAGGAAAGGGAGCGGCCCACCCAGCACTCCATAAAGCAGCAGCAGCAGCAGCAGTGTCCCGGAAGCCTCCCTCAGGCCTCTTAAGCTGTGGCGGTGAGTGCAGGCTCCGCCCCCTAGGCCAGATGGAGTTGGCAGGAAAGGGAGCGGCACACTCAGCACTCACTAGAGCAGCAGCAGCAGTGTTCCGGAAGCCTCCCTCAGGCCTCTTAAGCTGTGGCGGTGAGTGCAGGCTCCGCCCCCTAGGCCAGATGGAGTTGGCAGGAAAGGGAGCGGCCCACCCAGCACTCACTAGAGCAGTAGCAGCAGTGTTCCGGAAGCCTCCCTCAGGCCTCTTAAGCTGTGGCAGTGAGTGCAGGCTCTGCCCCCTAGGCCAGATGGAGTTGGCAGGAAAGGGAGCGGCCCACCCAGCACTCACTAGAGCAGCAGCAGAAGCAGTGTCCTGGAAGCCTCCCTCAGGCCTCTTAAGCTGTGGCGGTGAGTGCAGGCTCCGCCCCCTAGGCCAGATGGAGTGGACAGAAAAGGGAGGAGCCCACCCAGCACTCACTAGAGCAGCAGCAGCAGCAGTGTCCCGGACGCCTCTCTCAGGCCTCTTAAGCTGTGGCGGTGAGTGCAGGCTCCGCCCCCTAGGCCAGATGGAGTTGACACGAAAGGGAGCGGCCAACCCAGCACTCACTAGAGCAGCAGCAGCAGCAGCAGTGTCCCAGAAGCCTCCCTCAGGCCTCTTAAGCTGTGGCGGTGAGTGCAGGCTCCGCCCCCTAGGCCAGATGGAGATGGCAGGAAAGGGAGCGGCCCACCCAGCACTCACTAGAGCAGCAGCAGCAGCAGTGTCCCGGATGCCTCCCTCAGGCCTCTTAAGCTGTGGCGGTGACTGCAGGCTTCGCCCCCTAGGCCAGATGGAGATGGCAGGAAAGGGAGCGGCCCACCCAGCACTCACTAGAGCAGCAGCAGCTGTGTCCCGGAAGCCTCCCTCAGGCCTCTTAAGCTGTGGCGGTGAGTGCAGGCTCCGTCCCCTAGGCCAGATGGAGTGGACAGGAAAGGGAGCAGCCCACCCAGCACTCACTAGAGCAGCAGCAGCAGCAGTGTCCCGGAAGCCTCCCTCAGGCCTCTTAAGCTGTGGCGGTGAGTGCAGGCTCCGCCCCCTAGGCCAGATGGAGTTGGCAGGAAAGGGAGCGGCCCACCCAGCACTCACTAGAGCAGCAGCAGCAGCAGTGTCCCGGAAGCCTCCCTCAGGCCTTTTAAGCTGTGGCGGTGCGTGCAGGCTCCGCCCCCTAGGCCAGATGGAGTCGGTAGGAAAGGGAGCGGCCCACCCAGCACTCACTAGAGCAGCAGCAGCAGTGTCCCGGAAGCCTCCCTCAGGCCTCTTAAGCTGTGGCGGTGAGTGCAGGCTCCGCCCCCTAGGCCAGATGGAGTTGGCAGGAAAGGGAGTGGCCCACCCAGCACTCACTAGAGCAGCAGCAGCAGCAGTGTCCCGGAAGCCTCGCTCAGGCTTCTTAATATGTGGCGGTGAGTGCAGGCTCCGCCCCCTAGGCCACATGGAGTTGGCAGGAAAGGGAGCGGCCCACCCAGCACTCACTAGAGCAGCAGCAGCAGTGTCCCGGAAGCCTCCCTCAGGCCTCTTAAGCTGTGGCGGTGAGTGCAGGCTCCGCCCCCTAGGCCAGATGGAGTTGGCAGGAAAGGGAGCGGCCCACCCAGCACTCACTAGAGCAGCAGCAGCAGCAGCAGTGTCCCAGAAGCCTCTCTCAGGCCTCTTAAGCTGTGGCGGTGAGTGCAGGCTCCGCCCCCTAGGCCAGATGGAGTTGACAGGAAAGGGAGCGGCCCACCCAGCACTCACTAGAGCAGCAGTAGCAGCAGCAGCAGCAGTGTCCCGGATGCCTCTCTCAGGCCTCTTAAGCTGTGGCGGTGAGTGCAGGCTCCGCCCCCTAGGCCAGATGGAGTTGGCAGGAAAGGGAGTGGCCCACCCAGCACTCACTAGAGCAGCAGCAGCAGCAGTGTCCCAGAAGCCTCTCTCAGGCCTCTTAAGCTGTGGCGGTGAGTGCAGGCTCCGCCCCCTAGGCCAGATGGAGTTGACAGGAAAGGGAGCGGCCCACTCAGCACTCACTAGAGCAGCAGCAGCAGCAGCAGCAGTGTTCCGGATGCCTCTCTCAGGCCTCTTAAGCTGTGGCGGTGAGTGCAGGCTCCGACCCCTAGGCCAGATGGAGTTGGCAGGAAAGGGAGCGGCCCACCCAGCACTCACTAGAGCTGCTGCAGCAGCAGAGTCCCAGAAGCCTCCCTCAGGCCTCTTAAGCTGTGGCGGTGAGTGCAGGCTCCGCCCCCTAGGTCAGATGGAGTTGGCAGGAAAGGGAGTGGCCCACCCAGCAGTCACTAGAACAGCAGCAGCAGCAGTGTCCCGGAAGCCTCCCTCAGGCCTCTTAAGCTGTGGCGGTGAGTGCAGGCTCCGCCCCCTAGGCTAGATGGAGTTGGCAGGAAAGGGAGCGGCCCACCCAGCACTCACTAAAGCAGCAGCAGCAGCAGCAGCAGTGTCACGGAGGCCTCCCTCAGGCCTCTTAAGCTGTGGCGGGGAGTGCAGGCTCCGCCCCTTAGGCCAGATGGAGTTTGCGGGAAAGGGAGCGGCCCACCCAGCACTCACTAGAGCAGCAGCAGTGTCCCGGAAGCCTCGCTCAGGCTTCTTAATATGTGGCGGTGAGTGCAGGCTCCGCCCCCTAGGTCAGATGGAGTTGGCAGGAAAGGGAGCGGCCCACCCAGCACTCCATAGAGCAGCAGCAGCAGCAGCAGTGTCCCGGAAGCCTCCCTCAGGCCTCTTAAGCTGTTGCGGAGAGTGCAGGCTCCGCCCCCTAGGCCAGATGGAGTTGGCAGAAAGGGAGCGGCCCACCCAGCACTCACTAGAGCACCAGCAGTGTTCCGGAAGCCTCCCTCAGGCCTCTTAAGCTGTGGCGGAGAGTGCAGGCTCCGCCCCTTAGGCCAGATGGAGTTGGCAGAAAGGGAGCGGCCCACCCAGCACTCACTAGAGCACCAGCAGTGTTCCGGAAGCCTCCCTCAGGCCTCTTAAGCTGTGGCGGTGAGTGCAGGCTCCGCCCCCTAGGCCAGATGGAGTTGGCAGGAAAGGGAGCGGCACACCCAGCACTCACTAGAGCAGCAGCAGCAGCAGTGTCCCGGAAGCCTCCCTCAGGCCTCTTAAACTGTGGCGGAGAGTGCAGGCTCCGCCCCCTAGGCCAGATGGAGCTGGCAAGAAAGGGAGCGGCCCACCAAGCACTCACTAGAGCAGCAGCAGCAGCAGTGTCCCGGAAGCCTCCCTCAGGCCTCTTAAGCTGTGGCGGTGAGTGCAGGCTCCGCCCCCTAGGCCAGATGGAGTTGGCAGGAAAGGGAGCGGCCCACCCAGCAGTCCATAGAGCAGCAGCAGCAGCAGCAGTGTCCCGGAAGCCTCCCTCAGGCCTCTTAAACTGTGGCGGAGAGTGCAGGCTCCGCCCCTTAGGCCAGATGGAGTTGGCAGAAAGGGAGCGGCCCACCCAGCACTCACTAGAGCACCAGCAGTGTTCCGGAAGCCTCCCTCAGGCCTCTTAAGCTGTGGCGGTGAGTGCAGGCTCCGCCCCCTAGGCCAGATGGAGTTGGCAGGAAAGGGAGCGGCCCACCCAGCACTCACTAGAGCACCAGCAGTGTTCCGGAAGCCTCCCTCAGGCCTCTTAAGCTGTGGCGGTGAGTGCAGGCTCCGCCCCCTAGGCCAGATGGAGTTGGCAGGAAAGGGAGCGGCCCACCCAGCACTCATAGTGTAGCAGCAGCAGCAGCAGTGTCCCGGAAGCCTCCCTCAGGCCTCTTAAGCTGTGGCGGTGAGTGCAGGCTCCGCCCCCTAGGCCAGATGGAGTTGGCAGGAAAGGGAGCGGCCCACCCAGCAGTCCATAGAGCAGCAGCAGCAGCAGCAGTGTCCCGGAAGCCTCCCTCAGGCCTCTTAAACTGTGGCGGAGAGTGCAGGCTCCGCCCCTTAGGCCAGATGGAGTTGGCAGAAAGGGAGCGGCCCACCCAGCACTCACTAGAGCACCAGCAGTGTTCCGGAAGCCTCCCTCAGGCCTCTTAAGCTGTGGCGGTGAGTGCAGGCTCCGCCCCCTAGGTCAGATGGAGTTGGCAGGAAAGGGAGTGGCCCACCCAGCACTCACTAGAGCAGCAGCAGCAGCAGTGTCCCAGAAGCCTCTCTCAGGCCTCTTAAGCTGTGGCGGTGAGTGCAGGCTCCGCCCCCTAGACCAGATGGAGTTGGCAGGAAAGGGAGCGGCCCACCCAGCACTCACTAGAGGAGGAGCAGCAGCAGCAGTGTCCCGTAAGCCTCCCTCAGGCCTTTTTAGCTGTGGCGTTGAGTGCGGACTCCGCCCCCTAGGCCAGATGGAGTTGGCAGTAAAGGGAGCGGCCCATCCAGCCCTCACTAGAGCAGCAGCAGCGGCGGCATTGTCCCGGAAGCCTCCCTCAGGCCTCTTAAGCTGTGGCGGTGCGTACAGGCTCCGCCCCCTAGGCCAGATGGAGTTGGCAGGAAAGGGAGCGGCCCACCCAGCACTCACTAGAGCAACAGCAGCAGTGTCCCGGAAGCCTCCCTCAGGCCTCTTAAGCTGTGGTGGTGAGTGCTGGCTCCGCCCCCTAGGCCAGATGGAGTTGGCAGGAAAGGGAGCGGCCCACCCAGCACTCATAGTGTAGCAGCAGCAGCAGCAGTGTCCCAGAAGCCTCTCTCAGGCCTCTTAAGCTGTGGCGGTGAGTGCAGGCTCCGCCCCCTAGGCAAGATGGAGTTGGCAGGAAAGGGAGCGGCCCACTAAACACTCACTAGAGCAGCAGCAGCAGCAGCAGCAGCAGTGTCCTGGAAGCCTCCCTCAGGCCTCTTAAGCTGTGGCGGTAAGTGCAGGCTCCGCCCTGTAGGCCAGATGGAGTTGACAGGAAAGGGAGCAGCCCACCCAGCACTCACTAGAGCAATAGCAGCAGCAGTGTCCCGGAAGCCTCCCTCAGGCCTCTTAAGCTGTGGCGGTGAGTGCAGGCTCCGCCCCCTAGGCCAGATGGAGTTGGCAGGAAAGGGTGCGCCCCACCCAGCACTTACTAGAGCAGCAGCAGCAGCAGCAGAGTCCCGGAAGCCTCCCTCATGCCTCTTAAGCTGTTGCGGTGAGTGCAGGCTCCGCCCCCTAGGCCAGATGGAGTTGGCTGGAAAGGGAGCGGCCCACCCAGCACTCACTGGAACAGCAGCAGCAGCAGCAGTGTCCCGGAAGCCTCCCTCAGGCCTCTTAAGCTGTGGCGGTGAGTGCAGGCTCCGCCCCCTAGGCCAGATGGAGTTGGCAGGAAAGGGAGCGCCCCACCCAGCACTCACTAGAGCAGCAGCAGCAGCAGTGTCCCGGAAGCCTCCCTCAGGCCTCTTAAGCTGTGGCGGTGAGTGCAGGCTCCGCCCCCTAGGCCAGATGGAGTTGGCAGGAAAGGGAGCGGCCCACCCAGCACTCACTAGAGCAGCAGCAGCAGCAGTGTCCCAGAAGCCTCTCTCAGGCCTCTTAAGCTGTGGCGGTGAGTGCAGGCTCCGCCCCCTAGGCCAGATGGAGTTGACAGGAAAGGGAGCGGCCCACCCAGCACTCACTAGAGCAGCAGTAGCAGCAGCAGCAGTGTCCCGGATGCCTCTCTCAGGCCTCTTAAGCTGTGGCGGTGAGTGCAGGCTCCGCCCCCTAGGCCAGATGGAGTTGGCAGGAAAGGGAGCGGCCCACTCAGCACTCACTAGAGCAGCAGCAGCAGCAGCAGCAGTGTTCCGGATGCCTCTCTCAGGCCTCTTAAGCTGTGGCGGTGAGTGCAGGCTCCGACCCCTAGGCCAGATGGAGTTGGCAGGAAAGGGAGTGGCCCACCCAGCAGTCACTAGAACAGCAGCAGCAGCAGTGTCCCGGAAGCCTCCCTCAGGCCTCTTAAGCTGTGGCGGTGAGTGCAGGCTCCGCCCCCTAGGCTAGATGGAGTTGGCAGGAAAGGGAGCGGCCCACCCAGCACTCACTAAAGCAGCAGCAGCAGCAGTGTCCCGGAAGCCTCCCTCAGGCCTCTTAAGCTGTGGCGGTGAGTGCAGGCTCCGCCCCCTAGGCTAGATGGAGTTGGCAGGAAAGGGAGTGGCCCACCCAGCAGTCACTAGAACAGCAGCAGCAGCAGTGTCCCGGAAGCCTCCCTCAGGCCTCTTAAGCTGTGGCGGTGAGTGCAGGCTCCGCCCCCTAGGCTAGATGGAGTTGGCAGGAAAGGGAGCGGCCCACCCAGCACTCACTAGAGCAGCAGCAGTGTCCCGGAAGCCTCGCTCAGGCTTCTTAATATGTGGCGGTGAGTGCAGGCTCCGCCCCCTAGGCCACATGGAGTTGGCAGGAAAGGGAGCGGCCCACCCAGCACTCACTAGAGCAGCAGCAGCAGCAGTGTCCCGGAAGCCTCCCTCAGGCCTCTTAAGCTGTGGCGGTGAGTGCAGGCTCCGCCCCCTAGGCCAGATGGAGTTGGCAGGAAAGGGAGCGGCCCACCCAGCACTCACTAGAGCAGCAGCAGCAGCAGCAGTGTCCCGGAAGCCTCCCTCAGGCCTCTTAAGCTGTTGCGGAGAGTGCAGGCTCCGCCCCCTAGGCCAGATGGAGTTGGCAGAAAGGGAGCGGCCCACCCAGCACTCACTAGAGCACCAGCAGTGTTCCGGAAGCCTCCCTCAGGCCTCTTAAGCTGTGGCGGAGAGTGCAGGCTCCGCCCCTTAGGCCAGATGGAGTTGGCAGAAAGCGAGCGGCCCACCCAGCACTCACTAGAGCACCAGCAGTGTTCCGGAAGCCTCCCTCAGGCCTCTTAAGCTGTGGCGGTGAGTGCAGGCTCCGCCCCCTAGGCCAGATGGAGTTGGCAGGAAAGGGAGCGGCACACCCAGCACTCACTAGAGCAGCAGCAGCAGCAGTGTCCCGGAAGCCTCCCTCAGGCCTCTTAAACTGTGGCGGAGAGTGCAGGCTCCGCCCCCTAGGCCAGATGGAGCTGGCAAGAAAGGGAGCGGCCCACCAAGCACTCACTAGAGCAGCAGCAGCAGCAGTGTCCCGGAAGCCTCCCTCAGGCCTCTTAAGCTGTGGCGGTGAGTGCAGGCTCCGCCCCCTAGGCCAGATGGAGTTGGCAGGAAAGGGAGCGGCCCACCCAGCAGTCCATAGAGCAGCAGCAGCAGCAGCAGTGTCCCGGAAGCCTCCCTCAGGCCTCTTAAACTGTGGCGGAGAGTGCAGGCTCCGCCCCTTAGGCCAGATGGAGTTGGCAGAAAGGGAGCGGCCCACCCAGCACTCACTAGAGCACCAGCAGTGTTCCGGAAGCCTCCCTCAGGCCTCTTAAGCTGTGGCGGTGAGTGCAGGCTCCGCCCCCTAGGCCAGATGGAGTTGGCAGGAAAGGGAGCGGCCCACCCAGCACTCATAGTGTAGCAGCAGCAGCAGCAGTGTCCCGGAAGCCTGCCTCAGGCCTCTTAAGCTGTGGCGGTGCGTGCAGGCTCCGCCCCCTAGACCAGATGGAGTTGGCAGGAAAGGGAGCGGCCCACCCAGCACTCACTAGAGGAGGAGCAGCAGCAGCAGTGTCCCGTAAGCCTCCCTCAGGCCTTTTTAGCTGTGGCGTTGAGTGCGGACTCCGCCCCCTAGGCCAGATGGAGTTGGCAGTAAAGGGAGCGGCCCATCCAGCCCTCACTAGAGCAGCAGCAGCGGCGGCATTGTCCCGGAAGCCTCCCTCAGGCCTCTTAAGCTGTGGCGGTGCGTACAGGCTCCGCCCCCTAGGCCAGATGGAGTTGGCAGGAAAGGGAGCGGCCCACCCAGCACTCACTAGAGCAACAGCAGCAGTGTCCCGGAAGCCTCCCTCAGGCCTCTTAAGCTGTGGTGGTGAGTGCTGGCTCCGCCCCCTAGGCCAGATGGAGTTGGCAGGAAAGGGAGCGGCCCACCCAGCACTCATAGTGTAGCAGCAGCAGCAGCAGTGTCCCAGAAGCCTCTCTCAGGCCTCTTAAGCTGTGGCGGTGAGTGCAGGCTCCGCCCCCTAGGCAAGATGGAGTTGGCAGGAAAGGGAGCGGCCCACTAAACACTCACTAGAGCAGCAGCAGCAGCAGCAGCAGTGTCCTGGAAGCCTCCCTCAGGCCTCTTAAGCTGTGGCGGTAAGTGCAGGCTCCGCCCTGTAGGCCAGATGGAGTTGACAGGAAAGGGAGCAGCCCACCCAGCACTCACTAGAGCAGCAGCAGCAGCAGTGTCCCGGAAGCCTCCCTCAGGCCTCTTAAGCTGTGGCGGTGAGTGCAGGCTCCGCCCCCTAGGCCAGATGGAGTTGGCAGGAAAGGGAGCGGCCCACCCAGCAGTCCATAGAGCAGCAGCAGCAGCAGCAGTGTCCCGGAAGCCTCCCTCAGGCCTCTTAAACTGTGGCGGAGAGTGCAGGCTCCGCCCCTTAGGCCAGATGGAGTTGGCAGAAAGGGAGCGGCCCACCCAGCACTCACTAGAGCACCAGCAGTGTTCCGGAAGCCTCCCTCAGGCCTCTTAAGCTGTGGCGGTGAGTGCAGGCTCCGCCCCCTAGGCCAGATGGAGTTGGCAGGAAAGGGAGCGGCCCACCCAGCACTCATAGTGTAGCAGCAGCAGCAGCAGTGTCCCGGAAGCCTGCCTCAGGCCTCTTAAGCTGTGGCGGTGCGTGCAGGCTCCGCCCCCTAGACCAGATGGAGTTGGCAGGAAAGGGAGCGGCCCACCCAGCACTCACTAGAGGAGGAGCAGCAGCAGCAGTGTCCCGTAAGCCTCCCTCAGGCCTTTTTAGCTGTGGCGTTGAGTGCGGACTCCGCCCCCTAGGCCAGATGGAGTTGGCAGTAAAGGGAGCGGCCCATCCAGCCCTCACTAGAGCAGCAGCAGCGGCGGCATTGTCCCGGAAGCCTCCCTCAGGCCTCTTAAGCTGTGGCGGTGCGTACAGGCTCCGCCCCCTAGGCCAGATGGAGTTGGCAGGAAAGGGAGCGGTCCACCCAGCACTCACTAGAGCAACAGCAGCAGTGTCCCGGAAGCCTCCCTCAGGCCTCTTAAGCTGTGGTGGTGAGTGCTGGCTCCGCCCCCTAGGCCAGATGGAGTTGGCAGGAAAGGGAGCGGCCCACCCAGCACTCACTAGAGCAACAGCAGCAGTGTCCCGGAAGCCTCCCTCAGGCCTCTTAAGCTGTGGCGGTAAGTGCAGGCTCCGCCCTGTAGGCCAGATGGAGTTGACAGGAAAGGGAGCGGCCCACCCAGCACTCACTAGAGCAATAGCAGCAGCAGTGTCCCGGAAGCCTCCCTCAGGCCTCTTAAGCTGTGGCGGTGAGTGCAGGCTCCGCCCCCTAGGCCAGATGGAGTTGGCAGGAAAGGGTGCGCCCCACCCAGCACTCACTAGAGCAGCAGCAGCAGCAGCAGAGTCCCGGAAGCCTCCCTCATGCCTCTTAAGCTGTTGCGGTGAGTGCAGGCTCCGCCCCCTAGGCCAGATGGAGTTGGCTGGAAAGGGAGCGGCCCACCCAGCACTCACTGGAACAGCAGCAGCAGCAGCAGTGTACCGGAAGCCTCCCTCAGGCCTCTTAAGCTGTGGCGGTGAGTGCAGGCTCCGCCCCCTAGGCCAGATGGAGTTGGCAGGAAAGGGAGCGCCCCACCCAGCACTCACTAGAGCAGCAGCAGCAGCAGCAGAGTCCCGGAAGCCTCCCTCAGGCCTCTTAAGCTGTTAGGGTGAGTGCAGGCTCCGCCCCCTTGGCCAGATGGAGTTGGCAGGAAAGGGAGCGGCCCACCCAGCACTCACTAGAGCTGCTGCAGCAGCAGAGTCCCAGAAGCCTCCCTCAGACCTCTTATGCTGTGGCGGTGAGTGCAGGCTCCGCCCCCTAGGCCAGATGGAGTTGGCAGGAAAGGGAGCGGCCCACCCAGCACTCACTAGGGCAGCAGCAGCAGCAGAGTCCCGGAAGCCTCCCTCAGGCCTCTTAAGCTGTTGCGGTGAGTGCAGGCTCCGCCCCCTAGGCCAGATGGAGTTGGCAGGAAAGGGAGCGGCCCACCCAGCACTCACTAGAGCACAGCAGCAGCAGCAGTGTCCCGGAAGCCTCCCTCAGGGCTCTTAAGCTGTGGCGGTGAGTGCAGGCTCTGCCCCCTAGACCATATGGAGTTGGCAGGAAAGGGAGCGGCCCACCCAGCACTCACTAGAGGAGCAGCAACAGCAGTGTCCCGGAAGCCTCCCTCAGGCCTCTTTAGCTGTGGCGTTGAGTGCGGACTCCGCCCCCTAGGCCAGATGGAGTTGGCAGGAAAGGGAGCGGCCCATCCAGCCCTCACGAGAGCAGCAGCAGCAGCGGCATTGTCCCGGAAGCCTCCCTCAGGCCTCTTAAGCTGTGGCGGTGAGTGCAGGCTCCGCCCCCTAGGCCAGAGGGAGTTGGCAGGAAAGGGAGCGGCCCACCCAGCACTCCATAGAGCAGCAGCAGCAGCAGCAGTGTCCCGGAAGCCTCCCTCAGGCCTCTTAAGCTGTGGCGGTGAGTGCAGGCTCCGCCCCCTAGGCCAGATGGAGTTGACAGGAAAGGGAGCGGCCCACTCAGCACTCACTAGAGCAGCAGCAGCAGCAGCAGCAGTGTTCCGGATGCCTCTCTCAGGCCTCTTATGCTGTTGCGGTGAGTGCAGGCTCCGCCCCCTAGGCCAGATGGAGTTGGCAGGAAAGGGAGCGGCCCACCCAGCACTCACTAGAGCTGCTGCAGCAGCAGAGTCCCGGAAGCCTCCCTCAGGCCTCTTAAGCTGTGGCGGTGAGTGCAGGCTCCGCCCCCTAGGACAGATGGAGTTGGCAGGAAAGGGAGTGGCCCACCCAGCAGTCACTAGAACAGCAGCAGCAGCAGTGTCCCGGAAGCCTCCCTCAGGCCTCTTAAGCTGTGGCGGTCAGTGCAGGCTCCGCCCCCTAGGCCTAATGGAGTTGGCAGGAAAGGGAGCGGCCCACCCAGCACTCACTAGAGCAGCAGCAGTGTCCCGGAAGCCTCCCTCAGGCCTTGTAAGTTGTGGCGGTGAGTGCAGGCTACGCCCCCTAGGCCAGATGGAGTTGGCAGGAAAGGGAGCGGCACATCCAGCACTCATAGTGCAGCAGCAGCAGCAGCAGCAGTGTCCAGGAAGCCTCCCTCAGGCCTCTTAAGCTGTGGCGGTGAGTGCAGGCTCCGCCCCCTAGGCCAGATGGAGTTGGCAGGAAAGGGAGCGGCCCACCCAGCACTCACTAGAGCAGCAGCAGCAGTGTCCCCGAAGCCTCCCTCAGGCCTCTTAAGCTGTGGCGGTGCGTGCAGGCTCCGCCCCCTAGGCCAGATGGAGTTGGCAGGAAAGGGAGCGGCCCACCCAGCACTCACTAAAGCAGCAGCAGCAGCAGTGTCCCGGAAGCCTCCTTCAGGCCTCTTAAGCTGTGGCGGTGAGTGCAGGCTCCTCCCCTTAGGCCAGATGGAGTTTGCGGGAAAGGGAGCGGCCCACCCAGCACTCACTAGAGCAGCAGCAGTGTTCCGGAAGCCTCCCTCAGGCCTCTTAAGCTGTGGCGGTGAGTGCAGGCTCCGCCCCCTAGGCCAGATGGATTTGGGAGGAAAGGGAGCGGCCCACCCACCACTCACTAGAGCACCAGCAGTGTTCCGGAAGCCTCCCTCAGGCCTCTTAAGCTTTTGCGGTGAGTGCAGGCTCCGCCCCCTATGCCAGATGGAGTTGGCAGGAAAGGGAGCGGCCCACCCACCACTCACTAGAGCACCAGCAGTGTTCCGGAAGCCTCCCTCAGGCCTCTTAAGCTGTGGCAGTGAGTGCAGACTCCGCCCCTTCGGCCAGATGGAGTTGGCAGGAAAGGGAGCGGCCCACCCAGCACTCACTAGAGCAGCAGCAGCAGTGTTCCGGAAGCCTCCCTCAGGCCTCTTAAGCTGTGGCGGTGAGTGCAGTCTCCGCCCCCTAGGCCAGATGGAGATGGCAGGAAAGGGAGCGGCCCACCCAGCACTCACTGGAACAGCAGCAGCAGCAGCAGTGTCCCGGAAGCCTCCCTCAGGCCTCTTAAGCTGTGGCGGTGAGTGCAGGCTCCGCCCCCTAGACCAGATGGAGTTGGCAGGAAATGGAGCGGCCCACCCAGCACTCACTAGAGCTACTGCAGCAGCAGAGTACCGGAAGCCTCCCTCAGGCCTCTTAAGCTGTGGCGGTGAGTGCAGGCTCCGCCCCCTAGGCCAGATGGAGTTGGCAGGAAAGGGAGTGGCCCACCCAGCACTCACTAGAGCTGCTGCAGCAGCAGAGTCTCGGAAGCCTCCCTCAGGCCTCTTAAGCTATGGCGGTGAGTGCAGGCTCCGCCCCCTAGGCCAGATGGAGTTGGCAGGAAAGGTAGCGGCCTACGCAGCACTCACTAGAGCAGCAGCAGCAGCAGCAGCAGCAGTGTCCCGGAAGCCTCCCTCAGGCCTCTTAAGCTGTGGCGGTGAGTGCAGGCTCCGCCCCCTAGGCCAGATGGAGTTGGCAGGAAAGGGAGTGGCCCACCCAGCACTCATTAGAGCTGCTGCAGCAGCAGTGTCCCGGAAGCCTCCCTCAGGCCTCTTAAACTGTGGCGGTGAGTGCAGGCTCCGCCCCCTAGGCCAGATGGAGTTGGCAGGAAGGGGAGCGGCCCACCCAGCACTCATTAGAGCAGCAGCAGCAACAGCAGTGTCCCGGAAGCCTCCCTCAGACCTCTTAAGCTGTGGCGGTGAGTGCAGGCTCCGCCCCCTAGGCCAGATGGAGTGGCAGGAAAGGGAGCGGCCCACCCAGCACTCACTAGAGCTGCTGCAGCAGCAGTGTCCCGGAAGCCTCCCTCAGGCCTCTTAAACTGTGGCGGTGAGTGCAGGCTCCGCCCCTAGGCCAGATGGAGTTGGCAGGAAAGGGAGTGGCCCACCCAGCACTCATTAGAGCTGCTGCAGCAGCAGTGTCCCGGAAGCCTCCCTCAGGCCTCTTAAACTGTGGCGGTGAGTGCAGGCTCCGCCCCCTAGGCCAGATGGAGTTGGCAGGAAAGGGAGCGGCCCACCCAGCACTCACTAGAGCAGCAGCAGTGTCCTGGAAGCTGCCCTCAGGCCTCTTAAGCTGTGGCGGTGAGTGCAGGCTCCGCCCCCTAGGCCAGATGGAGTTGGCAGGAAAGGGAGCGGCCCACCCAGCACTCAGTAGAGCAGCAGCAGCAGTGTCCCGGAAGCCTCCCTCAGGCCTCTTAAGCTGTGGCGGTGAGTGCAGGCTCCGCCCCCTAGGCCAGATGGAGTTGGCAGGAAAGGGAGCGGCCCACCCAGCACTCAGTAGAGCAGCAGCAGCAGTGTCCCGGAAGCCTCCCTCAGGCCTCTTAAGCTGTGGCGGTGAGTGCAGGCTCCGCCCCCTAGGCCAGATGGAGGTGGAAAGAAAGGGAGTGGCCCACTAAACACTCACTAGAGCAGCAGCAGCAGCAGCAGTGTCCCGGAAGCCTCCCTCAGGCCTCTTAAGCTGTGGCGGTGAGTGCAGGCTCCGCCCACTAGGCCAGATGGAGTTGGCAGGAAAGGGAGCGGCCCACTAAACACTCACTAGAGCAGCAGCAGCAGCAGCAGTGTCCCGGAAGCCTCCCTCAGGCCTCTTAAGCTGTGGCGGTGAGTGCAGGCTCCGCCCCCTAGGCCAGATGGAGGTGGAAAGAAAGGGAGTGGCCCACTAAACACTCACTAGAGCAGCAGCAGCAGCAGCAGTGTCCCGGATGCCTCTCTCAGGCCTCTTAAGCTGTGGCGGTGCGTGCAGGCTCCGCCCCCTAGGCCAGATGGAGTTGGTAGGAAAGAGAGTGGCCCACCCAGCACTCATTAGAGCAGCAGCAGCAGCAGCAGCAGTGTCCCGGAAGCCTCCCTCAGGCCTCTTAAGCTGTTTCGGTGAGTGCAGGCTCCGCCCCCTAGTCCAGATGGAGTTGGCAGGAAAGAGAGTGGCCCTCCCAGCACTCCATAGAGCAGCAGCAGCAGCAGAGTCCCGGAAGCCTCCCTCAGGCCTCTTAAGCTGTTGCGGTGAGTGCAGGCTCCGCCCCCTAGGCCAGATGGAGTTGGCAGGAAAGGGAGCGGCCCACCCAGCACTCACTAGAGCTGCTGCAGCAGCAGAGTCCCGGAAGCCTCCCTCAGGCCTCTTAAGCTGTGGCGGTGAGTGCAGGCTCCGCCCCCTAGGACAGATGGAGTTGGCAGGAAAGGGAGCGGCCCACCCAGCACTCACTAGAGCAGCAGCAGTGTCCCGGAAGCCTCCCTCAGGCCTCTTAAGCTGTGGCGGTAAGTGCAGGCTCCGCCCCCTAGGCCTAATGGAGTTGGCAGGAAAGGGAGCGGCCCACCCAGCACTCACTAGACCAGCAGCAGTGTCCCGGAAGCCTCCCTCAGGCCTTGTAAGTTGTGGCGGTGAGTGCAGGCTACGCCCCCTAGGCCAGATGGAGTTGGCAGGAAAGGGAGCAGCACATCCAGCACTCATAGTGCAGCAGCAGCAGCAGCAGCAGTGTCCAGGAAGCCTCCCTCAGGCCTCTTAAGCTGTGGCGGTGCGTGCAGGCTCCGCCCCCTAGGCCAGATGGAGTTGGCAGGAAAGGGAGCGGCCCACCCAGCACTCACTAAAGCAGCAGCAGCAGCAGTGTCCCGGAAGCCTCCATCAGGCCTCTTAAACTGTGGCGGAGAGTGCAGGCTCCGCCCCCTAGGCCAGATGGAGTTGGCAGGAAAGGGAGCGGCCCACCCAGCACTCACTAGAGCAGCAGCAGTGTCCCGGAAGCCTCCCTCAGGCCTCTTAAGCTGTGGCGGTGAGTGCAGGCTCCGCCCCCTAGGCCAGATGGAGTTGGCAGGAAAGGGAGCGGCCCACCCAGCACTCACTAGAGCAGCAGCAGCAGCAGAAGTGTCCCGGAAGCCTCCCTCAGGCCTCTTAAGCTGTGGCGGTGAGTGCAGGCTCCGCCCCCTAGGCCAGATGGAGATGGCAGGAAAGGGAGCGGCCCACCCACCACTCATTAGAGCTGCTGCAGCAGCAGAGTCCCGGAAGCCTCCCTCAGGCCTCTTAAGCTGTGGCGGTGAGTGCAGGCTCCGCCCCCTATGCCAGATGGAGTTGGCAGGAAAGGGAGCGGCCCACCCACCACTCACTAGAGCACCAGCAGTGTTCCGGAAGACTCCCTCAGGCCTCTTAAGCTGTGGCGGTGAGTGCAGGCTCCGCCCCCTAGGCCAGATGGAGATGGCAGGAAAGGGAGCGGCCCACCCAGCACTCACTGGAACAGCAGGAGCAGCAGCAGTGTCCCGGAAGCCTCCCTCAGGCCTCTTAAGCTGTGGCGGTGAGTGCAGGCTCCGCCCCCTAGACCAGATGGAGTTGGCAGGAAAGGGAGCGGCCCACCCAGCACTCACTAGAGCAGCAGCAGCAGCAGTGTCCCGGAAGCCTCCCTCAGGCCTCTTAAGCTGTTGCGGTGAGTGCAGGCTCCGCCCCCTAGGCCAGAGGGAGTTGGCAGGAAAGGGAGCGGCCCACCCAGCACTCACTAGAGCTACTGCAGCAGCAGAGTCCCGGAAGCCTCCCTCAGGCCTCTTAAGCTGTGGCGGTGAGTGCAGGCTCCGCCCCCTAGGCCAGATGGAGTTGGCAGGAAAGGGAGTGGCCCACCCAGCACTCACTAGAGCTGCTGCAGCAGCAGAGTCCCGGAAGCCTCCCTCAGGCCTCTTAAGCTATGGCGGTGAGTGCAGGCTCCGCCCCCTAGGCCAGATGGAGTTGGCAGGAAAGGTAGCGGCCCACGCAGCACTCACTAGAGCAGCAGCAGCAGCAGCAGTGTCCCGGAAGCCTCCCTCAGGCCTCTTAAGCTGTGGCGGTGAGTGCAGGCTCCGCCCCCTAGGCCAGATGGAGTTGGCAGGAAAGGGAGTGGCCCAGCCAGCACTCATTAGAGTTGCTGCAGCAGCAGTGTCCCGGAAGCCTCCCTCAGGCCTCTTAAACTGTGGCGGTGAGTGCAGGCTCCGCCCCCTAGGCCAGATGGAGTTGGCAGGAAGGGGAGCGGCCCACCCAGCACTCATTAGAGCAGCAGCAGCAACAGCAGTGTCCCGGAAGCCTCCCTCAGACCTCTTAAGCTGTGGCGGTGAGTGCAGGCTCCGCCCCCTAGGCCAGATGGAGTGGCAGGAAAGGGAGCGGCCCACCCAGCACTCACTAGAGCTGCTGCAGCAGCAGTGTCCCGGAAGCCTCCCTCAGGCCTCTTAAACTGTGGCGGTGAGTGCAGGCTCCGCCCCCTAGGCCAGATGGAGTTGGCAGGAAAGGGAGTGGCCCACCCAGCACTCATTAGAGCTGCTGCAGCAGCAGTGTACCGGAAGCCTCCCTCAGGCCTCTTAAACTGTGGCGGTGAGTGCAGGCTCCGCCCCCTAGGCCAGATGGAGTTGGCAGGAAAGGGAGCGGCCCACCCAGCACTCACTAGAGCAGCAGCAGTGTCCTGGAAGCCGCCCTCAGGCCTCTTAAGCTGTGGCGGTGAGTGCAGGCTCCGCCCCCTAGGCCAGATGGAGTTGGCAGGAAAGGGAGCGGCCCACCCAGCACTCAGTAGAGCAGCAGCAGCAGTGTCCCGGAAGCCTCCCTCAGGCCTCTTAAGCTGTGGCGGTGAGTGCAGGCTCCGCCCCCTAGGCCAGATGGAGTTGGCAGGAAAGGGAGCGGCCCACCCAGCACTCAGTAGAGCAGCAGCAGCAGTGTCCCGGAAGCCTCCCTCAGGCCTCTTAAGCTGTGGCGGTGAGTGCAGGCTCCGCCCCCTAGGCCAGATGGAGGTGGAAAGAAAGGGAGCGGCCCACTAAACACTCACTAGAGCAGCAGCAGCAGCAGCAGTGTCCCGGAAGCCTCCCTCAGGCCTCTTAAGCTGTGGCGGTGAGTGCAGGCTCCGCCCACTAGGCCAGATGGAGTTGGCAGGAAAGGGAGCAGCCCTCCCAGCACTCAATAGAGCAGCAGCAGCAGCAGTGTTCCGGATGCCTCTCTCAGGCCTCTTAAGCTGTGGCGGTGCGTGCAGGCTCCGCCCCCTAGGCCAGATGGAGTTGGCAGGAAAGGGAGCGGCCCACCCAGCACTCACTAGATCTGCTGCAGCAGCAGAGTCCCGGAAGCCTCCCTCAGGCCTCTTAAGCTGTTTCGGTGAGTGCAGGCTCCGCCCCCTAGGCCAGATGGAGTTGGCAGGAAAGAGAGTGGCCCACCCAGCACTCATTAGAGCAGCAGCAGCAGTGTCCCGGAAGCCTCCCTCAGGCCTCTTAAGCTGTGGCGGTGAGTGCAGGCTCCGCCCCCTAGGCCAGATGGAGTTGGCAGGAAAGAGAGTGGCCCTCCCAGCACTCCATAGAGCAGCAGCAGCAGCAGCAGCAGTGTCCAGGACACCTCTCTCAAGCCTCTTAAGCTGTGGCGGTGAGTGCAGGCTCCGCCCCCTAGGCCAGATGGAATTGGCAGGAAAGGGAGCGGCCCACCCAGCACTCACTAGAGCTGCTGCAGCAGCAGAGTCCCGGAAGCCTCCTTCAGGCCTCTTAAGCTGTTGCGGTGAGTTCAGGCTCCGCCCCCTAGGCCAGATGGAGTTGGCAGGAAAGAGAGTGGCCCACCCAGCACTCATTAGAGCAGCAGCAGCAGCAGTGTCCCGGAAGCCTCCCTCAGGCCTCTTAAACTGTGGCGGTGAGTGCAGGATCCGCCCCCTAGGCCAGATGGAGTTGGCAGGAAGGGGAGTGGCCCACCTAGCACTCACTAGAGCAGCAGCAGCAGTGTCCCGGAAGCCTCCCTCAGGCCTCTTAAGCTGTGGCGGTGAGTGCAGGCTCCGCCCCCTAGGCCAGATGGAGTTGGAAGGAAAGGGAGCGGCCCACCCAGCACTCACTAGAGCAGCAGCAGCAGCAGTGTCCCGGAAGCCTCCCTCAGGCCTCTTAAGCTGTGGCGGTGAGTGCAGGCTCCGCCCACTAGGCCAGATGGAGTTGGCAGGAAAGGGAGCGGCCCACCCAGCACTCCATAGAGCAGCAGCAGCAGCAGCAGTGTTCCGGATGCCTCTCTCAGGCCTCTTAAGCTGTGGCGGTGCGTGCAGGCTCCGCCCCCTAGGCCAGATGGAGTTGGCAGGAAAGGGAGCGGCCCACCCACCACTCACTACAGCAGCAGCAGCAGCAGCAGCAGTGTCCCGGAAGCCTCCCTCAGGCCTCTTAAACTGTGGCGGTGAGTGCAGGATCCGCTCCCTAGGCCAGATGGAGTTGGCTGGAAAGGGAGCGGCCCACCCAGCACTCACTAGAGCAGCAGCAGCAGCAGTGTCGCGGAAGCCTCCCTCAGGCCTCTTAAGCTGTGGCGGTGAGTGCAGGCTCCGCCCCCTAGGCCAGATGGAGTTGGCAGGAAAGGGAGCGGCCCACCCAGCACTCACTAGAGCTGCTGCAGCAGCAGAGTCCCGGAAGCCTCCCTCAGGCCTCTTAAGCTGTTGCGGTGAGTGCAGGCTCCGCCCCCTAGGCCAGATGGAGTTGGCAGGAAAGGGAGCGGCCCACCCAGCACTCACTAGAGCTGCTGCAGCAGCAGAGTCCCGGAAGCCTCCCTCAGGCCTCTTAAGCTGTGGCGGTGAGTGCAGGCTCCGCCCCCTTGGCCAGATGGAGTTGGCAGGAAAGGGAGTGGACCACCCAGCACTCACTAGAGCAGCAGCAGCAGCAGTGTTCCGGAAGCCTCCCTCAGGCCTCTTAAGCTGTGGCGGTGAGTGCAGGCTCCGCCCCCTAGGCCAGATGGAGTTGGCAGGAAAGGGAGCGGCCCACGCAGCACTCACTAGAGCAGCAGCAGCAGCAGCAGTGTCCCGGAAGCCTCCCTCAGGCCTCTTAAGCTGTGGCGGTGAGTGCAGGCTCTGCCCCCTAGGCCAGATGGAGTTGGCAGGAAAGGGAGCGGCCCACCCAGCACTCACTAGAGCAGCAGCAGCAGCAGTGTCCCGGAAGCCTCCCTCAGGCCTCTTAAGCTGTGGCGGTGAGTGCAGGCTCCGCCCCCTAGGCCAGATGGAGTTCGGAGGAAAGGGAGCGGCCCACCCAGCACTCACTAGAGCAGCAGCAGCAGTGTCCCGGAAGCCTCCCTCAGGCCTCTTATGCTGTGGCGGTGAGTGCAGGCTCCGCCCCCTAGGCCAGATGGAGTTGGCAGGAAAGGGAGCGGCCCACCCAGCACTCACTAGAGCAGCAACAGCAGCAGTGTCCCAGAAGCCACCCTCAGGCCTCTTAAGCTGTGGCGGTGAGTGCAGGCTCCGCCCCCTAGGCCAGATGGAGTTGGCAAGAAAGGGAGCGCCCCACCCAGCACTCACTAGAGCAGCAGCAGCAGCAGCAGTGTCCAGGACGCCTCTCTCAGGCCTCTTAAGCTGTGGCGGTGAGTGCATGCTCCGCCCCCTAGGCCAGATGGAGTTGGCAGGAAAGGGAGCGCCCCACCCAGCACTCACTAGAGCAGCAGCAGCAGCAGTGTCCCGAAAGCCTCCCTCAGGCCTCTTAAGCTGTGGCGGTGAGTGCAGGCTCCGCCCCCTAGGCCAGATGGAGTTGGAAGGAATGGGAGCGGCCCACCCAGCACTCACTAGAGCAGCAGCAGCAGCAGTGTCCCAGAAGCCACCCTCAGGCCTCTTAAGCTGTGGCGGTGAGTGCAGGCTCCGCCCCCTAGGCCAGATGGAGTTGGCAAGAAAGGGAGCGCCCCACCCAGCACTCACTACAGCAGCAGCAGCAGCAGCAGCAGCAGCAGCAGTGTCCAGGACGCCTCTCTCAGGCCTCTTAAGCTGTGGCGGTGAGTGCATGCTCCGCCCCCTAGGCCAGATGGAGTTGGCAGGAAAGGGAGCGCCCCACCCAGCACTCACTAGAGCAGCAGAAGCAGCAGTGTCCCGGAAGCCTCCCTCAGGCCTCTTAAGCTGTGGCGGTGAGTGCAGGCTCCGCCCCCTAGGCCAGCTGGAGTTGGCAGGAAAGGGAGTGGCCCACCCAGCACTCACTAGAGCAGCAGCAGCAGCAGCAGCAGCAGCAGCAGTGTCTAGGACGCCTCTCTCAGGCCTCTTAAGCTGTGGCGGTGAGTGCAGGCTCCGCCCCCTAGGCCAGATGGAGTCGGCAGGAAAGGGAGCGGCCCACCCAGCACTCACTAGAGCAGCAGCAGCAGCAGTGTCCCGGAAGCCTCCCTCAGGCCTCTTAAGCTGTGGCGGTGAGTGCAGGCTCCGCGCCCTAGGCCAGATGGAGTCGGCAGGAAAGGGAGCGGCCCACCCAGCACTCACTAGAGCAGCAGCAGCAGTGTCCCGGAAGCCTCCCTCAGGCCTCTTAAACTGTGGCGGTGAGTGCAGGCTCCGCCCCCTAGGCCAGATGGAGTTGGCAGGAAAGGGAGCGGCCCACCCAGCACTCCATAGAGCAGCAGCAGCAGCAGTGTTCCGGATGCCTCTCTCAGGCCTCTTAAGCTGTGGCGGTGAGTGCAGGCTCCGCCCCCTAGGCCAGATGGAGTTGGCAAGAAAGGGAGCGGCCCACCCAGCACTCACTAGAGCAGCAGCAGCAGCAGAGTCCCGGAAGCCTCCCTCAGGCCTCTTAAGCTGTGGCGGTGAGTGCAGGCTCCGCCCCCTAGGCCAGATGGAGTTGGCAGGAAAGGGAGCGGCCCACCCAGCACTCACTAGAGCAGCAAAAGCAGCAGCAGTGTCCCGGAAGCCTCCCTCAGGCCTCTTAAGCTGTGGCGGTGAGTGCAGGCTCCGCCCCCTAGGCCAGATAGAGTTGGCAGGAAAGGGAGTGGCCCACCCAGCACTCACTAGAGCAGCAGCAGCAGCAGCAGCAGTGTTCCGGAAGTCTCTCTCTGGCCTCTTAAGCTGTGGCGGTGAGGGCAGGCTCCGCCCCCTAGGCCAGATGGAGTTGGCAGGAAAGGGAGCGGCCCACCCAGCACTCACTAGAGCTGTTGCAGCAGCAGAGTCCCGGAAGCCTCCCTAAGGTCTCTTAAGCTGTGGCGGTGAGTGCAGGCTCCGCCCCCTAGGCCAGATGGAGTTGGCAGGAAAGGGAGCGGCCCACTAAACACTCACTAGAGCAGCAGCAGCAGCATTGTCCCGGAAGCCTCCCTCAGGCCTCTTAAGCTGTGGCGGTGAGTCCAGGCTCCGCCCCCTAGGCCAGATGGAGTTGGCAGGAAAGGGAGCGGCCCACCCAGCACTCACTAGAGCTGCTGCAGCAGTGTCCCGGAAGCCTCCCTCAGGCCTCTTAAGCTGTGGCGGTGAGTGCAGGCTCCGCCCCCTAGGCCAGATGGAGTTCGGAGGAAAGGGAGCGGCCCACCCAGCACTCACTAGAGCAGCAGCAGCAGTGTCCCGGAAGCCTCCCTCAGGCCTCTTATGCTGTGGCGGTGAGTGCAGGCTCTGCCCCCTAGGCCAGATGGAGTTGGCAGGAAAGGGAGCGGCCCACCCAGCACTCACTAGAGCAGCAACAGCAGCAGTGTCCCAGAAGCCACCCTCAGGCCTCTTAAGCTGTGGCGGTGAGTGCAGGCTCCGCCCCCTAGGCCAGATGGAGTTGGAAGGAAAGGGAGCGGCCCACCCAGCACTCACTAGAGCAGCAGCAGCAGCAGCAGCAGCAGCAGCAGTGTCCAGGACGCCTCTCTCAGGCCTCTTAAGCTGTGGCGGTGAGTGCATGCTCCGCCCCCTAGGCCAGATGGAGTTGGCAGGAAAGGGAGCGCCCCACCCAGCACTCACTAGAGCAGCAGCAGCAGCAGTGTCCCGAAAGCCTCCCTCAGGCCTCTTAAGCTGTGGCGGTGAGTGCAGGCTCCGCCCCCTAGGCCAGATGGAGTTGGCAGTAAAGGGAGCGGCCCACCCAGCACTCACTAGAGCAGCAGCAGTGTCCCAGAAGCCACCCTCAGGCCTCTTAAGCTGTGGCGGTGAGTGCAGGCTCCGCCCCGTAGGCCAGATGGAGTTGGAAGGAATGGGAGCGGCCCACCCAGCACTCACTAGAGCAGCAGCAGCAGCAGCAGCAGTGTTCCGGATGCCTCTCTCAGGCCTCTTAAGCTGTGGCGGTGAGTGCAGGCTCCGACCCCTAGGCCAGATGGAGTTGGCAGGAAAGGGAGCGGCCCACCCAGCACTCACTAGAGCAGCAGCAGCAGCAGCAGCAGTGTTCCGGAAGTCTCTCTCTGGCCTCTTAAGCTGTGGCGGTGAGGGCAGGCTACCCCCCCTAGGCCAGATGGAGCTGGCAGGAAAGGGAGCGGCCCACCCAGCACTCACTAGAGCAGCAGCAGCAGCAGCAGTGTTCCGGAAGCCTCCCTCAGGCCTCTTAAGCTGTGGCGGTGAGTGCAGGCTCCGCCCCCTAGGCCAGATGGAGTTGGCAGGAAAGGGAGCGCCCCACCCAGCACTCACTAGAGCAGCAGCAGCAGCAGTGTCCCGGAAGCCTCCCTCAGGCCTCTTAAGCTGTGGCGGTGAGTGCAGGCTCCGCCCCCTAGGCCAGATAGAGTTGGCAGGAAAGGGAGCGCCCCACCCAGCACTCACTAGAGCAGCAGCAGCAGCAGTGTCCCGAAAGCCTCCCTCAGGCCTCTTAAGCTGTGGCGGTGAGTGCAGGCTCCGCCCCCTAGGCCAGATGGAGTTGGCAAGAAAGGGAGCGCCCCACCCAGCACTCACTACAGCAGCAGCAGCAGCAGTGTCCCAGAAGCCACCCTCAGGCCTCTTAAGCTGTGGCGGTGAGTGCAGGCTCCGCCCCCTAGGCCAGATGGAGTTGGCAAGAAAGGGAGCGCCCCACCCAGCACTCACTACAGCAGCAGCAGCAGCAGCAGCAGCAGTGTCCAGGACGCCTCTCTCAGGCCTCTTAAGCTGTGGCGGTGAGTGCATGCTCCGCCCCCTAGGCCAGATGGAGTTGGCAGGAAAGGGAGCGCCCCACCCAGCACTCACTAGAGCAGCAGAAGCAGCAGTGTCCCGGAAGCCTCCCTCAGGCCTCTTAAGCTGTGGCGGTGAGTGCAGGCTCCGCCCCCTAGGCCAGATGGAGTTGGCAGGAAAGGGAGTGGCCCACCCAGCACTCACTAGAGCAGCAGCAGCAGCAGCAGTGTCTAGGACGCTTCTCTCAGGCCTCTTAAGCTGTGGCGGTGAGTGCAGGCTCCGCCCCCTAGGCCAGATGGAGTCGGCAGGAAAGGGAGCGGCCCACCCAGCACTCACTAGAGCAGCAGCAGCAGCAGTGTCCCGGAAGCCTCCCTCAGGCCTCTTAAGCTGTGGCGGTGAGTGCAGGCTCCGCGCCCTAGGCCAGATGGAGTCGGCAGGAAAGGGAGCGGCCCACCCAGCACTCACTAGAGCAGCAGCAGCAGTGTCCCGGAAGCCTCCCTCAGGCCTCTTAAACTGTGGCGGTGAGTGCAGGCTCCGCCCCCTAGGCCAGATGGAGTTGGCAGGAAAGGGAGCGGCCCACCCAGCACTCCATAGAGCAGCAGCAGCAGCAGTGTTCCGGATGCCTCTCTCAGGCCTCTTAAGCTGTGGCGGTGAGTGCAGGCTCCGCCCCCTAGGCCAGATGGAGTTGGCAAGAAAGGGAGCGGCCCACCCAGCACTCACTAGAGCAGCAGCAGCAGCAGAGTCCCGGAAGCCTCCCTCAGGCCTCTTAAGCTGTGGCGGTGAGTGCAGGCTCCGCCCCCTAGGCCAGATGGAGTTGGCAGGAAAGGGAGCGGCCCACCCAGCACTCACTAGAGCAGCAAAAGCAGCAGCAGTGTCCCGGAAGCCTCCCTCAGGCCTCTTAAGCTGTGGCGGTGAGTGCAGGCTCCGCCCCCTAGGCCAGATAGAGTTGGCAGGAAAGGGAGTGGCCCACCCAGCACTCACTAGAGCAGCAGCAGCAGCAGCAGCAGTGTTCCGGAAGTCTCTCTCTGGCCTCTTAAGCTGTGGCGGTGAGGGCAGGCTCCGCCCCCTAGGCCAGATGGAGTTGGCAGGAAAGGGAGCGGCCCACCCAGCACTCACTAGAGCTGTTGCAGCAGCAGAGTCCCGGAAGCCTCCCTAAGGCCTCTTAAGCTGTGGCGGTGAGTGCAGGCTCCGCCCCCTAGAACAGATGGAGTTGGCAGGAAAGGGAGCGGCCCACTAAACACTCACTAGAGCAGCAGCAGCAGCATTGTCCCGGAAGCCTCCCTCAGGCCTCTTAAGCTGTGGCGGTGAGTGTAGGCTCCGCCCCCTAGGCCAGATGGAGTTGGCAGGAAAGGGAGCGGACCACCCAGCACTCACTAGAGCAATAGCAGCAGCAGTGTCCCGGAAGCCTCCCTCAGGCCTCTTAAGCTGTGGCGGTGAGTGCAGGCTCCGCCCCCTAGGCCAGATGGAGTTGGCAGGAAAGGGAGCGGCCCACCCAGCACTCACTAGAGCTGCTGCAGCAGCAGAGTCCCGGAAGCCTCCCTCAGGCCTCTTAAGCTGTGGCGGTGAGTGCAGGCTCCGCCCACTAGGCCAGATGGAGATGGCAGGAACGGGAGCGGCCCACCCAGCACTCACTAGAGCAGCAGCAGCAGCAGAGTCCCGGAAGCCTCCCTCAGGCCTCTTAAGCTGTGGCGGTGAGTGCAGGCTCCGCCCACTAGGCCAGATGGAGATGGCAGGAACGGGAGCGGCCCACCCAGCACTCACTAGAGCAGCAGCAGCAGCAGAGTCCCGGAAGCCTCCCTCAGGCCTCTTAAGCTGTGGCGGTGAGTACAGGCTCCGCCCCCTAGGCCAGATGGAGTTCGGAGGAAAGGGAGCGGCCCACCCAGCACTCACTAGAGCAGCAGCAGCAGTGTCCCGGAAGCCTCCCTCAGGCCTCTTACGCTGTGGCGGTGAGTGCAGGCTCCGCCCCCTAGGCCAGATGGAGTTGGCAGGAAAGGGAGCGGCCCACCCAGCACTCACTAGAGCAGCAACAGCAGCAGTGTCCCAGAAGCCACCCTCAGGCCTCTTAAGCTGTGGCGGTGAGTGCAGGCTCTGCCCCCTAGGCCAGATGGAGTTGGAAGGAAAGGGAGCGGCCCACCCAGCACTCACTAGAGCAGCAGCAGCAGTGTCCCGGAAGCCTCCCTCAGGCCTCTTAAGCTGTGGCGGTGAGTGCAGGCTCCGCCCCCTAGGCCAGATGGAGTTGGCAGGAAAGGGAGCGCCCCACCCAGCACTCACTAGAGCAGCAGCAGCAGCAGTGTCCCGAAAGCCTCCCTCAGGCCTCTTAAGCTGTGGCGGTGAGTGCAGGCTCCGCCCCCTAGGCCAGATGGAGTTGGCAGGAAAGGGAGCGGCCCACCCAGCACTCACTAGAGCAGCAGCAGTGTCCCAGAAGCCACCCTCAGGCCTCTTAAGCTGTGGCGGTGAGTGCATGCTCCGCCCCCTAGGCCAGATGGAGTTGGCAGGAAAGGGAGCGCCCCACCCAGCACTCACTAGAGCAGCAGCAGCAGCAGTGTCCCGAAAGCCTCCCTCAGGCCTCTTAAGCTGTGGCGGTGAGTGCAGGCTCCGCCCCCTAGGCCAGATGGAGTTGGCAGGAAAGGGAGCGGCCCACCCAGCACTCACTAGAGCAGCAGCAGTGTCCCAGAAGCCACCCTCAGGCCTCTTAAGCTGTGGCGGTGAGTGCAGGCTCCGCCCCGTAGGCCAGATGGAGTTGGAAGGAATGGGAGCGGCCCACCCAGCACTCACTAGAGCAGCAGCAGCAGCAGTGTCCCAGAAGCCTCCCTCAGGCCTCTTAAGCTGTGGCGGTGAGTGCAGGCTCCGCCCCCTAGGCCAGATGGAGTTGGCAAGAAAGGGAGCGCCCCACCCAGCACTCACTACAGCAGCAGCAGCAGCAGCAGCAGCAGCAGCAGTGTCCAGGACGCCTCTCTCAGGCCTCTTAAGCTGTGGCGGTGAGTGCATGCTCCGCCCCCTAGGCCAGATGGAGTTGGCAGGAAAGGGAGCGCCCCACCCAGCAACTAGAGCAGCAAAAGCAGCAGCAGTGTCCCGGAAGCCTCCCTCAGGCCTCTTAAGCTGTGGCGGTGAGTGCAGGCTCCGCCCCCTAGGCCAGATAGAGTTGGCAGGAAAGGGAGTGGCCCACCCAGCACTCACTAGAGCAGCAGCAGCAGCAGCAGCAGTGTTCCGGAAGTCTCTCTCTGGCCTCTTAAGCTGTGGCGGTGAGGGCAGGCTACCCCCCCTAGGCCAGATGGAGCTGGCAGGAAAGGGAGCGGCCCAACCAGCACTCACTAGAGCAGCAGCAGCAGCAGCAGTGTTCCGGAAGCCTCCCTCAGGCCTCTTAAGCTGTGGCGGTGAGTGCAGGCTCCGCCCCCTAGGCCAGATGGAGTTGGCAGGAAAGGGAGCGCCCCACCCAGCACTCACTAGAGCAGCAGCAGCAGCAGTGTTCCGCAAGCCTCTCTCAGGCCTCTTAAGCTGTCGCGGTGAGTGCAGGCTCCGCCCCCTAGGCCAGATGGAGTTGGCAGGAAAGGGAGCGGCCCACCCAGCACTTACTACAGCAGCAGCAGCAGCAGTGTCCCAGAAGCCTCCCTCAGGCCTCTTAAGCTGTTGCGGTGAGTGCAGGCTCCGCCCCCTAGGCCAGATGGAGTTGGCAGGAAAGGGAGCGGCCCACCCAGCACTCACTGGAACAGCAGCAGCAGCAGCAATGTCCCGGAAGCCTCCCTCAGGCCTCTTAAGCTGTGGCGGTGAGTGCAGGCTCCGCCCCCTAGGCAAGATGGAGTTGGCAGGAAGGGAAGCGGCCCACCCAGCACTCACTAGAGCAGCAGCAGCAGCAGCAGCAGCAGCAGTGTCCCGGAAGCCTCCCTCAGGCCTCTTAAGCTGTGGCGGTGAGTGCAGGCTCCGCCCCTTAGGCCAGATGGAGTTGGCAGGAAAGGGAGCGGCCCACCCAGCACTCACTGGAACAGCAGCAGCAGCAGCAGTGTCCCGGAAGCCTCCCTCAGGCCTCTTAAGCTGTGGCGGTGAGTGCAGGCTCCGCCCCCTAGGCAAGATGGAGTTGGCAGGAAGGGAAGCGGCCCACCCAGCACTCACTAGAGCAGCAGCAGCAGTGTCCCGGAAGCCTCCCTCAGGCCTCTTAAACTGTGGCGGTGAGTGCAGGCTCCGCCCCCTAGGCCAGATGGAGTTGGCAGGAAAGGGAGCGGCCCACCCAGCACTCACTAGAGCAGCAGCAGCAGCAGCAGCAGTGTCCCGGAAGCCTCCCTCAGGCCTCTTAAGCTGTGGCGGTGCGTGCAGGCTCGGCCCCCTAGGCCAGATGGAGTTGGTAGGAAAGGGAGCGGCCCACCCAGCACACACTAGAGCAGAAGCAGCAGTGTCCCGGAAGCCTCCCTCAGGCCTCTTAAGGTGTGGCGGTGAGTTCAGGCTCCGCCCCCTAGGCCAGATGGAGTTGGCAGGAAAGGGAGCGGCCCACCCAGCACTCACTAGAGCACAGCAGCAGCAGCAGTGTCCCGGAAGCCTCCCTCAGGCCTCTTAAGCTGTGGCGGTGAGCGCAGGCTCCGCCCCCTAGGCCAGAGGGAGTTGGCAGGAAAGGGAGCGGCCCACCCAGCACTCACTAGAGCACAGCAGCAGCAGCAGTGTCCCGGAAGCCTCTCTCAGGCCTCTTAAGCTTTGGCGGTGAGTGCAGGCTCCGCCCCCTAGGCCAGATGGAGTTGGCAGGAAAGGGAGCGGCCCACCCAGCACTTACTACAGCAGCAGCAGCAGCAGTGTCCCGGAAGCCTCCCTCAGGCCTCTTAAGCTGTTGCGGTGAGTGCAGGCTCCGCCCCCTAGGCCAGATGGAGTTGGCAGGAAAGAGAGCGGCCCACCCAGCACTCACTAGAGCAGCAGCAGCAGCAGCAGCAGCAGTGTCCCGGAAGCCTCCCTCAGGCCTCTTAAGCTGTTGCGGTGAATGCAGGCTCCGCCCCCTAGGCCAGAAGGAGTTGGCAGGAAAGGGAGCGGCCAACCCAGCACTCACTAGAGCAGCAGCAGCAGCAGCAGCAGCAGTGTCCCGGAAGCCTCCCTCATGCTTCTTAAGCTGTGGCGGGGAGTGCAGGCTCCGCCCCTTAGGACAGATGGAGTTGGCAGTAAAGGGAGCGGCCCACCCAGCACTCACTAGAGCAGCAGCAGCAGCAGCAGTGTTCCGGAAGCCTCTCTCAGGCCTCTGAAGCTGTGGCAGTGAGTGCAGGCTCCGCCCCCTAGGCCAGATGGAGTTGGCAGGAAAGGGAGCGGCCCACCCAGCACTTACTACAGCAGCAGCAGCAGCAGTGTCCCAGAAGCCTCCCTCAGGCCTCTTAAGCTGTTGCGGTGACTGCAGGCTCCGCCCCCTAGGCCAGATGGAGTTGGCAGGAAAGGGAGCGGACCACCCAGCACTCACTAGAGCAGCAGCAGCAGCAGCAGTGTCCCGGAAGCCTCCCTCAGGCCTCTTAAGCTGTGGCGGTGAGTGCAGGCTCCGCCCCTTAGGCCAGATGGAGTTGGCAGGAAAGGGAGCGGCCCACCCAGCACTCACTAGAGCAGCAGCAGCAGCAGCAGTGTTCCGGAAGCCTCTCTCAGGCCTCTGAAGCTGTGACAGTGAGTGCAGGCTCCGCCCCCTAGGCCAGATGGAGTTGGCAGGAAAGGGAGCGGCCCACCCAGCACTTACTACAGCAGCAGCAGCAGCAGCAGTGTCCCAGAAGCCTCCCTCAGGCCTCTTAAGCTTTGGCGGTGAGTGCAGGCTCCGCCCCCTAGGCCAGATGGAGATGGCAGGAAAGGGAGCGGCCCACTCAGAACTCAGTAGAGCAGCAGCAGCTGTGTCCCGGAAGCCTCCCTCAGGCCTCTTAAGCTGTGGCGGTGAGTGCAGGCTCCGTCCCCTAGGCCAGATGGAGTGGACAGGAAAGGGAGCCACCCACCCAGCACTCACTAGAGCAGCAGCAGCAGCAGCAGTGTCCCGGAAGCCTCCCTCAGGCCTCTTAAGCTGTGGCGGTGAGTGCAGGCTCCGCCCCCTAGGCCAGATGGAGTTGGCAGGAAAGGGAGCGGCCCACCCAGCACTCACTACAGCAGCAGCAGCAGCAGCAGTGTCCCGGAAGCCTCCCTCAGGCCTCTTAAGCTGTGGCGGTGAGTGCAGGCTCCGCCCCCTAGGCCAGATGGAGTTGGCAGGAAAGGGAGCGGCCCACCCAGCACTGACTTGAGCAGTAGCAGCAGCAGTGTCCCGGAAGCCTCCCTCGGGCCTCTTAAGCTGTGGCGGTGAGTGCAGTCTCCGCCCCCTAGGCCAGATGGAGTTGGCAGGAAAGGGAGCAGCCCACCCAGCACTCACTGGAACAGCAGCTGCAGCAGCAGTGTTCCGTAAGCCTCCCTCAGGCCTCTTTAGCTGTGGCGGTGAGTGCAGGCTCCGCCCCCTAGGCCAGATGGAGTTGGCAGGAAAGGGAGCAGCCCACCCAGCACTCACTAGAGCAGCAGCAGCAGCAGTGTCCCGGAAGCCTCCCTCAGGCCTCTTAAGCTGTGGCGGTGAGTGCAGGCTCCGCGCCCTAGGCCAGATGGAGACGGCAGGAAAGGGAGCGGCCCACCCAGCACTCACTAGAGCAGCAGCAGCAGTGTCCCGGAAGCCTCCCTCAGGCCTCTTAAACTGTGGTGGTGAGTGCAGGCTCCGCCCCCTAGGCCAGATGGAGTTGGCAGGAAAGGGAGCGGCCCACCCAGCACTCACTAGAGCAGCAGCAGCAGCAGCAGTGTTCCGGAAGCCTCTCTCAGGCCTCTTAAGCTGTGGCGGTGAGTGCAGGCTCCGCCCCCTAGGCCAGATGGAGTTGGCAGGAAAGGGAGCGGCCCACCCAGCACTCACTAGAGCAGCAGCAGCAGCAGCAGCAGCAGCAGCAGCAGTGTTCCGGAAGCCTCCCTCATGCTTCTTAAGCTGTGGCGGTGAGTGCAGGCTCCCCCCCCCCTAGGCCAGATGGAGTTGGCAGGAAAGGGAGCGGCCCACCCAGCACTCACTAGAGCAGCAGCAGCAGCAGTGTCCCGGAAGCCTCCCTCAGGCCTCTTAAGCTGTGGCGGTGAGTGCAGGCTCCGCCCCCTAGGCCAGATGGAGATGGCAGGAAAGGGAGCGGCCCAACCAGCACTCACTAGAGCAGCAGCAGCTGTGTCCCGGAAGCCTGCCTCAGGCCTCTTAAGCTGTCGCGGTGAGTGCAGGCTCCGTCCCCTAGGCCAGATGGAGTGGACAGGAAAGGGAGCAGCCCACCCAGCACTCACTAGAGCAGCAGCAGTGTCCCGGAAGCCTCCCTCAGGCCTCTTAAGCTGTGGCGGTGAGTGCAGGCTCCCCCCCCCAGGCCAGATGGAGTCAGCAGGAAAGGGAGCGTCCCACCCAGCACTCACGAGAGCAGCAGCAGCAGTGTCCCGGAAGCCTCCCTCAGGCCTCTTAAGCTGTGGCGGTGAGTGCAGGCTCCCCCCCCCAGGCCAGATGGAGTCAGCAGGAAAGGGAGCAGCCCACCCAGCACTCACTAGAGCAGCAGCAGCAGCAGTGTCCCGGGAGCCTCCCTCAGGCCTCTTAAGCTGTGGCGGTGAGTGCAGGCTCCCCCCCCCCAGGCCAGATGGAGTCAGCAGGAAAGGGAGCGTCCCACCCAGCACTCACGAGAGCAGCAGCAGCAGTGTCCCGGAAGCCTCCCTCAGGCCTCTTAAACTGTGGCGGTGAGTGCAGGCTCCGCCCCCTAGGCCAGATGGAGTTGGCAGGAAAGCGACCGGCCACTCAGCACTCACTAGAGCAGCAGCAGCAGCAGCAGCAGCAGTGTCCCGGAAGCCTCCCTCAGAACTCTTAAGATGTGGCGGTGAGTGCAGGCTCCGCCCCCTAGGCCAGATGGAGTTGGCAGGAAAGGGAGCGGCCCACCCAGCACTCACTGGAACAGCAGCAGCAGCAGCAGTGTCCCGGAAGCCTCCCTCAGGCCTCTTAAGCTATGGCGGTGAGTGCAGGCTCCGCCCCCTAGGCCAGATGGAGTTGGCAGGAAAGGGAGAGGCCCACCCAGCACTCACTGGATCAGCAGCAGCAGCAGCAGTGTCCCGGAAGCGTCCCTCAGGCCTCTTAAGCTGTGGCGGTGAGTGCAGGCTCCGCACCTTAGGCCAGATGGAGTTGGCAGGAAAGGGAGCGGCCCACCCAGCACTCACTAGAGCAGCAGCAGCAGCAGCAGTGTCCCGGAAGCCTCCCTCAGGCCTCTTAAGCTGTGGCGGTGAGTGCAGGCTCCGCGCCCTAGGCCAGATGGAGTCGGCAGGAAAGGGAGCGGCCCACCCAGCACTCACTAGAGCAGCAGCAGCAGTGTCCTGGAAGCCTCCCTCAGGCCTCTTAAACTGTGGCGGTGAGTGCAGGCTCCGCCCCATAGGCCAGATGGAGTTGGCAGGAAAGGGAGCGGCCCACCCAGCACTCACTAGAGCAGCAACAGTGTCCCGGAAACCTCCCTCAGGCCTCTTAAGCTGTGGTGGTGAGTGCAGGCTCCCCCCCCAGGCCAGATGGAGTCAGCAGGAAAGGGAGCGGCCCACCCAGCACTCACTAGAGGGGCAGCAGCAGCAGCAGCAGTGTCCCGGAAGCCTCCCTCAGGCCTCTTAAACTGTGGTGGTGAGTGCAGGCTCCGCCCCCTAGGCCAGATGGAGTTGGCAGGAAAGCGACCGTCCACTCAGCACTCACTAGAGCAGCAGCAGCAGCAGCAGCAGCAGCAGCAGCAGTGTCCCGGAAGCCTCCCTCAGAACTCTTAAGCTGTGGCGGGGAGTACAAGCTCCGCCCCCTAGGCCAGATGGAGCTGGCAGGAAAGGGAGCGGACCACCCAGCACTCACTAGAGCAGCAGCAGCAACAGCAGCAGCAGCAGCAGCAGTGTCCCGGAAGCCTCCCTCAGAACTCTTAAGATGTGGCGGTGAGTGCAGGCTCCGCCCCCTAGGCCAGATGGAGTTGGCAGGAAAGGGAGCGGCCCACCCAGCACTCACTAGAGCAGCAGCAGCAGCAGAAGTGTCACGGAAGCCTCCCTTAGGCCTCTTAAGCTGTGGCGGTGAGTGCAGGCTCCGCCCCCTAGGCAAGATGGAGTTGGCAGGAAAGGGAGAGGCCCACCCAGCACTCACTAGAGCAGCAGCAGCAGCAGTGTTCCGGAAGCCTCCCTCAGGCCTCTTAAGCTGTGGCGGTGAGTGCAGGCTCCGCCCCCTAGGCCAGATGGAGTTGGCAAGAAAGGGAGCGGCCCATGCAGCACTCACTAGAGGCAGCAGTAGCAGCAGTGTCCCGGAAGCCTCCCTCAGGCCTCTTAAGCTGTGGCGGTGCGTGCAGGCTCCGCCCCCTAGGCCAGATGGAGGTGGCAGGAAAGGGAGCGGCCCACCCAGCACTCCATAGAGCAGTAGCAGCAGCAGCAGTGTCCCGGACGCCTCCCTCACGCCTCTTAAGCTGTGGTGGTGAGTGCAGGGTCCGCCCCCTAGGCCAGATGGAGTTGGAAGGAAAGGGAGCGGCCCACCCAGCACTCACTAGAGCAGCAGCAGCAGTGTCCCGGAAGCCTCCCTCAGACCTCTTAAGCTGTGGCGGTGAGTGCAGGCTCCGCCCCCTAGGCCAGATGGAGTTGGTAGGAAAGGGAACGGCCCACCCAGCACTCCGTAGAGCAGTAGCAGCAGCAGCAGTGTCCCGGAAGCCTCCCTCAGGCCTCTTAAGCTGTGGCGGTGAGTGCAGGGTCCGCCCCCTAGGCCAGATGGAGTTGGCAGGAAAGGGAGCGGCACACCCAGCACTCACTAGAGCAGCAGCAGCAGCAGCAGCAGCAGCAGTGTTCCGGAAGCCTCCCTCATGCTTCTTAAGCTGTGGCGGTGAGTGCAGGCTCCCCCCCCCCCTAGGCCAGAAGGAGTTGGCAGGAAAGGGAGCGGCCCACCCAGCACTCACTAGAGCAGCAGCAGCAGCAGTGTCCTGGAAGCCTCCCTCAGGCCTCTTAAGCTGTGGCGGTGAGTGCAGGCTCCGCCCCCTAGGCCAGATGGAGATGGCAGGAAAGGGAGCGGCCCAACCAGCACTCACTAGAGCAGCAGCAGCTGTGTCCCGGAAGCCTGCCTCAGGCCTCTTAAGCTGTCGCGGTGAGTGCAGGCTCCGTCCCCTAGGCCAGATGGAGTGGACAGGAAAGGGAGCAGCCCACCCAGCACTCACTAGAGCAGCAGCAGCAGCAGTGTCCCGGAAGCCTCCCTCAGGCCTCTTAAGCTGTGGCGGTGAGTGCAGGCTCCGCGCCCTAGGCCAGATGGAGTCGGCAGGAAAGGGAGCGGCCCACCCAGCACTCACTAGAGCAGCAGCAGCAGTGTCCTGGAAGCCTCCCTCAGGCCTCTTAAACTGTGGCGGTGAGTGCAGGCTCCGCCCCCTAGGCCAGATGGAGTTGGCAGGAAAGGGAGCGGCCCACCCAGCACTCACTAGAGCAGCAACAGTGTCCCGGAAACCTCCCTCAGGCCTCTTAAGCTGTGGTGGTGAGTGCAGGCTCCCCCCCCAGGCCAGATGGAGTCAGCAGGAAAGGGAGCGGCCCACCCAGCACTCACTAGAGGGGCAGCAGCAGCAGCAGCAGTGTCCCGGAAGCCTCCCTCAGGCCTCTTAAACTGTGGTGGTGAGTGCAGGCTCCGCCCCCTAGGCCAGATGGAGTTGGCAGGAAAGCGACCGTCCACTCAGCACTCACTAGAGCAGCAGCAGCAGCAGCAGCAGCAGTGTTCCGGAAGCCTCCCTCAGAACTCTTAAGATGTGGCGGTGAGTGCAGGCTCCGCCCCCTAGGCCAGATGGAGTTGGCAGGAAAGGGAGCGGACCACCCAGCACTCACTAGAGCAGCAGCAGCAGCAGCAGCAGCAGCAGCAGCAGCAGTGTCCCGGAAGCCTCCCTCAGAACTCTTAAGCTGTGGCGGGGAGTACAAGCTCCGCCCCCTAGGCCAGATGGAGCTGGCAGGAAAGGGAGCGGACCACCCAGCACTCACTAGAGCAGCAGCAGCAACAGCAGCAGCAGCAGCAGCAGCAGTGTCCCGGAAGCCTCCCTCAGAACTCTTAAGATGTGGCGGTGAGTGCAGGCTCCGCCCCCTAGGCCAGATGGAGTTGGCAGGAAAGGGAGCGGCCCACCCAGCACTCACTAGAGCAGCAGCAGCAGCAGAAGTGTCACGGAAGCCTCCCTTAGGCCTCTTAAGCTGTGGCGGTGAGTGCAGGCTCCGCCCCCTAGGCAAGATGGAGTTGGCAGGAAAGGGAGAGGCCCACCCAGCACTCACTAGAGCAGCAGCAGCAGCAGTGTTCCGGAAGCCTCCCTCAGGCCTCTTAAGCTGTGGCGGTGAGTGCAGGCTCCGCCCCCTAGGCCAGATGGAGTTGGCAAGAAAGGGAGCGGCCCATGCAGCACTCACTAGAGGCAGCAGTAGCAGCAGTGTCCCGGAAGCCTCCCTCAGGCCTCTTAAGCTGTGGCGGTGCGTGCAGGCTCCGCCCCCTAGGCCAGATGGAGGTGGCAGGAAAGGGAGCGGCCCACCCAGCACTCCATAGAGCAGTAGCAGCAGCAGCAGTGTCCCGGACGCCTCCCTCACGCCTCTTAAGCTGTGGTGGTGAGTGCAGGGTCCGCCCCCTAGGCCAGATGGAGTTGGAAGGAAAGGGAGCGGCCCACCCAGCACTCACTAGAGCAGCAGCAGCAGTGTCCCGGAAGCCTCCCTCAGACCTCTTAAGCTGTGGCGGTGAGTGCAGGCTCCGCCCCCTAGGCCAGATGGAGTTGGTAGGAAAGGGAACGGCCCACCCAGCACTCCGTAGAGCAGTAGCAGCAGCAGCAGTGTCCCGGAAGCCTCCCTCAGGCCTCTTAAGCTGTGGCGGTGAGTGCAGGGTCCGCCCCCTAGGCCAGATGGAGTTGGCAGGAAAGGGAGCGGCCCACCCAGCACTCACTAGAGCAGCAGCAGCAGCAGCAGTGTCCCGGACGCCTCCCTCACGCCTCTTAAGCTGTGGTGGTGAGTGCAGGCTCTGCCCCCTAGGCCAGATGGAGTTGGCAGGAAAGGGAGCGGCCCACCAAGCACTCACTAGAGCAGCAGCAGCAGCAGCAGTGTCCCGGAAGCCTCCCTCAGGCCTCTTAAGCTGTGGCGGTGAGTGCAGGCTCCGCCCCCTAGGCCAGATGGAGTTGGTAGGAAAGGGAGCGGCCCACCCAGCACTCCGTAGAGCAGTAGCAGCAGCAGCAGTGTCCCGGAAGCCTCCCTCAGGCCTCTTAAGCTGTGGCGGTGAGTGCAGGCTCCGCCCCCTGGGCCAGATGGAGTTGGCAGGAAAGGGAGCAGCCCACCCAGCACTCACTAGAGCAGCAGCAGCAGCAGTGTCCCGGAAGCCTCCCTCAGGCCTCTTAAGCTGTGGCGGTGAGTGCAGGCTCCGCGCCCTAGGCCAGATGGATTCGGCAGGAAAGGGAGCGGCCCACCCAGCACTCACTAGAGCAGCAGCAGCAGTGTCCTGGAAGCCTCCCTCAGGCCTCTTAAACTGTGGCGGTGAGTGCAGGCTCCGCCCCCTAGGCCAGATGGAGTTGGCAGGAAAGGGAGCGGCCCACCCAGCACTCACTAGAGCAGCAACAGTGTCCCGGAAACCTCCCTCAGGCCTCTTAAGCTGTGGTGGTGAGTGCAGGCTCCCCCCCCAGGCCAGATGGAGTCAGCAGGAAAGGGAGCGGCCCACCCAGCACTCACTAGAGGGGCAGCAGCAGCAGCAGCAGTGTCCCGGAAGCCTCCCTCAGGCCTCTTAAACTGTGGTGGTGAGTGCAGGCTCCGCCCCCTAGGCCAGATGGAGTTGGCAGGAAAGCGACCGTCCACTCAGCACTCACTAGAGCAGCAGCAGCAGCAGCAGTGTTCCGGAAGCCTCCCTCAGAACTCTTAAGATGTGGCGGTGAGTGCAGGCTCCGCCCCCTAGGCCAGATGGAGTTGGCAGGAAAGGGAGCGGACCACCCAGCACTCACTAGAGCAGCAGCAGCAGCAGCAGCAGCAGCAGCAGCAGTGTCCCGGAAGCCTCCCTCAGAACTCTTAAGCTGTGGCGGGGAGTACAAGCTCCGCCCCCTAGGCCAGATGGAGCTGGCAGGAAAGGGAGCGGACCACCCAGCACTCACTAGAGCAGCAGCAGCAACAGCAGCAGCAGCAGCAGCAGCAGTGTCCCGGAAGCCTCCCTCAGAACTCTTAAGATGTGGCGGTGAGTGCAGGCTCCGCCCCCTAGGCCAGATGGAGTTGGCAGGAAAGGGAGCGGCCCACCCAGCACTCACTAGAGCAGCAGCAGCAGCAGAAGTGTCACGGAAGCCTCCCTTAGGCCTCTTAAGCTGTGGCGGTGAGTGCAGGCTCCGCCCCCTAGGCAAGATGGAGTTGGCAGGAAAGGGAGAGGCCCACCCAGCACTCACTAGAGCAGCAGCAGCAGCAGTGTTCCGGAAGCCTCCCTCAGGCCTCTTAAGCTGTGGCGGTGAGTGCAGGCTCCGCCCCCTAGGCCAGATGGAGTTGGCAAGAAAGGGAGCGGCCCATGCAGCACTCACTAGAGGCAGCAGTAGCAGCAGTGTCCCGGAAGCCTCCCTCAGGCCTCTTAAGCTGTGGCGGTGCGTGCAGGCTCCGCCCCCTAGGCCAGATGGAGGTGGCAGGAAAGGGAGCGGCCCACCCAGCACTCCATAGAGCAGTAGCAGCAGCAGCAGTGTCCCGGACGCCTCCCTCACGCCTCTTAAGCTGTGGTGGTGAGTGCAGGGTCCGCCCCCTAGGCCAGATGGAGTTGGAAGGAAAGGGAGCGGCCCACCCAGCACTCACTAGAGCAGCAGCAGCAGTGTCCCGGAAGCCTCCCTCAGACCTCTTAAGCTGTGGCGGTGAGTGCAGGCTCCGCCCCCTAGGCCAGATGGAGTTGGTAGGAAAGGGAACGGCCCACCCAGCACTCCGTAGAGCAGTAGCAGCAGCAGCAGTGTCCCGGAAGCCTCCCTCAGGCCTCTTAAGCTGTGGCGGTGAGTGCAGGGTCCGCCCCCTAGGCCAGATGGAGTTGGCAGGAAAGGGAGCGGCCCACCCAGCACTCACTAGAGCAGCAGCAGCAGCAGCAGTGTCCCGGACGCCTCCCTCACGCCTCTTAAGCTGTGGTGGTGAGTGCAGGCTCTGCCCCCTAGGCCAGATGGAGTTGGCAGGAAAGGGAGCGGCCCACCAAGCACTCACTAGAGCAGCAGCAGCAGCAGCAGTGTCCCGGAAGCCTCCCTCAGGCCTCTTAAGCTGTGGCGGTGAGTGCAGGCTCCGCCCCCTAGGCCAGATGGAGTTGGTAGGAAAGGGAGCGGCCCACCCAGCACTCCGTAGAGCAGTAGCAGCAGCAGCAGTGTCCCGGAAGCCTCCCTCAGGCCTCTTAAGCTGTGGCGGTGAGTGCAGGCTCCGCCCCCTGGGCCAGATGGAGTTGGCAGGAAAGGGAGCAGCCCACCCAGCACTCACTAGAGCAGCAGCAGCAGCAGTGTCCCGGAAGCCTCCCTCAGGCCTCTTAAGCTGTGGCGGTGAGTGCAGGCTCCGCGCCCTAGGCCAGATGGATTCGGCAGGAAAGGGAGCGGCCCACCCAGCACTCACTAGAGCAGCAGCAGCAGTGTCCTGGAAGCCTCCCTCAGGCCTCTTAAACTGTGGCGGTGAGTGCAGGCTCCGCCCCCTAGGCCAGATGGAGTTGGCAGGAAAGGGAGCGGCCCACCCAGCACTCACTAGAGCAGCAACAGTGTCCCGGAAACCTCCCTCAGGCCTCTTAAGCTGTGGTGGTGAGTGCAGGCTCCCCCCCCAGGCCAGATGGAGTCAGCAGGAAAGGGAGCGGCCCACCCAGCACTCACTAGAGGGGCAGCAGCAGCAGCAGCAGTGTCCCGGAAGCCTCCCTCAGGCCTCTTAAACTGTGGTGGTGAGTGCAGGCTCCGCCCCCTAGGCCAGATGGAGTTGGCAGGAAAGCGACCGTCCACTCAGCACTCACTAGAGCAGCAGCAGCAGCAGCAGTGTTCCGGAAGCCTCCCTCAGAACTCTTAAGATGTGGCGGTGAGTGCAGGCTCCGCCCCCTAGGCCAGATGGAGTTGGCAGGAAAGGGAGCGGACCACCCAGCACTCACTAGAGCAGCAGCAGCAGCAGCAGCAGCAGCAGCAGCAGTGTCCCGGAAGCCTCCCTCAGAACTCTTAAGCTGTGGCGGGGAGTACAAGCTCCGCCCCCTAGGCCAGATGGAGCTGGCAGGAAAGGGAGCGGACCACCCAGCACTCACTAGAGCAGCAGCAGCAACAGCAGCAGCAGCAGCAGCAGCAGTGTCCCGGAAGCCTCCCTCAGAACTCTTAAGATGTGGCGGTGAGTGCAGGCTCCGCCCCCTAGGCCAGATGGAGTTGGCAGGAAAGGGAGCGGCCCACCCAGCACTCACTAGAGCAGCAGCAGCAGCAGAAGTGTCACGGAAGCCTCCCTTAGGCCTCTTAAGCTGTGGCGGTGAGTGCAGGCTCCGCCCCCTAGGCAAGATGGAGTTGGCAGGAAAGGGAGAGGCCCACCCAGCACTCACTAGAGCAGCAGCAGCAGCAGTGTTCCGGAAGCCTCCCTCAGGCCTCTTAAGCTGTGGCGGTGAGTGCAGGCTCCGCCCCCTAGGCCAGATGGAGTTGGCAAGAAAGGGAGCGGCCCATGCAGCACTCACTAGAGGCAGCAGTAGCAGCAGTGTCCCGGAAGCCTCCCTCAGGCCTCTTAAGCTGTGGCGGTGCGTGCAGGCTCCGCCCCCTAGGCCAGATGGAGGTGGCAGGAAAGGGAGCGGCCCACCCAGCACTCCATAGAGCAGTAGCAGCAGCAGCAGTGTCCCGGACGCCTCCCTCACGCCTCTTAAGCTGTGGTGGTGAGTGCAGGGTCCGCCCCCTAGGCCAGATGGAGTTGGAAGGAAAGGGAGCGGCCCACCCAGCACTCACTAGAGCAGCAGCAGCAGTGTCCCGGAAGCCTCCCTCAGACCTCTTAAGCTGTGGCGGTGAGTGCAGGCTCCGCCCCCTAGGCCAGATGGAGTTGGTAGGAAAGGGAACGGCCCACCCAGCACTCCGTAGAGCAGTAGCAGCAGCAGCAGTGTCCCGGAAGCCTCCCTCAGGCCTCTTAAGCTGTGGCGGTGAGTGCAGGGTCCGCCCCCTAGGCCAGATGGAGTTGGCAGGAAAGGGAGCGGCCCACCCAGCACTCACTAGAGCAGCAGCAGCAGCAGCAGTGTCCCGGACGCCTCCCTCACGCCTCTTAAGCTGTGGTGGTGAGTGCAGGCTCTGCCCCCTAGGCCAGATGGAGTTGGCAGGAAAGGGAGCGGCCCACCAAGCACTCACTAGAGCAGCAGCAGCAGCAGCAGTGTCCCGGAAGCCTCCCTCAGGCCTCTTAAGCTGTGGCGGTGAGTGCAGGCTCCGCCCCCTAGGCCAGATGGAGTTGGTAGGAAAGGGAGCGGCCCACCCAGCACTCCGTAGAGCAGTAGCAGCAGCAGCAGTGTCCCGGAAGCCTCCCTCAGGCCTCTTAAGCTGTGGCGGTGAGTGCAGGCTCCGCCCCCTGGGCCAGATGGAGTTGGCAGGAAAGGGAGCGGCCCACTCAGCACTCACTAGAGCAGCAGCAGCAGCAGCAGCAGCAGCAGCAGCAGCAGCAGTGTTCCGGAAACCTCCCTCATGCTTCTTAAGCTGTGGCGGTGAGTGCAGGCTCCGCCCCCTAGGCCAGATGGAGTTGGCAGGAAAGGGAGCGGCCCACCCAGCACTCACTAGAGCAGCAGCAGCAGCAGTGTCCCGGAAGCCTCCCTCAGGCCTCTTAAGCTGTGGCGGTGAGTGCAGGCTCCGCCCCCTGGGCCAGATGGAGTTGGCAGGAAAGGGAGCGGCCCACCCAGCACTCACTAGAGCAGCAGCAGCAGCAGCAGCAGCAGCAGCAGCAGCAGCAGTGTTCCGGAAGCCTCCCTCATGCTTCTTAAGCTGTGGCGGTGAGTGCAGGCTCCCCCCCCCCAGGCCAGATGGAGTTGGCAGGAAAGGGAGCGGCCCACCCAGCACTCACTAGAGCAGCAGCAGCAGCAGTGTCCCGGAAGCCTCCCTCAGGCCTCTTAAGCTGTGGCGGTGAGTGCAGGCTCCGCCCCCTAGGCCAGATGGAGATGGCAGGAAAGGGAGCGGCCCACCCAGCACTCACTAGAGCAGCAGCAGCTGTGTCCCGGAAGCCTGCCTCAGGCCTCTTAAGCTGTCGCGGTGAGTGCAGGCTCCGTCCCCTAGGCCAGATGGAGTGGACAGGAAAGGGAGCAGCCCACCCAGCACTCACTAGAGCAGCAGCAGCAGCAGTGTCCCGGAAGCCTCCCTCAGGCCTCTTAAGCTGTGGCGGTGAGTGCAGGCTCCCCCCCCCAGGCCAGATGGAGTTGGCAGGAAAGGGAGCGGCACACCCAGTACTCACGAGAGCAGCAGCAGCAGTGTCCCGGGAGCCTCCCTCAGGCCTCTTAAGCTGTGGCGGTGAGTGCAGGCTCCCCCTCCCAGGCCAGATGGAGTCAGCAGGAAAGGGAGCGTCCCACCCAGCACTCACGAGAGCAGCAGCAGCAGTGTCCCGGAAGCCTCCCTCAGGCCTCTTAAACTGTGGCGGTGAGTGCAGGGTCCGCCCCCTAGGCCAGATGGAGTTGGCAGGAAAGCGACCGGCCACTCAGCACTCACTAGAGCAGCAGCAGCAGCAGCAGCAGCAGCAGTGTCCCGGAAGCCTCCCTCAGAACTCTTAAGATGTGGCGGTGAGTGCAGGCTCCGCCCCCTAGGCCAGATGGAGTTGGCAGGAAAGGGAGCGGCCCACCCAGCACTCACTGGAACAGCAGCAGCAGCAGCAGTGTCCCGGAAGCCTCCCTCAGGCCTCTTAAGCTATGGCGGTGAGTGCAGGCTCCGCCCCCTAGGCCAGATGGAGTTGGCAGGAAAGGGAGAGGCCCACCCAGCACTCACTGGATCAGCAGCAGCAGCAGCAGTGTCCCGGAAGCGTCCCTCAGGCCTCTTAAGCTGTGGCGGTGAGTGCAGGCTCCGCACCTTAGGCCAGATGGAGTTGGCAGGAAAGGGAGCGGCCCACCCAGCACTCACTAGAGCAGCAGCAGCAGCAGCAGTGTCCCGGAAGCCTCCCTCAGGCCTCTTAAGCTGTGGCGGTGAGTGCAAGCTCCGCGCCCTAGGCCAGATGGAGTCGGCAGGAAAGGGAGCGGCCCACCCAGCACTCACTAGAGCAGCAGCAGCAGTGTCCCGGAAGCCTCCCTCAGGCCTCTTAAACTGTGGCGGTGAGTGCAGGCTCCGCCCCCTAGGCCAGATGGAGTTGGCAGGAAAGGGCGCGGCCCACCCAGCACTCACTAGAGCAGCAACAGTGTCCCGGAAACCTCCCTCAGGCCTCTTAAGCTGTGGTGGTGAGTGCAGGCTCCCCCCCAGGCCAGATGGAGTCAGCAGGAAAGGGAGCGGCCCACCCAGCACTCACTAGAGGGGCAGCAGCAGCAGCAGCAGTGTCCCGGAAGCCTCCCTCAGGCCTCTTAAACTGTGGTGGTGAGTGCAGGCTCCGCCCCCTAGGCCAGATGGAGTTGGCAGGAAAGCGACCGTCCACTCAGCACTCACTAGAGCAGCAGCAGCAGCAGCAGCAGCAGCAGCAGTGTCCCGGAAGCCTCCCTCAGAACTCTTAAGATGTGGCGGTGAGTGCAGGCTCCGCCCCCTAGGCCAGATGGAGTTGGCAGGAAAGGGAGCGGACCACCCAGCACTCACTAGAGCAGCAGCAGCAGCAGCAGCAGCAGCAGCAGCAGTGTCCCGGAAGCCTCCCTCAGAACTCTTAAGCTGTGGCGGGGAGTACAAGCTCCGCCCCCTAGGCCAGATGGAGCTGGCAGGAAAGGGAGCGGACCACCCAGCACTCACTAGAGCAGCAGCAGCAACAGCAGCAGCAGCAGCAGTGTCCCGGAAGCCTCCCTCAGAACTCTTAAGATGTGGCGGTGAGTGCAGGCTCCGCCCCCTAGGCCAGATGGAGTTGGCAGGAAAGGGAGCGGCCCACCCAGCACTCACTAGAGCAGCAGCAGCAGCAGAAGTGTCACGGAAGCCTCCCTTAGGCCTCTTAAGCTGTGGCGGTGAGTGCAGGCTCCGCCCCCTAGGCAAGATGGAGTTGGCAGGAAAGGGAGAGGCCCACCCAGCACTCACTAGAGCAGCAGCAGCAGCAGTGTTCCGGAAGCCTCCCTCAGGCCTCTTAAGCTGTGGCGGTGAGTGCAGGCTCCGCCCCCTAGGCCAGATGGAGTTGGCAAGAAAGGGAGCGGCCCATGCAGCACTCACTAGAGGCAGCAGTAGCAGCAGTGTCCCGGAAGCCTCCCTCAGGCCTCTTAAGCTGTGGCGGTGCGTGCAGGCTCCGCCCCCTAGGCCAGATGGAGGTGGCAGGAAAGGGAGCGGCCCACCCAACACTCCATAGAGCAGTAGCAGCAGCAGCAGTGTCCCGGACGCCTCCCTCACGCCTCTTAAGCTGTGGTGGTGAGTGCAGGGTCCGCCCCCTAGGCCAGATGGAGTTGGAAGGAAAGGGAGCGGCCCACCCAGCACTCACTAGAGCAGCAGCAGCAGTGTCCCGGAAGCCTCCCTCAGACCTCTTAAGCTGTGGCGGTGAGTGCAGGCTCCGCCCCCTAGGCCAGATGGAGTTGGTAGGAAAGGGAACGGCCCACCCAGCACTCCGTAGAGCAGTAGCAGCAGCAGCAGTGTCCCGGAAGCCTCCCTCAGGCCTCTTAAGCTGTGGCGGTGAGTGCAGGGTCCGCCCCCTAGGCCAGATGGAGTTGGCAGGAAAGGGAGCGGCCCACCCAGCACTCACTAGAGCAGCAGCAGCAGCAGCAGTGTCCCGGACGCCTCCCTCACGCCTCTTAAGCTGTGGTGGTGAGTGCAGGCTCTGCCCCCTAGGCCAGATGGAGTTGGCAGGAAAGGGAGCGGCCCACCAAGCACTCACTAGAGCAGCAGCAGCAGCAGCAGTGTCCCGGAAGCCTCCCTCAGGCCTCTTAAGCTGTGGCGGTGAGTGCAGGCTCCGCCCCCTAGGCCAGATGGAGTTGGCAGGAAAGGGAGCGGACCACCGAGCACTCACTAGAGCAGCAGCAGCAGCAGCAGTGTCCCGGAAGCCTCCCTCAGGCCTCTTAAGCTGTGGCGGTGAGTGCAGGCTCCGCCCCATAGGCCAGATGGAGTTGGCAGGAAAGGGAGCGGACCACCGAGCACTCACTAGAGCAGCAGCAGCAGCAGCAGCAGTGTTCCGGAAGCCTCCCTCAGGCCTCTTAAGCTTTGGCGGTGAGTGCAGGCTCCGCCCCCTAGGCCAGATGGAATTGGCAGGAAAGGGAGTGGCCCACGCAGCTCTCACTAAAGCAGCAGCAGCAGCAGCAGCAGCAGCAGCAGCAGTGTTCCGGAAGGCTCCCTTAGGCCTCTTAAGCTGTGGCGGTGAGTGCAGGCTCCGCCCCCTAGGCCAGATGGAGTTGGCAGGAAAGGGAGCGGCCCACCCAGCACTCACTAGAGCAGCAGCAGCAGCAGTGTGCCGGAAGCCTCCCTCAGACCTCTTAAGCTGTGGCGGTGCGTGCAGGCTCCGCCCCCTAGGCCAGATGGAGTTGGCAGGAAAGGGAGCGGCCCACCCAGCACTCACTAGAGCAGCAGCAGCAGCAACAGTGTCCCGGAAGCCTCCCTAAGGCCTCTTAAGCTGTGGCGGTGAGTGCAGGCTCCGCCCCCTAGGCCAGATGGAGTTGGCAGGAAAGGGAGCGGCCCACCCAGCACTCACTAGAGCAGTAGCAGCAGCAGCAGTGTCCCGGACGCCTCCCTCAGGCCTCTTAAGCTGTGCTGGTGAGTGCAGGGTCCGCCCCCTAGGCCAGATGGAGTTTTCAGGAAAGGGAGCGGCCCACCCAGCACTCACTAGAGCAGCAGCAGCAGTGTCCCGGAAGCCTCCCTCAGACCTCTTAAGCTGTGGCGGTGAGTGCAGGCTCCGCCCCCTAGGCCAGATGGAGTTGGCAGGAAAGGGAGCGGCCCACCCAGCACTCACTAGAGCAGCAGCAGCAGTAGCAGTGTCCCGGAAGCCTCCCTCAGGCCTCTTAAGCTGTGGCGGTGAGTGCAGGGTCCGCCCCCTAGGCCAGATGGAGTTGGCAGAAATGGGAGCGGCCCCCCCAGCACTCACTAGAGCAGCAGCAGTGTCCCGGAAGCCTCCCTCAGTCCTCTTAAGCTGTGGCGGTGAGTGCAGGCTCCGCCCCCTAGGCCAGATGGAGTTGACAGAAAAGGGAGCGGCCCACCCAGCACTCACTAGAGCAGCAGCAGCAGCAGTGTCCTGGAAGCCTCCCTCAGTCCTCTTAAGCTGTTGCGGAGAGTGCAGGCTCCGCCCCCTAGGACAGATGGAGTTGGCAGGAAAGGGAGCGGCCCACCCAGCACTCACTAGAGCAGCAGCAGCAGCAGTGTCCTGGAAGCCTCCCTCAGTCCTCTTAAGCTGTTGCGGAGAGTGCAGGCTCCGCCCCCTAAGCCAGATGGAGTTGACAGAAAAGGGAGCGGCCCACCCAGCACTCACTAGAGCAGCAGCAGCAGCATTGTCCCGGAAGCCTCCCTCAGTCCTCTTAAGCTGTTGCGGAGAGTGCAGGCTCCGCCCCCTAGGCCAGATGGAGATGGCAGGAAAGGGAGCGGCCCACCCAGCACTCACTAGAGCAGCAGCAGCAGTGTCCCGGAAGCCTCCCTCAAGCCTCTTAAGCTTTGGCGGTGAGTGCAGGCTCCGCCCCCTAGGCCAGATGGAGTTGGCAGAAAATGGAGCGGCCCACCCAGCACTCACTACAGCAGCAGCAGCAGTGTCCCGGAAGCCTCCCTTCGGCCTCTTAAGCTGTGGCGGTGAGTGCAAGCTCCGCCCCCTAGGCCAGATGGAGTTGGCAGGAAAGGGAGCGGACCACCCAGCACTCACTAGAGCAGCAACAGCAGCAGCAGTGTCCCGGAAGCCTACCTCTGGCCTCTTAAACTGTGGCGGCGAGTGCAGGCTCCGCCCCCTAGGCCAGATGGAGTTGGCAGGAAAGGGAGCGGACCACCCAGCACTCACTAGAGCAGCAACAGCAGCAGCAGTGTCCCGGAAGCCTACCTCAGGCCTCTTAAGCTGTGGCGGTGAGTGCAGGCTCCGCCCCCTAGGCCAGATGGAGTTGGCAGGAAAGGGAGCGGCCCACCCAGCACTCACTACAGCAGCAGCAGCAGTGTCCCGGAAGCCTCCCTTCGGCCTCTTAAGCTGTGGCGGTGAGTGCAAGCTCCGCCCCCTAGGCCAGATGGAGTTGGCAGGAAAGGGAGCGGCCCACCTAGCACTCACTAGAACATCAGCAGCAGTGTCCCGGAAGCCTCCCTCAGGCCTCTTAAGCTGTGGCGGTGAGTGCAGGCTCTGCCCCCTAGGCCAGATGGAGTTGGCAGGAAAGGGAGCGGCCCACCCAGCACTCACTAGAGCAGCAGCAGTAGCAGTGTCCCGGAAGCCTCCCTCAAGCCTCTTAAGCTTTGGCGGTGAGTGCAGACTCCGCCCCCTAGGCCTGATGGAGTTGGCAGGAAAGGGAGCGGCCCACCCAGCACTCACTACAGCAGCAGCAGCAGTGTCCCGGAAGCCTCCCTTCGGCCTCTTAAGCTGTGGCGGTGAGTGCAGGCTCCGCCCCCTAGGCCAGATGGAGTTGGCAGGAAAGGGAGCGGCCCACCTAGCACTCACTAGAACATCAGCAGCAGTGTCCCGGAAGCCTCCCTCAGGCCTCTTAAGCTGTGGCGGTGAGTGCAGGCTCCGCCCCCTAGGCCAGATGGAGTTGGCAGGAAAGGGAGCGGCCCACCCAGCACTCACTAGAGCAGCAGCAGCAGCAGCAGCAGTGTCCCGGAAGCCTCCGTTCGGCCTCTTAAGCTGTGGCGGTGAGTGCAGGCTCCGCCCCCTAGGCCAGATGGAGTTGGCAGGAAAGGGAGCGGCCCACCTAGCACTCACTAGAACATCAGCAGCAGTGTCCCGGAAGCCTCCCTCAGGCCTCTTAAGCTGTGGCGGTGAGTGCAGGCTCCGCCCCCTAGGCCAGATGGAGTTGGCAGGAAAGGGAGCGGCCCACCCAGCACTCACTAGAGCAGCAGCAGCAGCAGCAGCAGTGTCCCGGAAGCCTCCCTCAGGCCTCTTAAGCTGTGGCGGTGAGTGCAGGCTCCGCCCCCTAGGCCCCTAGCTAGCTATTCAGTGCTTTTTTTCTTTTAAAATTGTTATGTACTGAGTTGAATAGGATCCAAACTGTAGCAGTCTGATTGGTCCTAGAACAATGCAGCAGTATGATTGGTTGGCAGGAACCACCCAATCCTGCTCCAGATAGAAGTGAATCCACAACCTGATTGGCTTACAGTAGAATTCCAGAATTAGCCAATCATGTGCAGCCCATTGTGTAAATAATGTATATAAAGCAGATACTGTGAGGGGACATTTATTCATTCCTCCTCACCACTATGAGCTGAATAAAGAGCATGAAATCACTTTGCGACTCTGAGTATATTTCACGGGCGACGAAGGTGGGATCCCGCTGAGCTGACTGCCACACACAGCACCGCAGCACCGCCAACTGCCGCACCGCTGCCTCGCACCGTGTATCCAGGCTTCAGCTCCGGGGCACAAGGAACTCAGAATGGCAGCCAACAGCAGCTTCTCGCCATTCAACCCAGCATCTGGAGACTGGGAAGCGTACGCCTCCCGTTTCACCTTCCTCCTAGAAGCCAAAGGGGTCACCGACGAAGAAGACGCCAAGAAGAGGGCGATATTCTTCAGCGTCTGCGGAGAGGAGACGTTTGAAATCGCCCGGGCTCTCCTTGCGCCTGAAGACGTCGCTACTGTTCCATACAAAACAATAATGGAACAGCTGAAGGGGCACTTTTCGCCGCAGCCCTCAGTGGTGGCTCGTCGAAATGCCTTCTACGCAAAGCGGCAAGCCCCTGGGGAAACCATAACTGGGTTTGTGACCTCTCTCCGCCAAGCCGCCCGGTTCTGCAACTTCTCAGAGCTGGAGAACATGCTTCGTGACCGCCTCGTCGGTGGCCTGAAGGATGAGAAGCTGCAACGACGCCTCTACGCTAAGAAGGACCTAACGTTCCAGGTCGCTCTGGAGGAGGCCCTGGCAACAGAAGCTGCCGAGAGGTCGACCCAAGAGGCACGGCCGAGCCTGCCATCCCAACCGAGGGTCCACCATGAAGACCTCACCGACGACTCAGGATCCGACAGGGAGGAGGTGCACCGAGTACAGCAGCGCACTCAAGCAGCGCACAGACCACAGCTGCCTCGACGAGAAGGAGGGAACTGCGCAAGCTGCGGGGAGAGTCACGAGAGGAGGACCTGCCGTTTCCGCAACGCAGAGTGCAGGCAGTGCAGAAAATCGGGACACATCGCCCGGGTGTGTCGGGCTCGGCCCACCCGACACCAGGCATCAGATGACCAATCCAAGAGCCCCAGGTCCCGGGGCCCAACGCACCAAGGCAACTCGACGGAGCTCACGGACTTCCAGGTATACCAGTTGCCCCACCCCAACGTAGAGAAAATTTATGTAGAGGTACAGATAGAGGGGGCCCCATGCCGCATGGAGCTTGACACGGGTTCAACTCTATCCATAATCTCGGCAAGGACCTTAAGGAAACTGTGTCCCACTGGGGGTCCCAAACTCAGGCCGGCCCCATTCACCCTCCGGGACTTCCAGAAACGTAAGGTCCCCACAATGGGGGTGGGGACCTTCAGGGTGCAATACCGAGGGCGGACGCGGCAACTGGACTTGCTTGTGGTCAAGGGCCCCTACATTAGCTTACTGGGATTGGCATGGTTTGGACCACTGGGGCTAGCTGTCACCGGGGTGAACCACACTAGCTTACAAGTGGACGTGGACGCCATATGCAAGGAATTTCCAGGGGTTTTCGATGGGAAATTGGGACAGTATACGGGCCCCCCCATTGCGCTACAGCTTGACCCCGCAGTACGACCGGTCAGGCTCAAGGCCCGCCGGGTCCCGTTCGCCTTGAAACCCCGTATAGACGAGGAATTGGACCGACTCGTAGAGCAAGGAGTGCTGGAGCCGGTGCCTAATGCTCCCTGGGAAACCCCAATCGTCACACCCGTCAAGCCTAATGGTTCGGTCCGCATCTGCGCAGACTACAAATGTACCATAAACAAGGCCCTCACGGCCCACGCATACCCAGTGCCAGTGGTCAGCCATGTCCTTGCCACCCTGGCTGGGTCGAAAATTTTTGGCAAGCTGGACTTGGCCCAAGCATATCAACAGCTGCCAGTAGATGAGGCCACAGCAGAGGCACAGACGATTGTGACGCACAGAGGAGCGTTCAGGGTAAAGCGGCTGCAATTCGGTGTCAGCGTGGCACCAGGCATATTCCAGAATATAATGGACTCTCTCCTTAAAGGGATTCCTGGCGTCACCCCCTTCTTCGATGATGTGTTGATTGCCGGCCCCACACCAGAGGAGTTTGAGGACCGCCTCCGCACCGTTCTGCACCGTTTCCAGACGGCGGGTCTCAAGGTGAAGCGGGAAAAATGTCTACTAGGAGTGCCTCAGGTGGACTTTCTGGGATTTATGGTGGACGCAGAAGGGGTCCACCCGACTGGGGACAAGGTACGGGCCATTTGTGATGCCCCAGCGCCCAAGAGCAAGACTGAACTTCAGGCCTTCTTGGGACTATTGAACTTTTACCATTCCTTCCTTCCCCACAAGGCGGCGGTAGCGGAGCCCCTACACAGACTCCTGGACAAGCGGGCCCCTTGGGTGTGGGGCCAGCGCCAGGAGGCCGCATTCCAGGCAGTCAAGGACTTGCTTGTCTCAAACTCGGTCTTGGCACACTTCGACGAGAGGCTGCCGGTGGTGCTAGCATGCGACGCCTCACCCTATGGCATTGGAGCTGTCCTGGGGCACCAACTCCCGGATGGAAGAGAGGTACCGGTGGCGTACTTTTCCCAGACACTCAACACAACCGAGCGGAACTACTCGCAAATCGACAAGGAGGGTCTGGCAATCGTAAAGGGAGTAAAAAAATTCCATGATTTCTTGTACGGGCGGCCCTTCACCGTGGTGACTGACCACAAGCCGTTGCTTGGCTTGTTTGCCCCCGAAAAGCAGACCCCCCAAGTGCTGTCTCCTCGCGTCCTCAGGTGGTCAATTTTCCTTGCCAGCTACCAGTATGCACTGATTCACCGACCTGGGAAGGCGATGGGCCATGCGGACGCCCTCAGCAGGCTACCACTACCGGAAACAGGCCCTGACCCAGCACCTGCACAAGAGGTTATGAGCCTGGAGCTGCTTCCCGACCGCCCCATTCAGGCACAAGAAGTTGCACACCATTCCAAGAAAGATAGGGTCATCTCCCGGGTCCTGGACTGGGTGTGGAGGGGATGGCCCAGCAGCAGCCCCGGGCCAGAATTCGCCGGCTACACAACCCGCAAACATGAACTGTCGGCCCACAAGGGGTGCCTGTTATGGGGAAGCAGAGTCGTTGTTCCCCAGCCCCTCTGCAAAAGGGTCCTCACAGCCCTACACGAGACACATCCAGGGGTAGTAAGAATGAAGGCCCTTGCCAGGAGTTATGTGTGGTGGCCGGGGATCGATGGAGAGATAGAGGCCTGGGTCAAACACTGCCAGGCCTGCCAAGAATCCCGCCCAGACCCCCCAAGGGCCCCAGTCCAGTCCTGGGAGTCCGCCCGAGCACCATGGTCACGCCTGCATGTGGATTTCGCTGGCCCCTTTCAGGGGAAAACATTCTTCATAGTGGTGGACTCCTACACCAAATGGCTGGAAGTCGCACTGGTACCGTCCACTTCCACGTCCGCAGCCATCCGGGTACTACGCAGGCTGTTTGCAACCCACGGGCTCCCTGACACTCTCGTCTCAGACAACGGGACTGCATTTACGTCAGGAGAATTCCAAACCTTCACAGCGCAGAACGCCATCCGCCACATCCGTTCGGCGCCGTTCCACCCTGCCACCAATGGCCAAGCAGAACGCATGGTGCGGACCACCAAGGACACCCTTCGCCGCATGACGCAAGGGGACTGGGAGTACCGCCTTGCCACATTCCTTCTAGCACAGCACAGCACCCCCAGCTCAACGACTGGCCGGAGCCCCGCTGAACTACTAATGGGTCGGCGCCTTGCAATCAGATTGGACCGCCTTCACCCCGATAGAGCTCAGGATGAGGTAGTGGTGGGGGAAGGCAGGAACCCCCGGACCTTCGAGGCCCAGGACCCAGTGTACGCAAAGAATTTTGGGGCAGGCCCAGCATGGGTACCCGCCACAATCACCAGGGTCACTGGCCCCGTGTCGTACGAGGTGCTAACGGATGGGGGGCAATGCTGGCGCCGCCACTGCGACCAGATACGGCGACGATTCCCGGGAGAAAACCAGGAGGAGGACAGGTCAGAGGAGTCCCAAGGGAACAGCGGGGCAGTGAGGCCCATAGAGCAGGAGGGGCCAGCAGGAGAGGCAGAATCAGTAAATACAGAGAGGACCCGTGAGGCCGAAAGGACACCGGAACCAGAACCACGACTGAGCGAGCCGGTTGCACCAGACCAAACAGCCGCATCACAGCCAGCATCCTTGGAACACGAGCCAGAACCCGGAGCCCGGACCAGGGAACACCCCAGGCCACAACGCACACGTAGGCCGCCGGCATACCTTGAGGACTATGAATGCGACCTCCCGGGCAGGACTGGAACTTAGAGGGGAGGGGTGTTATGTACTGAGTTGAATAGGATCCAAACTGTAGCAGTCTGATTGGTCCTAGAACAATGCAGCAGTATGATTGGTTGGCAGGAACCACCCAATCCTGCTCCAGATAGAAGTGAATCCACAACCTGATTGGCTTACAGTAGAATTCCAGAATTAGCCAATCATGTGCAGCCCATTGTGTAAATAATGTATATAAAGCAGATACTGTGAGGGGACATTTATTCATTCCTCCTCACCACTATGAGCTGAATAAAGAGCATGAAATCACTTTGCGACTCTGAGTATATTTCAAAAATGTTTAGGGGTACTCTCCTTTTCTTACTCATATTTAAACACGGCCCCTCAATGAGGCCAAACTTAGATTCACAAAATGTTTCTATCTATCTATCTATCTATCTATCTATCTATCTATCTATCTCTGTATTTCTTTCAGTAGAAGCGGAAAGTACTGTAATAGGAAAAAAGATAACCTATGTGATATATTAATTCAGCTTTTAAATCCATTGTATTGTATTTTCAGACATAGTCAGGTTTATTAAGGTGAACGAATAGGGCCTGCCAAAAGGGCCCGAGAGCATAAGCTCACCACTGCCCTTACCTGCTTTTCTTGCCATTCCCATCCATCCCTCACCGTTCATTTGTATAAAACTGGAGAGAAACACTCTGGAGAATTCACTGAACTGCTATTCTGTGACCTGAAAAGTTCCCTCCAGGGGCTGTGCCTGGAATGAGCTTCTGCTTCCTAACTATCCTAGGATTCCGGTCTGCCAGGCTTACCAGTTCCTGGTAAATAGACACTCCATGGACCAGTCAGTTGCTTCATTTCACAAACCCTGCTTTTGTAAGAGGCCCAAACAAATCAAGATGCTCTGGTTACCTTTCGGCATAGATGCTCAGCAGGGACATCCAGGTAATGATTCTTCTCCCTTGGAGAAGACTTCTCAGTGCACCTAGGAGAAACAGGTAAGTTGTTTCATTTCCTTGTTGGAGAAAGGCTTCTCTCTCACAATGCAAATGCAAGCAATCATATTCTTTATAGAGGTTGCTTAGGGAAAGAAATTTATACAGCCAAGGTGTGTCACCATCACAACGGCATAGCAGTGTGAATTTGGGGAGTAACGGGGAACTCTGCATTTGTGTAATCAAGGAATAAAGTCCCAAAGGGGAGGAGTGAGGGATTCACGTGGCTTGAACTCAGTCAGGAGGAAAGATCACCCAGATGTGGCCTGCGTATTGTCCTACCCAGTGCTTTGTTTCCTGAGGGGACGCGAGGGGCATACGCATACCCCTAAACATCTTGTGAATCTACCTTTGGCCTCATTGAGGGGCAGTATTTCAATATGCCTAGGAAAATGAGAGTACCCCTAAACATTTTTTTTTTTAAAAAAGGACTGGCTTTTTAAAAAAGCACTTTCTTTCTGTATTGTTGCCCCATAGTTTTTCACTGCTCAGAACAGGGGTTCCCAGAGTGGGCACAGGCTGTGGGATTAACCAGAGGGTGCTAGGAGGCACGAGGGGCATTGGGGGTATAACTATCAGAATTTGAAAAACTGGTATCACTCGATCAAGCTCATCGATTTTACTGATTTAATTGAACTAAATAGTTTTAACTGGATTTGGAATAAATGTGCAATTGATCGTTGCTGTTTTGAATTTTATTGCGTTATTATCTTCCTTAGTTGGTCATGCAAACCACTATTCTGAATACCGTTGTACTTCTGCTCCCGAATGCCTTGGGAGTCAAACGTTCTTTTGGAAGCCGAACGTCCAGTGGGGCTTCCACGGCTTCTGATTGGCTGCAGGAGCTTCCTGAGACCAATCAGAAGCCGCACTTTGGTTTCCAAACGTTTCAGAAGTCAAATGGACTTCTGGAAAGGACTCCGTTCGACTTCCAAGGTACGACTGTACAGTGGAACCTCGGTTGTTGAACATAATCCGTTCCGGAAGACCGTTCGACTTCCGAAACATTTGACAACCCTTTACCTTTACCTTTTTCTCTCTAAGCCTGACACTTGTTTAAAGAAAATGTGGGGTGCATTTTTACAGGCACTTACAAGAGGGTCAATCTTGCTGAACTCAGTGGGGCTACTCAGTGAGTAAAGCTGCTCAGGGTTGCACAGCTGGTCAATTAAATGTATGTGTTTCGGAAGTCGAATGGACTTCCGGAACGGATTACATTCGAGAACCAATGTACCACTGTACTATCAAATTCCAAATCCACATGAAAAAACCCCTCAGCATTCTAGCAGATTCCTTACAGGACTATAATTCCACACTGTATATATCACAATAAGAGACAGCATGCCTTCAACACATGGGCATCCAGTTCCTTAAACTGCATCAAGTCCATCAGTACCGATTTCCCATCAGATTGTTTCTGGGACAGAGTTGATCCTTGTTCTCCTTTCCTCTTGAAAGGCTACAAAATGGTTATCCTTGGGATGAGACAATATGTACATTAAAACATATATTGCAATGCCCACCATCCCTGACCATTAGCCATGCTGGCTGAGACCATCTGTATGGCCACAGATTGCCCGTCCCTGATATTTTATTTTTATGGGTTTTCCACACACATCTGCTCAGCTTCTGTGAGAACAGGATGCTTGAATAGTTGGGCCATTGGCCTGATCCAGCAGGCTCTTTTTATGAGGAGGTTAAGGGGTGATATGATAGCCATGTTCAAATATATAAAAGGATGTCACATAGAGGAGGGAGAAAGGTTGTTTTCTGCTGCTCCAGAGAAGCGGACACGGAGCAATGGATCCAAACTACAAGAAAGAAGATTCCACCTAAACATTAGGAAGAACTTCCTGACAGTAAGAGCTGTTCGACAGTGGAATTTGCTGCCAAGGAGTGTGGTGGAGTCTCCTTCTTTGGAGGTCTTTAAGCAGAGGCTTGACAACCATATGTCAGGAGTGCTCTGATGGTGTTTCCTGCTTGGCAGGGGGTTGGACTCGATGGCCCTTGTGGTCTCTTCCAGTTCTATGATTCTATGATTCTATGTTCTTACGTTAGAGGTATGCTGCCTTTGTGCACGGCTCTTCCACTTACCTCTCATGTTCAAGCCATAATAAACGAGTGAGTGCCTGAGCATGTGCAGAGTGCCACCCTCCCTCAGTGGTGAAATAAATAATCACTACTTTTACTTGAAGCCCTGATAGCCATCGCACCCAGCAGCTCTGGTATGTTTCGTGCAC
>NC_138045.1:1616804-1824443 GCF_964106645.2 Podarcis pityusensis | reverse complement strand
TGTCTCCCTGGGACGAAAACACCATATGAATAAATTAAATTGCTTAACAATTTGCTGCCTTTTCACAAAATCCCAAATGAGCTACCTGAGGCAACTGCCTCATTCTGCCTAATAGCAGAGCTATCCCTGCCTAAGGTCATCCTATGACCTTGAAATTTTAACCCAGTTTTCCAACCAAAGTCCAACATTCAGCCAGCTGCATTGCACACCCTGCAATGTAATATTTTGTGCTCTGAATATACTTTCCTTTAACATCTATAAATTCCTATTGTTGCAGATTTTAAAAAAAGCCACCACAATCTCTTCTTTTGTTTTACCCCTCTCTGCTGGTTGCTTGCTGTTTCTTTTGGGTGCTTAATATCAGTATAGACCACTGGTCCATCTAGCCCAGAATTGTTCGTTTGCAAGCAACTCTCCAAGCTCTGAGGTAGAGGTCATTTCCAGCCAGTGCTGCCCAAGATCTCTTTAACTGGAGATATCAGTGACTGAACCTGGGATATTCAGCATGCAAAGCATGTGCTCTACCTTATGCTGATGCTACTTCTATTTTTAACATTCTTATTACCAACTCCAAGCCAGTTGCAGGTTAGAAATCTAAATAAAAAAGTAGGACCTGCAATAAAATGTTGACATGCATTCTCCCTCTAGCCAGCCACTCCTTCTGAGCATCTTATTCCACACACTCCATTCACTTTCTCTTTCCTAATTTCTGAAGCTACTGCTCGGTTCTTACTGGGTTAAAAAACAACAACTACAAACCTTGATTTTCTCCTAAGCATGTGGGAACCTATCTCTTGTTTCCCTGTGGTCTCATCTTGGCTACGATTCTGGCAGCCCTCACCACCTGAGTTTGGTATTAGGAGGAGTGGGGCATCCTTCAATATTACACTTTTTAAAACAACAACAACAACAACAACAGGTATGCAATATTCCCATGTACAGTTTGACATTTGAGCAGCATACACAGAATGCCCTCTGCTGTTGCATTAAATTTTTATTGACACATATCCAGAAAGCCCTAACAGGCCATGCATAGCTTCATCTAATAAAAACTGCATATAGTGCAACTTTTTTTTGTCCTAATTGCTTGGAAGACATACAGACTGATTAGCAAAAATTAGAAAAACAGAAGGACTGTTGTGCTGAAGTTCAAAAGTGGCTTAGTGGCTGGGGTGGAGATGCTACATTAGCTTCTTGGCAGGTGGGCTGCTGCTGCTTGCCACGGAGAAAGAGGCGAAGGAACAAGGTGGCATGGAGGTCTGCGCTGTGCAAACACACCAGTTTGGCTCCGCTGATGCGTTTGCACTGCGCCAACTTTCCCTCCACCTCTCCCCATCTCTTCTTTCTCCTGGTAAATGTGTAGCTAGCATAGTAGCTCCATGCCACTCAGGAAGCCATTTCCACCTTCTGTTGCCTCAGGCAGCAGATGATGGAGTAGCTGCAATAGCAGCCCCACAGCTATTTCTCCAAGGACCCCCTACCACCATTCCCCTACATTGGAGGACACACCTATGCCCACTACACTGCATGTCCTGGACCCCCTAATCTGGCCTGGTGCCTTAATGTATTGGAGGATGCTATGCCATCGTCAATGTCAAAATAAGATTCCACTGCTGGTCCAGTCGGCTTTTGTACATGGAATGTACAAAATGGGAGGGAGCAGCATATTGTCCTTTACCTCGAGCAGCAAAATGTCTTGGGCTAGCCCTAGTGTTAATGACAGGGCACAAAAATAAACAGGTGGGAGGAGTTGTGGAGGAACTCTTGACACCTCATCACCACCACCTCTAATGTCAAAGGTATATTTATACAGCAACATCCAGGGTGGGAGTCAAAGCAAATTTTAGTCAGAGTAGATCCATCAAACTGAATGAACATGGCTAAGTTAGAGCCATTAATTTCAATAGGTCTACTTTGAGTAACTGACTATCACCCAAAGTGTCTGGGGTGGGGAGTAAATTCTACCCATATATCTGAGACAAAATGCTCCTAGAGTACAGGCTTTCATGTTAGCTATTAGAAAAATTGCAAATGCGTGGATACAGTGGATTGCTGGCTGTTCCTTCAGTATCTGATTTTAATACATATGTGCTTTTTGGTTCTTACACAATATTTCCCACCATCTGGGCAGCATCTGGAAAATCCCCAAAGAGGTAACAAATATTTATTTATCCTCATTTGGAAGTTATTTGCTTGGATTGCTCCTCATTTAACCTGGGCTGTTTCAAAGATTCTGTAAATTATTTGTGATTTCTAATTAGCAGATTGCTTTAAAAAGACAGCCCTTGAGCCATATAAATAAAATATCAAACATGAACCACTCCAGTGTAAATGAAAGCTGAATTCTGAACTGAACTTCAAGATGATATTCTTGTAAAGAAGCTGGTAAAATGTGGTCTTGACTATGCTACCACTCAGTGGATTTGTAACTGGCTGACTGACCGAACCCAAAGGGTGCTCATCAATGGTTCCTCTTCATCCTGGAGAAGAGTGACTAGTGGGGTGCCACAGGGTTCTGTCTTGGGCCCGGTCTTATTCAACATCTTTATCAACGACTTGGATGATGGACTCAAGGGCATCCTGATCAAATTTGCAGATGACACCAAACTGGGAGGGGTGGCTAACACCCCAGAGGACAGGATCACACTTCAAAACGACCTTGACAGATTAGAGAACTGGGCCAAAACAAACAAGATGAATTTTAATAGGGAGAAATGTAAAGTATTGCACTTGGGCAAAAAAAATGAGAGGCACAAATACAAGATGGGTGACACCTGGCTTGAGAGCAGTACATGTGAAAAGGATCTAGGAGTCTTGGTTGACCACAAACTTGACATGAGCCAACAGTGTGACGCGGCAGCTAAAAAAGCCAATGCAATTCTGGGCTGCATCAATAGGAGTATAGCATCTAGATCAAGGGAAGTAATAGTGCCACTGTATTCTGCTCTGGTCAGACCTCACCTGGAGTACTGTGTCCAGTTCAAGAAGGACACCACAGTACAAGAAGGACACTGACAAACTGGAATGTGTCCAGAGGAGGACAACCAAAATGGTCAAAGGCCTGGAAAAGATGCCTTATGAGGAACGGCTAAGGGAGCTGGGCATGTTTAGCCTGGAGTAGAGGAGGTTAAGAGGTGATATGATAGCCATGTTCAAATATATAAAAGGATGTCACATAGAGGAGGGAGAAGGGTTGTTTTCTGCTGCTCCAGAGAAGCGGACACGGAGCAATGGATCCAAACTACAAGAAAGAAGATTCCACCTAAACATTAGGAAGAACTTCCTGACAGTAAGAGCTGTTCGACAGTGGAATTTGCTGCCAAGGAGTGTGGTGGAGTCTCCTTCTTTGGAGGTCTTTAAGCAGAGGCTTGACAACCATATGTCAGGAGTGCTCTGATGGTGTTTCCTGCTTGGCAGGGGGTTGGACTCGATGGCCCTTGTGGTCTCTTCCAACTCTATGATTCTATGATTCTATGATTCTATGATTCTATGTCTGCAAACATTTTGTAATCCACATTAAGTAACGATATAGGGCGGTAGTTCTTAAGCTGAGTCTTTTCAGTCTCTGTTTTCGGTATAAGTGTAATGTACGCCTCTTTCCACAACTCTGGTGCCTTTTTCCCTTCCAATATTTCATTGCAGACTTCCTTCAAAGGTTGTAATAGCCACTCTTTCAAAGATCTATAATATCTAGAAGTCAGCCCATCTGGTCCTGGAGATTTGCCCAATTGCATATTGTGAATGGCACCTTCTACTTCCTGTTCAGATATTTTATAGTTCAACATTAATTTGCTTTCTTGGGAGATTTTTTGTAATCCATTTGTCTTCAAAAATCGGTCTATGTCCATTTCTTTCTGTGGCCCTTGTGTGTATAATTGTTTAAAATACCTCTGGAAACAGTTTCTAATCTCGATTGGGTTATGTATATTCTTTCCTTCCACTTCTAAGTTTGTAATAGTATTTAATTTTTGTCTTTTTTTCATTTGCCAGGCCAACAGTTTCCCACATTTGTTAGCTGATTCAAATGTTTTTTGTCTCATTTGTTTAATTTTCCATTCTATTTCCTGATTCATCATTTCCATATATTGTACTTGGTATAATTTTATTTCTCTCAAAATCTCCTGCGACTTTGGTTTTGCTCTCAGTTTCTTCTCACTTTCTTTTATTTTCTCCAAAATTTTATCTTTCTTCTCATTTTGACTTCTCTTCTTTATTGCATTCTGTTGTATCAGAAACCCTCTCATGACAGCTTTGCTTGCATCCCAGATTACTCTTTTTTCTACATTGGTGTTCATATTTATTTCAAAATAGTCTCTCAAAGTTTTTTGGGCCTTTTTATACACTTCTTCATCTCTAAATAAGGTGTCATTCATCCTCCATCTGAAGGAGCCAGTTGATATTTGTTTCATCTCCATCCTTACAGCGTTATGGTCGGAGCAAGTTTTTGGGCAGATTTCCACTTTCTTTATCTTTGGTGCCATTCCTCTAGTTACCCATATTTGGTCAATTCTAGTCCATGTCATCTTGGCTTCAGAGAAGAAGGTTCCCTCTCTTCCCAAGGGGTTCTTTACTCTCCAAATGTCCACTAAATCCATATTGTCTGTCATCTCAAAAAATGTTTTTGGTAGTCTACCATCCTTGGTAACTACCTGTCTTTGTGCCTTGTCCATGTTTGTAGATACTACTCCATTCATGCCCCCCATCAAAATCAGATTGTAATCCAAATAGTCCAATAAGATCTCATGCAACTTTTTAAAGAATTCAGATTTCCCCTCATTCGGTGCATAAATTCCTACGATCAAAAATTTCTCTCCTTGAACTTGAATTTCGATTGCCAAAAATCTGCCTTGTTCATCTTTAAAGATTAATTTCGGTAATAATCTCTCCTTTGCATATATCACAACTCCTCTTTTTTTAACTTTGTCAGATGAGATAAACTCCTGTCCCAGTCTTTTATTAATCAGTAGTTTCCTGTGTAGCCTTGTTACATGTGTTTCTTGTAAACAAATCAAGTCCAATTGTTCCTTTTTTAGTAAATGAAAAACACTTTTTCTCTTTCGAGGAGAGTTCAAACCATTACAATTCCAACTTAACAGTTGCAGAGCCATGATGGGGTTACTTCACTTTGCCTCCAACTGCGCCACGTGTCTGTTCTTGTTCTGTCGCTGGTGTCTCTTTCTCTGGACCGTGCAATCCAAAAGATAAGTTTGCTCTGTCTAGTATTCCTTTTTCCAGTGCTTTTGGCTCTTCTCCGGATTCCACTTCTTTCTGTAGATCTTCTACGTAATCTTTCAAAAACCTATCTTTATCGTTGACTGATCTTATTTTTATCTTTCTTCCTTTGTATTTAAAGGATAGGCCTTGAAGAAATTCCCACCTAAAGATAATTCTATTTCTTCTCAACAGGGCAACTAGGTCTCCGTACTTAAGCCTTAAGTCCAAAAGATGTTTTGGAATGTCCTTAAATATCTCCACACTTGAGTCGTAAATGTCCAAAGTCTTTTGATAGTGCAGATTCAAAATTTTGTCTCTCTCCTCTTTTGTTCGAAGAGTAATCAAGCAGTCCCTCACCTTGTTCCTCCTTTGTCCTCTTCCAAGTCTAAATGCATTCACTATCTTAAATTCTTCCTTCCCCAAATCCTGTTGCCAAAAATCTGTAAATTCCTGTGTAAGAAATTCAGCCAAATTATCTTTCTCACGTTCTGGTACAGCCCTGATTCTTAGATTCCTTTGTTTCTCTTTCAATTCAATCATAGAGCTTGCAGGGCAGCAGTTGAAGAAGGAGCAAAAAGGGTTTTCTTGTGTGTGTGTGTTTCTACAATCTCAGAACCACTGGCAGTCATCTTTGAGAATTCCTGGAGAACAGGCAAAGTCCCGGCAGACTGGAGGAGGGCAAATGTTGTCCCTATTTTCAAAAAGGGGAAAAGAAAGGACCCAAATAATTACTGCCCAGTCAGTCTGACATCAATACCAGGGAAGATTCTGGAGCAGATCATTAAGCAAACAGTCTGTGAGCACCTAGAAAGGAATGCTGTGATCACCAATAGTCAGCATGGATTTCTGAAAAATAAGTCATGTCAGACTAACCTGATCTCGTTTTTTGACAGAATTACAAGTCTGGTAGATGAAGGGAATGCAGTGGATGTAGCCTACCTTGCTTTCAGCAAGGCATTTGACAAGGTGCCCCATGATATTCTTGTAAAGAAGCTGGTAAAATTCGGTCTTGACTATGCTACCACTCAGTGGATTTGTAACTGGCTGACTGACCGAACCCAAAGGGTGCTCATCGGTGGTTCCTCTTCATCCTGGAGAAGAGTGACTAGTGGGGTGCCGCGGGGTTCTGTCTTGGGCCCGGTCTTATTCAACATCTTTATCAACGACTTGGATGATGGACTCAAGGGCATCCTGATCAAATTTGCAGATGACACCAAATTGGGAGGGGTGGCTAACACCCCAGAGGACAGGATCACACTTCAAAACGACCTTGACAGATTAGAGAACTGGGCCAAAACAAACAAGATGAATTTTAACAGGGAGAAATGTAAAGTATTGCACTTGGGCAAAAAAAATGAGAGGCACAAATACAAGATGGGGGACACCTGGCTTGAGAGCAGTACATGTGAAAAGGATCTAGGAGTCTTGGTTGACCACAAACTTGACATGAGCCAACAGTGTGACGCGGCAGCTAAAAAAGCCAATGCAATTCTGGGCTGCATCAATAGGAGTATAGCATCTAGATCAAGGGAAGTAATAGTGCCACTGTATTCTGCTCTGGTCAGACCTCACCTGGAGTACTGTGTCCAGTTCTGGGCACCACAGTTCAAGAAGGACATTGACAAACTGGAACGTGTCCAGAGGAGGGCAACCAAAATGGTCAAAGGCCTGGAAACGATGCCTTATGAGGAACGGCTAAGGGAGCTGGGCATGTTTAGCCTGGAGAAGAGGAGGTTAAGGGGTGATATGATAGCCATGTTCAACTATATAAAAGGATGTCACATAGAGGAGGGAGAAAGGTTGTTTTCTGCTGCTCCAGAGAAGCGGAGACGGAGCAATGGATCCAAACTACAAGAAAGAAGATTCCACCTAAACATTAGGAAGAACTTCCTGACAGTAAGAGCTGTTCGACAGTGGAATTTGCTGCCAAGGAGTGTGGTGGAGTCTCCTTCTTTGGAGGTCTTTAAGCAGAGGCTTGACAACCATATGTCAGGAGTGCTCTGATGGTGTTTCCTGCTTGGCAGGGGGTTGGACTCGATGGCCCTTGTGGTCTCTTCCAACTCTATGATTCTATGATTCTATGATTCTATGATTCTATGTCTGCAAACATTTTGTAATCCACATTAAGTAACGATATAGGGCGGTAGTTCTTAAGCTGAGTCTTTTCAGTCTCTGTTTTCGGTATAAGTGTAATGTACGCCTCTTTCCACAACTCTGGTGCCTTTTTCCCTTCCAATATTTCATTGCAGACTTCCTTCAAAGGTTGTAATAGCCACTCTTTCAAAGATCTATAATATCTAGAAGTCAGCCCATCTGGTCCTGGAGATTTGCCCAATTGCATATTGTGAATGGCACCTTCTACTTCCTGTTCAGATATTTTATAGTTCAACATTAATTTGCTTTCTTGGGAGATTTTTTGTAATCCATTTGTCTTCAAAAATCGGTCTATGTCCATTTCTTTCTGTGGCCCTTGTGTGTATAATTGTTTAAAATACCTCTGGAAACAGTTTCTAATCTCGATTGGGTTATGTATATTCTTTCCTTCCACTTCTAAGTTTGTAATAGTATTTAATTTTTGTCTTTTTTTCATTTGCCAGGCCAACAGTTTCCCACATTTGTTAGCTGATTCAAATGTTTTTTGTCTCATTTGTTTAATTTTCCATTCTATTTCCTGATTCATCATTTCCATATATTGTACTTGGTATAATTTTATTTCTCTCAAAATCTCCTGCGACTTTGGTTTTGCTCTCAGTTTCTTCTCACTTTCTTTTATTTTCTCCAAAATTTTATCTTTCTTCTCATTTTGACTTCTCTTCTTTATTGCATTCTGTTGTATCAGAAACCCTCTCATGACAGCTTTGCTTGCATCCCAGATTACTCTTTTTTCTACATTGGTGTTCATATTTATTTCAAAATAGTCTCTCAAAGTTTTTTGGGCCTTTTTATACACTTCTTCATCTCTAAATAAGGTGTCATTCATCCTCCATCTGAAGGAGCCAGTTGATATTTGTTTCATCTCCATCCTTACAGCGTTATGGTCGGAGCAAGTTTTTGGGCAGATTTCCACTTTCTTTATCTTTGGTGCCATTCCTCTAGTTACCCATATTTGGTCAATTCTAGTCCATGTCATCTTGGCTTCAGAGAAGAAGGTTCCCTCTCTTCCCAAGGGGTTCTTTACTCTCCAAATGTCCACTAAATCCATATTGTCTGTCATCTCAAAAAATGTTTTTGGTAGTCTACCATCCTTGGTAACTACCTGTCTTTGTGCCTTGTCCATGTTTGTAGATACTACTCCATTCATGCCCCCCATCAAAATCAGATTGTAATCCAAATAGTCCAATAAGATCTCATGCAACTTTTTAAAGAATTCAGATTTCCCCTCATTCGGTGCATAAATTCCTACGATCAAAAATTTCTCTCCTTGAACTTGAATTTCGATTGCCAAAAATCTGCCTTGTTCATCTTTAAAGATTAATTTCGGTAATAATCTCTCCTTTGCATATATCACAACTCCTCTTTTTTTAACTTTGTCAGATGAGATAAACTCCTGTCCCAGTCTTTTATTAATCAGTAGTTTCCTGTGTAGCCTTGTTACATGTGTTTCTTGTAAACAAATCAAGTCCAATTGTTCCTTTTTTAGTAAATGAAAAACACTTTTTCTCTTTCGAGGAGAGTTCAAACCATTACAATTCCAACTTAACAGTTGCAGAGCCATGATGGGGTTACTTCACTTTGCCTCCAACTGCGCCACGTGTCTGTTCTTGTTCTGTCGCTGGTGTCTCTTTCTCTGGACCGTGCAATCCAAAAGATAAGTTTGCTCTGTCTAGTATTCCTTTTTCCAGTGCTTTTGGCTCTTCTCCGGATTCCACTTCTTTCTGTAGATCTTCTACGTAATCTTTCAAAAACCTATCTTTATCGTTGACTGATCTTATTTTTATCTTTCTTCCTTTGTATTTAAAGGATAGGCCTTGAAGAAATTCCCACCTAAAGATAATTCTATTTCTTCTCAACAGGGCAACTAGGTCTCCGTACTTAAGCCTTAAGTCCAAAAGATGTTTTGGAATGTCCTTAAATATCTCCACACTTGAGTCGTAAATTTCCAAAGTCTTTTGATAGTGCAGATTCAAAATTTTGTCTCTCTCCTCTTTTGTTCGAAGAGTAATCAAGCAGTCCCTCACCTTGTTCCTCCTTTGTCCTCTTCCAAGTCTAAATGCATTCACTATCTTAAATTCTTCCTTCCCCAAATCCTGTTGCCAAAAATCTGTAAATTCCTGTGTAAGAAATTCAGCCAAATTATCTTTCTCACGTTCTGGTACAGCCCTGATTCTTAGATTCCTTTGTTTCTCTTTCAATTCAATCATAGAGCTTGCAGGGCAGCAGTTGAAGAAGGAGCAAAAAGGGTTTTCTTGTGTGTGTGTGTTTCTACAATCTCAGAACCACTGGCAGTCATCTTTGAGAATTCCTGGAGAACAGGCAAAGTCCCGGCAGACTGGAGGAGGGCAAATGTTGTCCCTATTTTCAAAAAGGGGAAAAGAAAGGACCCAAATAATTACTGCCCAGTCAGTCTGACATCAATACCAGGGAAGATTCTGGAGCAGATCATTAAGCAAACAGTCTGTGAGCACCTAGAAAGGAATGCTGTGATCACCAATAGTCAGCATGGATTTCTGAAAAATAAGTCATGTCAGACTAACCTGATCTCGTTTTTTGACAGAATTACAAGTCTGGTAGATGAAGGGAATGCAGTGGATGTAGCCTACCTTGCTTTCAGCAAGGCATTTGACAAGGTGCCCCATGATATTCTTGTAAAGAAGCTGGTAAAATGCGGTCTTGACTATGCTACCACTCAGTGGATTTGTAACTGGCTGACTGACCGAACCCAAAGGGTGCTCATCGATGGTTCCTCTTCATCCTGGAGAAGAGTGACTAGTGGGGTGCCACAGGGTTCTGTCTTGGGCCCGGTCTTATTCAACATCTTTATCAACAACTTGGATGATGGACTCAAGGGCATCCTGTTCAAATTTGCAGATGACACCTGTCAGGGCTGCCTCAAGTCTCAGCTCACAAAAGACCAACGCCTATCTCTTCTTATATACAAAAGTGTTTATTGCAGTTCATTGTTTGCTTCACACCCGAGGCGCGCAGCCCTACGTCTGCTAGGCTTAGACCGCTGAAGTCCCCTCTGAATCCGTCCCTCCCCTGCACCAGTTTAAGAGGCTTGCGCTGCTCCACCTCTTTCTCTCTTTCCTTTTCCGCAGGGTCTTTCTGCCCGCTGGGGTTTCGCCCCTCCTGGATTCCTCTGACGCGGAATCAGACTGCTCTTGCCCCCTCCTGCGGGCTTTGGGACCTGGCCCCTCCTCTGGGCTCCCTGTACTTCCGCGCGCCTCTACATTTGAACTTGGCGCGCGCGCCCAACCTCTAACCTTCCTTTTAACATAAGAAAAATCCTTCCAGTAGCACCTTTAAGACCAACTAAGTTAGTTCTTGGTATGAGCTTTCGTGTGCAAGCACACTTCTTCAGATACACTGAAACAGAAGTTGCCAGATCCTTCTATATAGTGAGAAGGTGGGGAGGGGTATTACTCAGAAGGGTGGTGGGAATGGGAGATTGGCAGATAGCTGAGATGAGCCTGCTGACGACTCTTAACGACTGTAATAGGTCTTACAGGAAAAGGCAAGGGGTGAGAAGGTGAGAAATGGCTTAGTCATGTATAATGGGATAAGAATCCAATGTCTTTGTTCAAACCAGGTCTCTCCATGGTTTTAAGTTTGGTAATGAGTTGCAATTCAGCAGCTTCTCTTTCCAGTCTATTTCTGAAATTCCTTTGTAGTAAAACAGCTACTTTGAGATCTTGTATAGAATGTCCTGGGAGATTGAAGTGTTCTCCTACTGGTTTCTCTGTTTTGTGATTCTTGATGTCAGATTTATGTCCATTTATTCTTTGGCGTAAGGTTTGGCCTGTTTGTCCAATATAGAGAGCTGAAGGACACTGTTGGCATTTGATGCCATACACAATGTTAGATGATGAGCAATTGAATAGTCCCGAGATGGTATGTGTGATGTTGTTGGGGCCAGTAATGGTGTTGTCCGGGTGTATGTGGCAGCAAAGTTGGCATCTGGGTTTATTGCAGGCTCTGGTGCCAGTGTCCGTGTTAAGTCTGGTTGTAGTATTATTGTGGGTTAGGAGTTGTTTAAGATTGGGTGGCTGTCTGTAGGCAATGAAAGGTCTTCCTCCCAGAGCTTGAGAAAGAGAACTGTCATTGTCCAGGAGAGGTTGTAGATCTCTGATGATGCGTTGTACTGTTTTAACTTGGGAGCTGTATGTGATGACTAGAGGTGTTCTGTTATTTTCTTTTTTGGGTCTGTCTTGCAGCAAGTTCTCTCTGGGTATAAGTCTGGCTCTGTTGATCTGTTGTCTAACTTCATCTGCTGGGTATTTTAGTTCTGAAAAGGTTTGCTGTAGATCTCTTAGGTGAGAGTCTCTGTCTGTAGAATTGGAACAGATGCGGCTGTAACGTAGTGCCTGGCTATATACAATGGACTGTTTGGTATGTTTGGGATGGTAGCTAGAGGCATGTAGATATGTTTGTCGGTCAGTTGGTTTACGGTATAAGGTGGTGTCTATGCGCCCATCCTGTATTTTTATAGTAGTGTCCAAAAAATGTATTTCTTGCATAGATTGATTCATTGTAAGGTTGATTGTGGGGTGAAAATCATTAAATTTCTGGTGAAAGGTGTCCAGGGTCTGTTGACCATGTGTCCAGATGATAAAAATATCGTCAATGTATCGCAGGTACAAGAGAGGTTTGAGTGGGTAGGAGTTTAGGAAACGTTGTTCTAAATCTGCCATGAAGATGTTGGCATACTGTGGGGCCATGCGGGTGCCCATTGCTGTGCCGCTGATCTGAAGGAACAGGTCATCACCGAATTTGAAGTTGTTGTGGGTAAGGACAAATTGGCAGAGTTTGGTGGCAAGGTCCGCTGTGGTTTTATCTGAAATGGTGTTCCTTATAGCTTGTAAACCATCGTTGTGTGGGATGTTGGTATACAGAGATTCCACATCCATAGTAGCTAGTATAGTATTGTTGGGAAGATTATTTAAAGATTGTATTTTCCTCAGATTATTTAAAGATTGTATTTCCTCAGATTATTTAAAGATTATTTAAAGATTGTATTTTCCTTTTAACAGCTACACTACTCCCTTCACTACTCCCCTCCCCTTCCGGGAGGGTGGCTTGCTCCGACCTCCCTCCTTTCTCTGCTGCCGGAGCCGCTTCCCCTGATACACTGAAACCTCCACCCCCTTCGCTGCACTCTGGCGGGGAGGCTGGTCCTGACGCCCAGCTGCCACTTTGGGATCCCCCACTGGCCCCCTGCTCCTGACACGTCCCCCCTGGGGCTCCCCTGGCCTTGACCACCGGCGCCCCCTTCTGGGAATCCTCTGATTCGCTGGAAAGACTCATGGAATCTCTTGAGTCATTGTCATCCTCTTCCTCGCTGTCCTGGGATTCATCCCCATCGCTCTCCATCTCCTGCCTACCCTGTGCCTCTGTCCCTGAACCCCTGACATCCATCCCCCCCTCGAAGCCCCCCCTTCCCCCCTCCCGCTGCTCGGGCGCAGGTTCCGGGAGCTCCGTTGTAGCGGGGGTAGATGCTGGATACAGTTCGTCGACGTCGATCTCCTCTGCTTCCAGTTCAGTGTATGAGTGCTCGAAACCGGGGTCCTCCCCCAACACATCCCAAGCCTTCCCTCCCCCTGTTACTTCAGGCGATGCTGCTTGCCAAGGCCCCCTTCGCCACCCCACTTCTGGTTGATCGTCCCACCAATAAGAGCGGTCCGTGTCCACCCCCGAGCACGATCCCCTTGGAGGGCTCGATTCCGGCGTGGTCTCCTCTGCGGAGGAGAACCCCCGGAAGGTGCTGCCTGAAAGTGTGGGCGTAAAAAGCCAGTCGTCAAAATACTCCGCTGGCATGGGCCTGTGTGGGAAGAGTGCATGGAACTCGTCTTTAAGAAGAGGTTCCTCCAGAGCATAATCTGGCACCCAACTGTTGGCGCTGGCCGGGGTACCTTCCCTGGCGAGGAGGTATTCCACTCCCTCCTCCCCCCATCTCGAGTCCAGAATTTCCGTGACCTCGTTGAGTGTCGGGGTCCTCGGTGACTCCCCCCCCCCCCGGTGACTTTCTACGTGGGTCTGGTGCCGTCCCTGGCTCCTGAAATCTGTGTGGGGCCTTGTAGGATGTAAGCACCGACCTATGAAAGACCGGGTGCATTCGGGAATCTTCTGGGAGGGTCAACCGAAAAGCTACGGGATTGATCCTGCCCTCAACTTGGTATGGCCCTAGCTGTTTGTGTCCTAGCTTCTTCTTAGCTAACGACTTGGCCGGCACCGCCTGGGCTGCTAACCATACCCAGTCCCCCACCTGGATGTCTTCTCCTGCCCTCCTGTGCCTGTCTGCCTGCACTTTGTAGGCGTGTTTAGCTAGTTCCAAGTGCCGTCGTAGCTCCTCGTGGACCTCCTGCAATTCTGCTGCTAAATGCTCAGCTCCCTGCGACTCCCCCTGCGTCGTTGTCTCCAATGCCGGGAAGGTTCTGGGATGTCGCCCATTGTTGGCGAAGAACGGTGTCACCCCCGTTGACGCGTGCTTCGTGTTGTTGTAGGCAAACTCGGCCATCGGTAAGTAGTTCACCCAAGTTGCAGGCTTCTGATTGGCGTAACATCGCAGGTACTGCTGCATGATGGCGTTGACCCTCTCCGCTTGGCCGTTGGTTTGCGGGTGTCTCGCCGACGCTAAGTTGATCTTGACATTCAGGATGCCCAGGAGCTTCTGCCAGAAACTGGAAATGAATTGGCGACCCTGGTCAGACAGGATGGACCGCGGTAAGCCGTGCACCCGGAACACGTGGTCTATGAACAGCTTGGCGGTCTGTTCCGCTGTTGCCACCTTCGCGCAAGGAATGAAGTGTGCCATCTTGGTGAACAGATCTACAACCACAAGCACCGCCGTCTTGCCCCGCGAACTGGGCAGATCAGTAACAAAGTCCAGCGCCACCCTTTCCCACGGCTGTAGTGGCGTCTCCAGCGGTTCCAGCAATCCCGCTGGCTTCTTGTGCACTGGCTTGGACCTCTGACAAGTGTCACACCTGGTGACGTAATCCGCAACCTCTCCCCGCATCTGGGGCCACCAAAAGTCTCTGGCTACTAAGTCCGCCGTCTTTTCTTTGCCGAAGTGACCCGCGCTGGGTGCGTCGTGTAACTGCTGTAAAACCTTCGCGCGGAGATCGTCTCCCGGCACGTAGAGAGCACCTTTGCGGGTCAGCAGGCCGTCGCGTATCTGGAATTCGCCGTCCTTTGCTGTCCCTCTTCGCACCTCCTCCATCTTGGATTGTGCGAACGGATCCGTCTGTAGCGCGCGCCGTACCGCGTCCAGGTCCACGGCGGCGGAAGCGCACGCCCACGCTTGCGGTGCGAAAATGTGCCTGGCTGCCACTGGTGCCGCTTCCTCGAGATACTGCGGTTTCCTGGAGAGCGCATCCGCTATGACGTTGTTGTCTCCCGGGATATACTCTATCCGGAAATCGAAATCCGCAAAGAACTCCGCCCATCTCATGCGCCTCTGGCTCTGGAGCTTCGCCGTGCGCCAATACTCTAGGTTCTTGTGGTCCGTGCGGACCTGCACGGTGTGCTTGGCTCCGATGAGGAAGTGCCGCCACGCCTTGAAAGCCGCGTGGATGGCCAACAACTCCCTGTCCCAGATGGTGTAGTTCTGTTCCGACTTGCTGAGCTTCCGGGAATAGAAAGCGCAGGGCCTCCAGTTCCCTTGCGGATCTTCCTGCAAGAGGACGGCCCCCACTGCTCTGTCAGATGCGTCAGTCTCAACCCGCATGGGCCTGCCGGGATTCACGTGTAGCAGCTGGTCTTCGGACGCGAAGAGACTCTTAAGTCTCCTGAAGGACTGCTCCGCCTGGTCCGTCCAGGTGAACTTTTTCTTCTTGGAACTGAGGGTGTCCGTGATAGCTGCCGTCTCTTTCGCGAAACCCCTGATGAACTTGCGGTAAAAGTTGGCGAAGCCGACGAACCTCTGGACCTCCTTCCGATTGCGCGGGCTATTCCAGTCCAACACCGCGCGGACTTTGGCGCTGTCCATGGCTAGTCCCTTGTCGGACAGCCGGTAGCCCAGGAAATCCACCTCCGTCACGTCGAACTGGCACTTCTCCAGTTTGGCGTAGAGTCTGTGCTCCCGTAGCCTCTGCAGGACCTCCTTTACGTCTCTCTCGTGAGTCTCCTGCGATTCTGAGAAGATCAGAATGTCGTCGAGGAAGCATACGCACTTCTTGTAGAGGAGTCCTGCTAGCACGTGGTGCATGAATGCTTGGAAACAGTGGGAGCCATTTTGGAGACCAAACGGCATAACTCTGTATTCATAGGTGCCCAGCGGCGTGAACATGGCCGTCTTCCACTCGTCACCTTCCCTCATGCGTATTAGATTGTATGCTCCGCGTAGATCCAACTTGGTGAAGATCCTCCCCTTCCTCACCGTCGCGAGCAGGTCGTCAATCTTGGGCATGGGGAAGGCCTTGGGCTTTGTCATCGAGTTTATGGCCCTATAGTCCACAATGAGCCGTTTTTGGGGCGTGTCCTTCTTCTTCACGAAAAACACAGGACTGCCCCCCACTGCCTTGGATTCTCGGATGAATCCCCGCTTCAAATTGTGATCTATAAACTCCCTGAGTTCCTGCATCTCATCTTCAGACATGGAATACAGCTTCGCAGTCGGTAGCGTCGCCCCTGGTAAGAGGTCAATTGCACAGTCGTAGGGCCGGTGGGGTGGTAATTGGTCAGCTTCCTTTTCGCAGAAGACCTCCAAAAACCCCTTGTACTTGTGGGGCACTGCCTGCACCATGCCTAGATGCAACTGTTGCCCTTCCTCCTGGCCCTCCTCCTCCTGGCCGGTCTGGATGCAATGTTGTGCGCAGTAGGACGAGCCAAAGGTGAGCTGCCGCTGGTACCACGCTAATGATGGGCTGTGTCTATCCAGCCAACTCATGCCTAACACTATAGGCGTGTCTGACAGTTGGGTGACATTGAAACTGATGACCTCGCGATGATTCCCAATTTTCAGCAGCATGGGTGGCGTCTGTTGTACCACTTGCCCACCCAGCAACTTCCTGCCATCTACCGTGACGACGTTCAGAGGCAGTGTGGCTGGTAGTAGCGCTATGCGATGCTGCTTGATGAACTGCATCCCCACGAAGTCTGCGTTGCTCCCTGAGTCAATCGTAATGGGGACTTCCAGGGTGAGTCCATTAGGTAGCTGGAGAGTAGCAGTGAGCTGCACCACTGGCTTGGGTGGTAAGGGGTCTGTAGGCTGCAAAAGCGCTGGGGACTGCTTCACTGACTTGCCTGGCAGAGCCCCAGCATCTCTGCTTCCAGCCAGGCATTCTCGTTTCCCTGAAACTGTTCTCCTTGGAACGCTTCCCCTGTTACTGTTGCTAAGGCTGCAGTGTGCTTCTGAAGCCTCTGGGGACACTCTTTAGCCATGTGCTGTGCACTGTCACAGATGTAACACTTCCTGGTCCCTCTAGGAGGCTTCGCCTTGACTGCTCCGGACGCTGAGGCTCCGGCAGCTGTCTGAGCCTTTGCACCACCCAGCTCCATTGGTTCCTCCCCTCCCTTCAGCATAGGCGAGGGATTTGTACGTCCCAGGTCCCTGGGAAGAAAAGGAGGCGCTCTAGCTGGTGGGCGGACGTGACGCCCCTCCTCACTGTGCCAAGGGCGTTCTTCGTGGCGCACCCCTATCGTGAGTGCCCTCTGCACGACGTCTGCTAGGGTTTGAGGTCTGTCTCCCCTAGCCAGCTCATCTTTTACTGAGCCATGAAGCCCCTCCCAGAACAAGTCTCTCACTGCCAGGGAGTCCTTTTCCCAGCCCAGCACATTCAGCAATGCAAAAAAGCGAGAATGGTACTGACGCACTGTAGCCTTGCCCTGCCGCAATCCATGCATCTCCTGGCGCGCCACATCAACGTCAACGGTAGATTGGAAGCAAGCGTCCATGGCTTTGATAAATTCGTCAGAGTCCCTGCGGGCAAGACCATCTTCGCGCCACAAATTGCGTAACCAGGTTCTAGCTTCCCCATGCAAATGGGACACAATAAAGCCTACTTTCTCCTCCTCATCTTTGAAGTCTTTTCGAAGCAAATGCAGCGCGTATACGACGTCTGCTCTGAAATTGGGATAATGCTTCAGGTTCCCATCGAAGTGGGCTACTAAATTGCCCCCCCTCCGTCCGAGTCCGATTCCCTCTGATCTGGACCCCGGGAACCCCTCTTTGCACGCCTGATCCCACCTGGCTTGCAGATTCTGGCATCGCGCTTCTGCTTCGGCAACTGTCTTCTGAGAGACCCGTACTGCAACGGAGAGTTCAGCGACTGCGTTTTGCAGGGTCGTTATCTGCTCCTCAGTAGTCATGTCTGCCAAACTTCGTGAGCTTTGCAAAAAAAAAAAAATTTTGCGGTGCAGGAGAGGGGATTTACTGTCAAGGCTGCCTCAAGTCTCAGCTCACAAAAGACCAACGCCTATCTCTTCTTATATACAAAAGTGTTTATTGCAGTTCATTGTTTGCTTCACATCCGAGGCGCGCAGCCCTACGTCTGCTAGGCTTAGACCGCTGAAGTCCCCTCTGAATCCGTCCCTCCCCTGCACCAGTTTAAGAGGCTTGCGCTGCTCCACCTCTTTCTCTCTTTCCTTTTCCGCAGGGTCTTTCTGCCCACTGGGGTTTCGCCCCTCCTGGATTCCTCTGACGCGGAATCAGACTGCTCTTGCCCCCTCCTGCGGGCTTTGGGACCTGGCCCCTCCTCCGGGCTCCCTGTACTTCCGCGCGCCTCTACATTTGAACTTGGCGCGCGCGCCCAACCTCTAACCTTCCTTTTAACAGCTACACTACTCCCTTCACTACTCCCCTCCCCTTCCGGGAGGGTGGCTTGCTCCGACCTCCCTCCTTTCTCTGCTGCCGGAGCCGCTTCCCCTGATACACTGAAACCTCCACCCCCTTCGCTGCACTCTGGCGGGGAGGCTGGTCCTGACGCCCAGCTGCCACTTTGGGATCCCCCGCTGGCCCCCTGCTCCTGACACGTCCCCCCTGGGGCTCCCCTGGCCTTGACCACCGGCGCCCCCTTCTGGGAATCCTCTGATTCGCTGGAAAGACTCATGGAATCTCTTGAGTCATTGTCATCCTCTTCCTCGCTGTCCTGGGATTCATCCCCATCGCTCTCCATCTCCTGCCTACCCTGTGCCTCTGTCCCTGAACCCCTGACAACACCAAACTGGGAGGGGTGGCTAACACCCCAGAGGACAGGATCACACTTCAAAACGACCTTGACCGATTAGAGAACTGGGCCAAAACAAACAAGATGAATTTTAACAGGGAGAAATGTAAAGTATTGCACTTGGGCAAAAAAAATGAGAGGCACAAATACAAGATGGGGGACACCTGGCTTGAGAGCAGTACATGTGAAAAGGATCTAGGAGTCTTGGTTGACCACGAACTTGACATGAGCCAACAGTGTGATGCGGCAGCTAAAAAAGCCAATGCAATTCTGGGCTGCATCAATAGGAGTATAGCATCTAGATCAAGGGAAGTAATAGTGCTGTATTCTGCTCTGGTCAGACCTCACCTGGAGTACTGTGTCCAGTTCTGGGCACCACAGTTCAAGAAGGACACTGGCAAACTGGAACGTGTCCAGAGGAGGGCAACCAAAATGGTCAAAGGCCTGGAAACGATGCCTTATGAGGAACGGCTAAGGGAGCTGGGCATGTTTAGCCTGGAGAAGAGGAGGTTAAGGGGTGATATGATAGCCATGTTCAAATATATAAAAGGATGTCACATAGAGGAGGGAGAAAGGTTGGATCCAAACTACAAGAAAGAAGATTCCACCAAAACATTAGGAAGAACTTCCTGACAGTAAGAGCTGTTCGACAGTGGAATTTGCTGCCAAGGAGTGTGGTGGAGTCTCCTTCTTTGGAGGTCTTTAAGCAGAGGCTTGACAACCATATGTCAGGAGTGCTCTGATGGTGTTTCCTGCTTGGCAGGGGGTTGGACTCGATGGCCCTTGTAGTCTCTTCCAACTCTATGATTCTATGATTCTATAGACAGTGTCAAGCCGTGGTCCTCCAATTGCCTGTATACCGGTGGTATCTTCTCTTGAGTAGCAGTTGCTATATCTTTTACTTCTTCAGCTATCTTTCGGGTCGAAGCAGATTCCTGTAATAATTTTTCAATAGACTCTGTATTGGTATTCACCTTCTGTCCCAAATTATTAATGCTTGTTGTATTCAGGTCAATTTTAACTGATGCTTCAGCTACTTGTTTATTTGTCTCAGCTACCTGCTTAGCTAAATTTTCCAAAGATTCATTATTTTTTCCAAGTGCATATGCCAAAACGTCTTCGGACGACATAACTTTTGGTTTAACCTGTGGAGGTGCAGCCCCTGATGTTCCAGATGCTCCAGATGTTGAAGCCCTTCGCTGCTGCGCAGTGTCTGTCCGATAGGGTCTGCCAGACCTAGTAGTTTTTTCCTGCGCCAGCTCTAACTTTCCTCTCCCATCTGCCATAACACTCTCATGAGAATTCAAGGTCGATCCCACGGTTGAAAGTTTGTTTTGGAATGGAATTTTCCTCTAACCCAGTTGTTATTGTAGCAATGTCAAACCTCCTCTAGGGGGACACAGTAACAGCCAAGGCTTGCAACTTTTAAAAACAAAAATGGTCCTTATAAGTCCCCCAATTCACCTAAAAACAACAGTTTCAGTTGCACTTAAACAGTTACTTTAGAACCAGGAGAAGTCCAGAAACACTGTATCTCTTTAGCAGAGTTAGCTGTCAAAAGTCCTCTGCTTACAGATAGGCTTTTCACAGAGCGGCATTCATCTCAGGGCAGTCCGTTCCCAGGTTTTAGACGGTGGATTTTAACTTCCTTTTCCCTTATTTTTTTGCAGATTAGTACAGCTCAAACCTTTCCCCCCTCCTCTCCTGCAATCCAGAGGGGAGATCGTTTTCCTGATGTTGTGATTTCAGTCTTTTTCAAACGTCTTTCCCAGTTTCCGCTTACAGTCTCTTTGCTTTGATCTATCTACAAGAAAGGAAGGCAGACTTCCTGTTTGTACCTTCCCGCTTCGGTGTCAAATTAGCTTATTTTTTCCTTTAAATCCAATTTAATCCTACTCACGGGTAGTTGCTTTCAACGTCGAATTGTCCCAGGAAAAAGTCGGCGGTCTCCGATAACGGCTATGCGGCTTCACTCCGCGGAAGAAGCAGTCGACTCTCAGCACCGCGCCGCTCACCCCGTCTCGCTCCCAAACCCTTAAAAAGGGTCCTTTCACGACTTGGGTGGGGGGCGCAAAAGGTGCCCGCCGAGTCCCCACGTTCACAGACTTCACCCGCCTGTGATTTTTAAAGGGCCCCCGCTTCGCCGCAGCGGTAGGACCCGATCCCACGGAGCTAGTCCCTCAGAGACTCAGAGGGAATCCACCATTATCGATGGCGCCGACCCGGAAGTCCCCGACATTTATTACTTCCAAGAATTTTCTATTTATCTCATATCACAATATTTAGCTAAATATTCTTTAAATTTCTTCCAATCCTCTTTTATCTCCTCTTCTTTCTGGTCGCGCATTCTTCCACTCAGGTCGGCCAGCTCCAAAAAGTCCAACATCTTCATCTGCCATTCTTCTACAGTTGGTATTTCTTGCGATTTCCAGTTTTTGGCTAATAAAAGTCTTGCCGCTGTAGTGGCATACAAAAACAGTCTAGCATCTTTTTGGGGCAATCCCAATCCTAGTATTCCAAGTAGAAAGGCTTCTGGTTTCTTAATAAATGTATTTTTCAACATTTTTTTCAACTCATTATAAATCTTTCCCTAGAAGTCTTTCACTTTAGGACACGTCCACTGTAGCCTTATTGGAGTTCACCGATTGGGTCTGCGTTGCTCCGGGACAGGAGGAAGGAAGTCAAATGACACCGAGTTGGTTCAAAGAAAGAGTTTATTCTGCTCTCCGGATAGCAGAAGGCACTTGCGTGATCAAGTCCACAGCAAGTCCAAAGAAATGACAGGTTTCATGCAGTATATATATCCTCCAGGCACCCTCTCACTCCTCCCCTAGGAGCCCAACCACTTCGGCCTACATACGCAGGTTGACATCACATATGTTCCTGCTCTGGTACTCTCAACCATAAAAGGATCTTCCTTCCTGTACTTCTGACCATAAAAGGATCTTCCTCTTCCTACTCTTATCTGGGACGCAGGGGTCACCATTTCCGAGAACACACTCTGGCGTTATTCCCAGATGTGGGTCTGCGTGTCTTTGTGGTCAGCACACAAGGTAAGGCACACACGCATCATCCCTGCTGTACTGGAACTTGGCAAGGTCACTCATTGCCGCCACGGACTGATAAGGGAGAGAGCTTTGTTCTTGTTATGGATTTGCTCAACGGCTCAACTTTATGCATTTTAGCTAAGGAAAAATAGGGATTTTGGTGCAGTTTAAAACTGCCTGCACAGTCAGTTTTTGGGTTTTGGGAAACCCATTCCTTCATTCCCTCCTCTTCTTTTGGACAGCCTTACGGCTCGTCCCGAGGTACTGGCCGGTATTCTCATGTCAGTGCTGTAATCTGGGGCTGAATCATTCGTGACATCATTTTAAGCAAGCATTGCATTAAGCAGGGTATATGGGAGCAGAAAAGAAGCAAGATTAGTCCATTAACATCATTACAAGTCCTCTAAGCCACCCAAGGTTCGGAAGCCACTCAGTCAACCAAGACATGTCCCATCCGTTCCAGGTTGGGACAGGAACATGGGCTACTTTCTCTATCTCTGTTGCCAGGTGTCGAATAGCTACACCATGGTCAGAGATGTTAAAGCCACAGGCTCCTTCTGTCAAATTTAACGCAGCCCAAAATCCGGCAGAACCCAAAATCGGGGCCGTAACTGAGGACTCATTCCAAGGCACAGGGAGGAGGGGTACTCCTCCTAAAGCATCTGTAGGTCACAGAGTGTGAGAGGTTCCGGGTGCAGACCGTGCAATTGGTTCGGTTTTGCAGAATAGGCTTCCATTTCTGCGTGTTGCGGGCACCCCATTCTCTCATTAGCTGCTGGGTTACCTTAAGTGGTGTGGGCGCGGCGATAGCCAGAAATCAGAAGACTACCATCCCGGCTAATACCATGTCCCCCCACAGCCCTACCTGCATCATTTGGGCACAGGGATATATCTATTTCCTAATACCTTCTTCTTCTAATACCTGGGGTACCTCCCACAAAGCTATATACAAAGCTACATATTCAAAGGGAAAGAAAAGAAAATGTCCTCTTTTAGTCCACGCTGGATTTTTCTCTTGCCGTGCGTAGAGATGCCAGCTTCCAGGGGTCATCTGGTGGGCGCCGAGCCGATGTGGTGAGTCGAAGGGGTTGGTGTAGATCAATCGTAGCAGTCCAATCTGATACTGCCTGGGGTTTGCTTCATCCTTCAAATCAGGCCTGCTGGAATATATGCAGTCAGGTGTTGGAAGCCCATCCTCTCCCATAGGTGGTAGCGTAACCGGGTTAAGAGCCTCAGTAACTCCAAGCTGCAACTGCGGGTGTATGAGCAGTATAAGTCAGCTGCTAGGCGCTTCATCATCTCTGCTTGGGACAGAAAAATAAGTTCCTTTCATGTTCACCAATGCTGGTACAGCATGAGGAGTGACACACGTGGTTTCTTGTCCAAAGGTGAACCTGTCAGTTCTCTTTTAGTCAGAGTGGCAGCCGCCACTACTGTTCGCATGCAGGGAGGCAAACCTTGTTCCGTAGTGGTTAATTTTTCAGACAAATAGGCTATGGGTTGGTCATCATCAGGGTCTAACAATTACCTTGATAAAATTACCTTGATAAAAACATATTTCGCCATGTGCAAATGGCTTTAGATACCTACCAGGTCCACAAATCACCATATAGCATATATTCAACACACACACAAAAACGACAATTTGAGCCTAACAAAGGACTGCTGGACATCCAAAGGGCCCCATTACCCCATTAATGCCTTCTGTTTCTTCAGCCAATTCCCATCCCTGTACTCTGCTGCCCTCAGGACCAAAGGCACTACGCCCACTTTATCGCTATATGATCTTATATGCTGAAACACCCTTTTGTACTGTCCTTTTGTCCACTTCACCTCCTTTTCTTAAGTCCTTTCTAAATTCTTCAATCCCAACATCATTCCCCCCCCCTCATCCTCTCTCTCTCTCTTTCTTTTCCCCCCCTTTTTTGTGTGTGACACTGACACAAAGATGAAGTACGTTAACAAGGTAACACAGGTGATGATCTGGCCTCTGAAATCATTCACACAAACAGAAAGCTTAAAAACACATAAAAAAAACATGTACCAGATGCTGGCTCTCCTCCAGGGCTAAATGTGATTGTGGCATATACACACAAATTGCTAGCAGAGATCAAATCACAAAAGAATGAGATCCTCTCGGAAGGTAGTATATTACCGTGATTATCCTACCTTTGCCTCTTAAGATATGCTCCTGTTTTAAATTCTTTCTGCAGAATATTCACTGTGAAAGGGGGTTCTGTTGGGCTGCATTTGGAAGTTGATTGACCTTTTAAATAAACTGTTTCCCCCTATTATTATTTATCTGCCAATAATTTAATTTTGATATACATATTCACGTACTTAATTGACTTGGGACAGTGGTTCAGTTAAAATTAGGGCACAACAATAGGTTAAATGCTTCCTGCTGTATGGCTGAATTTTCTTGTAAGAAAACATCTGATGACGACAGTCAGAAAGGGTATTCCTATTAAACAGGAGGAATAAGCAACTCATGCTGACTAAATATAAACTCATTTCTGCATCTGTATATCACACACAGAAGGAGACAGAGTGCAATTCAACTCTTTAACACCAAGTCCCCCCCCCATATCTATTCAATTCAATCCTATATAGAGCAGATGGGGCTACGACAGCATACACGCAGCCCTGATAAGAAGTGCCTGATAACTTCCATATTTGAAACCACAAATAAAGGCACAAACCACAAACGAACGCATACAGGCAGTGGGGCCTCTTGCTTGGTGTTATTTGCTTTATGAATTAAGGTCCCAGTTTCTCAATACACACACTTGCTATTCACCCCCCCCCCCACACACACACTCTTCCTACATGGATTCACTCACACGCAAACTTCTTTTCCTCCAAAGGAACCGAATCACTTTTCCTTCAAAGGAACCGAACATAAGGTAACTTTGTTCAATATATTTTTTTTAATAAATATTTTTTATTAGATTTTCCATTAAAAAAAAACATTTTTACAAAATTATACATCCATTTTTAACTTAAACCCTTTTTTCCAGAACTTCCTTCAGCTTGTCTGATAATTTTCCATTTATTTTTTATCCTCGTCTCACATTTCCCAACATTATATTGCACTCAAATACTCTTAATCACATCATATTTTTAAACAATATTTCTAACAGTAATTTCACAGAGCTTCTTGAAAGCCAACGAACGTTATTTGCTCATCACAGAAATTTTTGATATACTCTGTAAATTTCTTCCAGTCCTTGGAGAATCTCTGGTCAGGTTGGTTCCTAATTCTCCCCGTCAATTTGTCCATTTCTGCGTATTCCATCAGTTTCATCCTCCATTCTTCTTTCGTGGGCATCTCTTCCTGTTTCCATTTCTGTGCCAGCAAAATTCTGGCTGCTGTTACTGCATACAAAACTAATTTCACATCTTTTTTACTAATTTCATTATCCAGTATTCCCAACAAGAGAGCTTCTGGTTTTTTAACAAAAGTATATTTCAGCATTTTCTTTAACTCATTATAGATAATCTCCCAGAAGCTTTTTACCTTCTTACATTCCCACCACATATGGTAAAATGTTCCTTCTGTCTCCTTACACCTCCAACATTTATTACACACTTTATACATTTTACCCAGTTTTACTGGTGTTATATACCATCTATATAACATCTTCATAACATTTTCCTTAATCGTTGTACAAGCTGTAAACTTTAACCCATCCTTCCATAATTTAGTCCATTTCTCAAATTCAATATTATATCTGAAATCTCTAGCCCAACTAATCATAACAGATTTAACCTCTTCGTCCACAGTATTCCATTCCAACAATATTTTATACATTTTAGATAAAATTTTCACTTCATTGTTTAAGTTTTCTTGTTGAAATCTAGATTCTTTTTCAGAATATCCCCTCTCTAAAACCTCTTTTTTAAACATTTCATTTAACTGAAAATAATGCAGCCAATCCTTAACATATTCTTTTACTTCTTCATATGGTTTCAATTTCCACTTATTTCCTTCCTTTTTTAATAGTTTCTCATACGTTATCCATCTCCCGCTCATATTTATCTTTTTAATACTCATAACCTCTAATGGTGATAACCAATGTGGAATCTTTGGTTCTAATACATTTTTATACCTATTCCAAACTCCAATCAAAGATCTTCTAAAGATGTGGTTCTCAAACCCTTTATGTATTCTTTTTTTATCATACCATAAATACGTGTGCCAACCGAATCTATTATCATAACCTTCTAAATCCAATAATTCATTATTTTCTAACTTCATCCATTCTTTCAACCAACAAAGACATGACGCTTCATAGTATAACCTCAAGTCTGGCAGGGCGAAACCTCCTCTTTCTCTTGCGTCAGTTAATATCTTAAATTTAATTCTTGGTTTCTTGCCCTGCCAAATATATCTTGATAATATTCTTTGCCATTCTTTAAATATTGTAGACTATCTACAGAATTATTGTAAAATTAATGAATGTTAGAATGATGTTGGATCGAAATTAAGTGGTTTCCAGCTGTAATGCTTTAAGGGATTATGAAAAATGGGTTGTTAATAGGTAAAAATGTAACGTTACTATTTTAAGACTAAAGATTAGGATAAATAAAGAAGGGTAAGGATTTGCTGAACCAACAAATTGAACTGGGATACAAAAAAGGGAGGTATGAGGAGGTCCGGGAAACAAGCTAAAGGAAAACAAGCAATGGAAAATCTGTGTGTTTTTAACTATTTTTATTTTCTATTTTTGTTATTTTTTTCATTTTTATTGTAATACTTTAAAAAAGCTTAATAAATATCTTATAAAAAAAATAATAAATGTCGGAATCTGCGTTCGACCGAGCTGATAAAGCTCATCTTCCGGAATCGCCCTCTGACGTGATTAACGTCCTGAGCCTTTGACGAGGCATCAGGCACATTCCCATTCAGCAGAGAATCAAAGCAGCACGCGGAAGTGATGAGATTTATGGCTACATCGCTATGCTTTATTTCTTACTACGCAGACAGAAAACACATCCTCTCTCTGTGAGAGCAGAGAGCAACTGGAAAACAAAGGAACAGGAAACCAGTAACTTCACATCCGTCTCCTGTCTTCCGTGAGACTTCCAACAGCCTGCAATGTGTCTGGAATGTAAATTCTTAAATGGTGTTTCCTTTGAACATGTTTGTCTCTATTTCTGTGCTGGAAATAGAATTCAGAAGCACACATGTTTCATAAAATTCCAAAATCATGATAGCATAGGAAAGACCTGATTGTGGGCTGTCACCAATGGAAGCGAAAGCCTTGAAAAAGGTCAATATGGAGGTCAAATGGCCGAAATATTGGGAAATTTTGGAACAAGACAGAGATAGACTGAAATTGCAGAGTTTTGAAAAACTAAAAAACAAAGTGCGAGACTGGCTTCATTATTATCAAATAATGGAGTGTGATGGGACGATGAGCTGCTTGTGTGTAAAATCCAAGTCCCTCAGAGTTTGGTCAAGTTTGCAAACCTCTGTCTGTAACGGAGCCCCTTAAACATGGCTCCGTCAGTCGCTGGCAGATTCCGACAGTGGTTGCTTTCGGAATCGCTTCCAACATAAAAGCTCCTTAACGGAAACACGTCTTCTGGACTCTCTGCGTGACAGTTTCCGGCGAGGAGTGGGTGTCCCTACAGGAGGTCCTGAAACCTCCCCACTGTTTTCGCTGGAAGTGTCTCTGAGCCATCCCTCCAGCTCACTTTCCCTCAGCTCACCTCCTCTCCCCCTACTGGTTCCCTCTTCAGCTGCTGAGTCTCTCCCAACCTGTGTGAGCCCTTTCACCTCCCTTCCTTCCGATGGCAGTTCCCTGACATCCACCTCCCCTCCAGGGCCCCCTTCACCCCCTCCCGCCCCCTCCTCTACGGGCGGTGAGGAGGCAAAACCCCAGAATGAACTTCCTTCATCTTCCGATGTCTCGAACACTTCTCTCCACCTGTTGCGGTTCCTGGTCTCGAAGTACTCCTCCTCCTCAGAGTTCATCTCCCCTTCCCCTTCCGAGTCCGGGAATCCTTCCAACTCCTCCTCCTCATCGGTGGTCCCAAAGTATTCCCTCCGGAACCTCTCCACAGGCTGAGGTTTCCTTGGGAACCTTTGATGGAACGTTTCTATCAATACCTCGTCATTGATATCTTCTGCCATTACCCAAGTGTTTTCTGACTCCGGTTCTCCTTCCCACGCTACCAAATACTCCACCTGATCCCCCTTCCACCTGGCGTCGAGGATTTCTGCCACATGGCTGCTGCATTCCCTTTCTTCTATGACCGGTCCCCGAGTGGCCATCCCTTCTCGTCCCCCCTCATACGGTGACAGTAACGACCTGTGAAATACTGGGTGCAGTTTCATGTGGTTGGGTAACCGGAGCCTGAAAGCCACTGGGTTGACCTGTTGAATGACCTCAAAGGGACCCAATCTCCTGGGTCTTAATTTCTTACAACCTCCTTTGAACGGCAACCCTTGGGTTGACAGCCACACCCTATCTCCCACCCTTATGGTTTCACCTTCCCTTCGGTTCTTGTCTGCCTGCCTCTTGTATTCTTCCTTCGCCCTTTCTAAGTTGAGTTGGAGCTGACGATGGATTGCTTCCATTTCTTCTACAAAATGCTCGGCTGCCGGGACGCTCCATCTCTCCCCTTCTCCCCCTGGGAAAGCCCTGGGATGACACCCATAATTAGCCAAGAAGGGGCTCATCCCTGTGGACACATTCTCGGCATTGTTGTAGGCAAATTCTGCCAGCGCCAACTTTTCTACCCAGTCATTCTCTCTGTCATTGACATAACACCTCAGGTATTGCTGGAGGACACCGTTTGCTCTTTCCGCCTGCCCGTTGGTTTCAGGGTGCCGGGCAGTTGAAAAGTTGACCTCCACCTGCAGTAAGCTCATGAGCTTCCTCCAGAACCTGGAAGTAAATTGTTTTCCTTGGTCGGAGACCACCCTCAATGGCACTCCGTGCAACCTAAAAATGTGTTCTACAAATAACTTCGCTGTCTCTTCCGCCGTGACTGCATGCGAGCAGGCTACAAAGTGGCACATCTTTGTTAGTAGGTCTACCACCACCATGATGGCTGTTTTCCCCTTGGACTTCGGCAGATCAGTCATAAAATCTATCGACACTGCCTCCCAAGGTCGTTCTGGGGTTGGTAAGGGTTCTAATAGCCCCGCCGGCGCCCGCCTCTCCCCTTTGGCTCGCTGGCATTGCTCGCACCCTCTTACATACTCCCGTACATCTTCCCTCACCTTAGGCCACCAAAATTCCCTGGTGACCAACCACATGGTTTTGTGTTGTCCAAAATGCCCCGCCGTGGGGCTGTCGTGCAACTGCTTGAGTACCCTCCCCCTTAAGTCTCCTTCAGGGATATACAGTGCCCCTTTGTAATACAAAGCTCCATTTCTTTCCTCGAAACCCCCTGGTTCCTCTCCCTCACCCCTAAGACCTCTGAGCTTATTCTGGGCGTATTCATCATTCTCTGTTTCCTCTACCAGTTCTCTTTGCCCCACCAATGCCGCCCCACACACCCAGCGGTCCTCTGGGATGACATGTCTCTCTTCGGGTGCCCCCTCCCCTTCCAAATATTCAGGTTTGCGTGAGAGAGCGTCCGCCCTAACATTTTCTGGACCTGGCACATAACAAATTTCAAAGTGGAATTTGGAGAACTCCTGGGCCCATCTCATTTGCCGTTGGTTGAGCACTCGTGCCGTTCTCCAATACTCTAAGTTCTTGTGGTCCGTGCACACTTGCACCTTATGTTGTGCCCCAATTAATAAATGCCTCCATCTCCTGAACGCTTCATGAATGGCTAGTAGTTCTCGGTCATACACCGTGTAGTTCCTCTCAGATTTGTTCAGCTTTCGCGAAAAAAAGGCACACGGTCTCCACTCCGACTCCTCCTTGCCAGGCTGCAGAAGCACCGCCCCCACAGCCCGGTCTGATGCATCCGTTTCCACTCGCATCGGTTTTTGTAAATCCACATGCAGGAGCTGTTCTTCCGAAGCGAACGCCCTTTTCAGCTCCTCAAAAGCTCGCTCCGCCTCCGCCGTCCAAACGAATTTCCTCTTACTGCTGAGACAGTCCGTAATGGGCGTCGTCAAGTGGGCAAAATTTCTGATGAACTTCCGATAGAAGTTTCCAAATCCAAGGAATCTTTGCACATCCTTCCTTGTTTTTGGTGTTTTCCATTCCAGTACCGCTTGGACCTTGCCAGGATCCATGGCCAATCCCTTGTCCGACAAGCGGTACCCCAGGAATTCCACCTCCTTGGCATGAAACTGACACTTCTCTAGCTTCACCCACAGCTGATTGGCTTGCAGTCTGCCCAACACTTCCCTGACGTCTTTTACATGCTGCTCCTCATTCTCTGAATATACTAACACGTCATCTAAGAAGGCCACACAATTCTTGTAAAGCAAAGGCCCCAGGACGTGGTTCATAAACGATTGAAAGCACGCGGAGCCTGCTTGTAAGCCGAAGGGCATAACTAAATATTCAAATGCCCCCAAAGGGGTGAACATGGTGGTTTTCCATTCATCCCCCTTCCTTATTCGTATCAGGTTGTACGCCCCCCTCAGGTCCAGTTTAGTAAAAATCTTTCCCTTCCTGACACTTGTCAAAATGTCATCAATTCTGGGCATCGGGAAAGTCACTGGTTCTGACACTGCATTTAAGGCCCTGAAGTCCACTAGAAGTCTAGGTTTGTCCGTGTTTTTTTTATCCACAAAAAACACTGGGCTGCCCCCCACCGCCCTGGACTCTCTGATGAACCCTCTCTTCAGGTTCTTGTCAATGAACTCCCTTAGCTCCTGCATCTCTCTGTCTGACATGGCGTACAGCTTGCCTACAGGGAGCTGATTGATTTGACAGTCAAAGGGTCTATGTGGGGGTAGTTTGTCTGCCTCCCTCTCGCTGAAGACGTTGCTCAGGTCGGCGTATTGTTGGGGAACCTTCCCCTTCTCCGTTACTTCCGTCCCTTCTAGAGTGGCTCTGGCCCCTCCTTGAGCCTCCCGCTCTTTGCAGTGTTCTAGACAATGTGCTGACCCAAAGGAGACCACTCTCTGATGCCAGCCCACTAGCGGATCATGTAACGCTAGCCAGCTCATCCCCAAAATAATGGGAGCTCCTCCCAAGGTAGCCACATTAAACGCTATTAGCTCAGTGTGTCTTGCTACCCTCATTATCATTGGGACGGTCTGCTGGCTGACTTCTCCTCCCAGCAGCTCCCTTCCATCGATCGTGGTCACCTGCAAAGGGTTACTTAAAGGGATAGTCTGTATCTGGTGCTCAGCAGCAAACTCCTTACTCATGAAATTGCAGGAGCTGCCTGAGTCCAATAGCGCCTTTATCTTTAGTGGGTGTCCGTTAGGCAGCTCTAGTAACACCTCTATCACTAGGGCGGGTTTAGGAGGTTCCGGCGTGGGCACTTTCACTGCTCTTTGGCCTGGCTGCTGTGCCCTGACGGTGGCAGCCAGGCGTTGGCTTTTACTTGCTCCGGTACCTTTTCCTCCCTCTCCCCAACAGCTCCCGCCATTCCTTGCCATTCCTTTCTTTGGGGGCAGACTCTGGCAAAATGACCTGGCTGTTGGCAGAGATAACATTTCTTGGCGCCCTTCCCCTCCTTCTTCCGCTCTTCACTGGGCTTTGAAACTGCGCGCGCGCGCGCTGTTCCAATTTCCATCGGCTCTCCCGGCGGGAACGGTGGCTCTGGAATCTCTGGAATGCGAAGCTCCCTCCAACGTTCCCCCTTCCCTTCCCGCCTCTCCAAGGCTCTCGCCTCTTGGCGCGCTCCTATGGTCAGCGCTGATTTGGTCAGCTGGTCCATAGACTCCGCCCTGGGCGCCCGGGAAAGTTCGTCTTTCACAGCCGAAGAAAGCCCTTCTTCAAAGAGCATTTGAATGGGTTCCGCCGATAGATCCCACCCCAATTTATGGATCAACATGGTAAACTCAGTCCAGTACTCACGAACAGATCGGCTCCCCTGTTTGCACGCCATTAACTGTCTGCGTACCACTCCCTGCTCAATATCGCTGGAAAACATCAGATCCATGGCACGAAAAAACTTCCTCGTGTCCTTCAGGATGTCATTATTCGTTGCCATCAGGGGCCTCACCCAGTCTTTCGCCCCCTTTTCGAGATGCCCAATCACAAAAGCCACCCGCGATTCCTCGTCGGGAAAGTCATCAAACTGCAGATTAAGGGCATATTGCATCTCTGTCCTAAAGGTATGATAGTCCTTGGGCTCCCCCCCAAACTTCTGTACCAATCCTGGCAACTTTCTGGCGAGCGGGGTGGTTTTCCCCTTCTCTGCATCTTGAGCCCTCCTCTCCTCGAGCCTCGCCGTCTGCAGCGCTAGCTGGACCTCCAACGCCCGGTACCTTTCTTCCAGGCTTGGACCCGCTCCAGCTCCTGCTTCTCCGGTTCCGGCTGGGTTGCTCATGATGCCTTCTCCTGCACAAGCTGCTCACGGAGACTGTCGGAATGCTGTGATGGGACGATGAGCTGCTTGTGTGTAAAATCCAAGTCCCTCAGAGTTTGGTCAAGTTTGCAAACCTCTGTCTGTAACGGAGCCCCTTAAACATGGCTCCGTCAGTCGCTGGCAGATTCCGACAGTGGTTGCTTTCGGAATCGCTTCCAACATAAAAGCTCCTTAACGGAAACACGTCTTCTGGACTCTCTGCGTGACAGTTTCCGGCGAGGAGTGGGTGTCCCTACAGGAGGTCCTGAAACCTCCCCACTGTTTTCGCTGGAAGTGTCTCTGAGCCATCCCTCCAGCTCACTTTCCCTCAGCTCACCTCCTCTCCCCCTACTGGTTCCCTCTTCAGCTGCTGAGTCTCTCCCAACCTGTGTGAGCCCTTTCACCTCCCTTCCTTCCGATGGCAGTTCCCTGACATGGAGGTATTTAAATTGGACAGGAAAATTGGCTTCCAGGTGGAAAGATCCAAATTAGAAACAGAATTGTTAGAACCCAATACTAAGAATTTGTCAAGAATGTATAACTTGCTGCTGAAATGGAATACTCAAGATGAAACGGTAAAATCGGCTATGACTAAATGGGCACAGGACGTTGGTCATAACATTATGTTTGCTGACTGGGAACAGTTATGGACCACAGGTATGAAATTTACGGCATGTAATGCCTTAAGAGAGAATATTATGAAAATGATATACAGGTGGTACATAACCCCAGTCAAGCTTGCGAAAATCTATCACTTGCCCGATAACAAATGTTGGAAATGTAAAGAAATTGAAGGTACATTTTTTCACCTTTGGTGGACGTGCCCAAAGATTAAGGCTTTCTGGGAAATGATATATAATGAATTAAAAAAGGTATTTAAGTATACCTTCCCTAAGAAACCAGAGGCCTTTCTCCTGGGCATAGTCGGCCAAATGGTGTTAAAAAAGGATATGCAACAACAGCAGCAAGAATACTCATCGCAAAGTATTGGAAGACACAAGAACTTCCCACGCTGGAGGAATGGCAGATGAAACTTATGGACTATATGGAATTGGCGGAAATGACTGGCAGAATCCGTGACCAGGGAGAAGAGTCGATGGAGGAAGACTGGAAGAAATTCAAAGACTATCTTCAGAAACACTGCAGAATTAAGGAATGTTAGAGTGATGTTGGACTGAAAATAAGTGGTTTCCAGCTGCATAGGTTAAAGTTAAGGATAGATTAAGATTATAGATTAAGATTAAAGAAGTTTAAAGAAATGGAAATTTGATTTTAAAAGGGAAAACTTTAAAGTTACAGGATATTAAGATCAAGGATTAGGTTTAAAAGAGTCGAAGTTATATATTTTAACATTTTATTAAATTAAAGATTGGGATTAAAAAAGTGGAAAAGAAACTGCTGGATAAATAAATGTGGATTGGAATACAAAAGAGGGAGGTATGAGGAAGTCCAGAAAATAAGTAACTTATGCTTCGTCCTTTATCGTAATTTCTCCGTAATACAGGCTCGTGAGTTCATATGATGAGATCTCCCCTCTGTCTCTTGTGCTATTTCCTCTCTGCGTTGTTTCCAGCCTCAGTCCCCTTCAGCTGGGTTCAATTAGTAAATTGCTACTGTCTCTACCACTTAAAGAGACAGTGTATTCAGCGGGGGAGGTGAGGAGCGACTCCAAACGAAAGTCCCCTTCAAACAAGCATCTTCATACCGCTATAATTGTATCTAAAAGTTAACTTAAACTTGGCAAAGTTGCCACAATGTTCCGCTTTGCACAGCCCGGTCGGCGTGTGATACTTCCTTTTAAACTGCCTGCGAAGCTGTGACCTGCGCCATTTTCTGCTCACCACCGGGTAGATTCCTCACATCAATCTTGAAACAACCAGGACTCACCCAACTTAAAATCCAGTTTTCCGTGCTGTTTTAAATCTCTCTACATTGGGAACTCCGTTTTTCATCCCGTGGAGGTTCGTCGCCCTTCTCAGCGGAAGCTTGAGGCATCACAACACGGAGTCGGTGCTCTCCCATTTTGCGCTCGCGGTCCCGTCCTGGGTTACCTTCCACGAGAGAAAGAAAACCCAAAAAGCTGCAGGAACCGCTCCCACGCTGCCGGGAAGCCTATCCCCCAGGGGTCTCCCCCCTGGGATTTTGGGGGGGCGCAGTGCCCTTGCGACACCCCCAAGCCTCCGCGTTGTTCGGAAAGCCTCTGCGTGGCTCTCCGCGCTTCCTCACCGTCCGCGACCCAAACCGGAAGTCGAATCGAATGGTTTCTTTAAATATTAAGGTTCGCCCAATGGTATGTTAAGGAGGCGGACAACCACCTACAGCCCCTCTCTGTCTGGACTCCCCCCTACTCCCCGGTATTATTAGATGATTTATTTCCTCGACTCTTCTCCCCCTCCGCTCCTTTCCTTTGTTCCTTTACCTTGCTTAGTTCTACTCAAGGACTTAACTTTTGCGTTCTGGCTTGGCAATTTCCGATGCTCAAACGCCCCAATGCTGGATTTTGGATGTTGGACTCTGGGCGCTGATATAGGATTGGGAAAGTAAGGCTAAGAAAAAGCCTCTCCTATTGGATGGGAGGTGGAGTGGACGCTTAATTATAATAGAGTTATTTGAATCAGCAAAGTGGATTGGATTCTTACTTTAACAGACTCAACTAGTTTCTTATATGCGTTGTTTTTTCTCTCTCTCTATAATTGGACTACTTCAGTGTAAATTTTTGCACTCCTCTTTTACTAACGACATTTAATAAGAACTGTAATAAGAACTGCATCTTTCCTCCTTTGTGGATTAGGCCAGCAAGTGGCTGAAGTCTTGAGGGTTAAGTCAAATTGGCCAGAGTAATACACGAAACTATTTTGAAAATCTTCTGGAAACCTCTTCTAAATATTTTTAAAAGACGGTTGGGGTTCAGTAAATAACGTAACACGGAAGTAAGAGCTCTCTAAGGCTAAATGGGGGGGGGGATGATATTTCCACTATTCTGATATACAGAGTTGTGGGTAAATACGGACTAAGGTTTGGCCATACTCCTCCACTGCCTTTATATTTATTTATATATATTTATTTATATTCTGTGTGATTTAGTACAACGAAGTGAAGATAAGGAGATTGTGAGCCCCTAAGGGGAGAGACCCAGGAGCAGTATATACTGCGTGAAAGTAGGAGTAAAATGTCGGGGAAGAATGGAAAAAAGGGGGGTGGGACTCCAGCCGAAAGGAAAACATCAAGACAAGAGGAAATCAAAGATCTAGATTACTTGTGGCTAAAAATTAAGGAGGAGTTTAAGCAGAATGAAATACATATAGAAAGTAAATTGGAAGAAATGCAAGAGATGATAGACAGAAAGATAGAAGGAGCAGTAGGGGAACTATCTATTAAAATCCAGGAATTATCTGCTAAGTCTAAAACATTTGAAGAGGCAAATAAAAGAATTCAAAAAGAAATAAGAGAACAGAAAAAAGAGACAGAAAAAATAAAAGAGGAGATGAAAGAGGTGAACAAAACACAGGAGAGAATGTGGGACAATATGGCTATGACAGAAATGCGACAGAGACAACTGCACTTAAAATTTAGAGGAATAGGAGAAGAAACGAGGGAGAATATAAAGGAAAAGATGATTAAGGAGTTAACAAAATGGTTAGATTTGAAAGAGGAAGAAGTAGCATGTACGATAGAAAATGCCTTTAGAATAAGGATGAGAACATACCAGGATAGGACAAAAAGACCTCTTGGGGACTGTCTAGTAATTTTTAACTCAACGGGGATGAAGAATTTAATACTAAAAACGAGCTACCATAAAAAATTAATAATAGACGGCAGACCAATAATTATCCTTAAGGAAATACTGGTTAGACTCCTTCGTAAAAGGGAAGGATATAGACAAATTGTAGGGGTCCTGAGAAGAAATGGTATACAGTATAGATGGGAGTTCCCCGAAGGAATTGCTTTCTTTTATAAAGACAAAAGATTCAAGTTGACAGACTCGCAAGAGGTGGGAAAATTCCTGAGGAGATACGAGAAGGAGCTGGGCAAGAGCGAGGACAGGCCAAGAGATAGAGAAGGCGATAAGGAGGAGAGGAGGGGGGAGGAGGAAAGGAGAGAGTTACGGGAGGGGAGGGGGGGAGGAGAAGGTGAAGAAGCAGAAGAGGAGGAAGAGGTAGCGGGAGAGGAAGAGGAAGAGGAGGAAGAATATTCAAGGAATTGAAAGTCTTTAACACAAATTTGAAATCTACTTAAAATAAACAGAATTGAGTTTTAGTAATGTCGTTAAAATTTTTGTCTTGGAATGTAAACGGTTTAAATGAAAAGTTAAAAAGGAATAAAATAGAGAAAGTTTTGAGGAACAAAAATTTGGATGTGATTTGCTACCAAGAGACACATGTAGCTAAAAAACATAAACACATATTGATTAACAAAAAGTTGGGCGTTGAATTCATCAACTCAGATGTTAACAAAAAAAGAGGGTTGGTAACATATGTCAAAGAAAAATGGGAACCTGTGTTAATATGTAAGGATGAGGAAGGAAGAATTTTAGGAGTTCAAATTAATTACCAAGGAGAAAAGTTTAATGTAGTAACTGTATATGCACCTAATACAAACAAAGCAGAATTCTTTAAAAAACTGGAACAAGTATTATTAGAATTAGAAAACTACAAATTAATTCTTTTAGGGGATTTGAATGGAGTCCCAGCACCGGAATTAGATAGAAGTGGAAAAACAAGGAAAGCGAATCAAGGGAAACTTCCAAAAGCTTTTAATGAACTTCAAGAAAACTTAGACTTGATTGATATTTGGAGACATAAAAACCCAATAGAGAAACAATTTACACATTTTTCGGAACCACACCAGAGCTGGGGAAGAATTGACCAGATTTGGGTCTCAAGGGAACTTTCGATAAGAACAATGAAATGTGAGATAGAACCCAGAACACTGTCGGATCATAATCCAATAGTTTTGGAAATAAAATGCGAATCATTAGGACCATACAGGTGGAGAATGAATGAATACTTATTCGAAAATGGAGAGATTATTGAAAAGGCAAAAAATACCCTGAAAGAATACTTTGACTTAAATTTGAATACAGAAATTGAAATTGACACCGTGTGGGACGCAAGCAAGGCAGTCCTCAGGGGTTTCTTGATCCAACAGAATAAATATAGAAAGAAATTAAGAGAATCAAAGAAGGAAGAAATAGTTAAACAATTAAAAGATTGCGAGAAAAAATTAACAATAAACCCTGGGGATGAAAAGACTAAACAAATTCTTAAATCGTTGCAAACACAATACTCAACATTAATAAATCAAGAAATAGAATGGAGAATAAAGTCAATGAAGCAAAAATATTTCGAATCTGCAAACAAAACGGGGAGATTATTGGCATGGCAATTAAGGAAAAGGAAAAGACAAAATGTGATTAATAAAATTAATTTGGAAGGACAAACAATAGAAGACCCAAATGAAATAAAAGGGAAGTTTCTACAATTTTATGAAACCTTGTATAATAAAAAGGAGGATGAGGATATAGCAGAGATTGGGAGATACATGGAAAGAAATGGGGGTGAACAATTGACTGAAGAGGAAAAAACATACTTAAATAATTTAATAACTGTGGAAGAAGTAAAGGAAGCAATTAAGAAAATGAAGCCAGGGAAAGCACCAGGCCCAGATGGCCTGTCGCAAAAATATTATAAAGTCTTAGAGGAATATCTGGCCCCGGTTTTACGGGATGTAATGAATAACATCTTACAAGAAGGGAGGATACCCGATTCCTGGAGAGAAGCACATATCATGTTGATACCAAAATCAGAATCTGATAAACTGGATATTAAAAATTACAGGCCGACATCGTTGCTTAATAATGATTATAAGATCTTTGCCGAAATAATGGCTAATAGGCTAAAGAAATACCTGATAAAGGCTATTCATAAAGATCAAGCCGGATTTTTGCCAAAACGACAGTTAAAGGATAACGTAAGACATATAGTAGACATTATTGAATATTTAGATTTTAAAATTGATATCTCCGCGGCTTTAATTTTTATAGACGCTGAAAAGGCGTTTGATAATGTATCTTGGAGCTTCCTGATAAAATGTATGGAGAGGGTAGGAATAGAGGGGCCCTTTTTGGAAGGCATAAAAGCGATTTATTCAAACCAAAGGGCTAAATTAATTATTAACAATAACCTAACTAATTCATTTATGATCACTAAGGGTACAAGACAGGGGTGCCCTCTGTCCCCTCTCCTATTTATTATGATTTTGGAAGTGATTATGAAGAAAATAAGGGAAACATCAGAAATCAGAGGTATCAGAATGGGAGCAAAAGAATATAAACTAAAGGCATACGCCGATGATTTAGTAATAACGTTAGAAGAACCAACAAAATGTATAGATAAAGTTTTGGAGTTACTTGAAGAGTTTGGGAGGCTGTCTGGGTTTAAGCTAAACAAAGTTAAAACAAAGATGTTAACAAAAAATTTGACTGAAGATTTAAAAAATCAGTTAGAGCGGCAAACAGGGATTAAGGTAGTAAAAAAGGTGAAATATTTGGGTATTTGGATATCAACAAAAAACATAAACTTAGTAGAAGATAATTATAACAGAGCATGGAGAGAGATCAAAAAAGATTTGGACGACTGGAGTAGATTAAAACTCTCCTGGTCGGGAAGAATGGCTGCGATTAAAATGAGTACCCTCCCAAAGCTGATATTCCTATTTCAGAACATCCCAGTGATTAGAGGCACGACAATGTTTAAGGACTGGCAGAGGACCCTGTCTAGATTTATCTGGCAGGGCAAAAGAGCAAGAATCAAATTTAAATTGCTTACAGACAGGAGAGAAAGAGGAGGGTTCGCTGTCCCGAATTTAAAATTGTATTATGAAGCCGCGTGTCTGTGCTGGATTAAGGATTGGATAACCTTGGAAAATACGGATCTATTGGATTTAGAGGGATTTAATGCCAGATTTGGTTGGCATGCATATCTATGGCATGATAAAGAAAGGGTACACAAAGAATTTTCCAACCATATTATTAGAGGAGCGTTGCTGGAGGTATGGAACAGAAATAAAAGACTGTTAGAAAGGGACACTCCCTGGTGGTTATCACCGATTGATATCATAACAATTAAGAAACTAAACATGGAACACCAAAGATGGACTTACGAAGACCTCTTGATAAAATCGGATAAAGGTTGGAAAATTAGACCATACGAAGAACTAAGGGATAAACTAATGGGATGGCTTCAGTTCCATCAAATTAATGCCCTATGGAACGAACATAAAAAAACAGGGATGAATGAGAAAAAATCCAAGTATCAGGTAGAGATAATAGAAGGGAATACCAAACTTTTATCTAAAATGTATAATCAATTATTGGAGTGGGACACTAAGGACGAAGAAGTGAAAGAGGTTATGATTAAATGGGCCATAGATTTGGGATATAATCTGGATTACGATAGCTGGGAGAAACTTTGGAGTAAAGACATGAAATTTACAGCTTGTGTAGGGCTCCGAGAGAATATGGAAAAGATGATGTACCGTTGGTACATCACCCCAGTGAAGCTGGGAAAGATGTATAAAACTGGTGATAAAACCTGCTGGAAATGTAGGAAAAAAGAGGGTGATTTCCACCACAAGTGGTGGACGTGCGAGGAAGTGAAAAGGTTTTGGGGTCTCATCTATGATGAATTAAAAAAGATTCTGAAATACACTTTCCCCAAAAAACCTGAAGCTTTTCTCTTAGGAATGGTCGGAGACGAGATCAAGAAAGAAGATCAAACCATGTTTCAATACGCAACGGCAGCAGCCAGGATACTGCTAGCGCAAAACTGGAAAACACCTAACATCCCAACTATTAGAGAGTGGCAAATTAAGTTATTTGAGTACATAGAGCTAGCAAAGATGACACAGAAGATCAGGCATCAGAAAAACACCAAATTTATTAATGACTGGAACAAATTTATTTCATATACGGAAGCAAACCTAGGAAATATCAAAATCACAGTAGGTGAAGAATAAAACCTGTGATTTAAAGATAATAGTTGTAAAAGAGTACTGCAGAGGATAACATCGGGATATAGCTCAAACTGTGGTAGAGGGAAGTCAGATTAGCAATACAACATGATTTAATGGGTTTTTGTGATTTACTCTTATTTATGTATTTTAGTTCTTTTTTTCTTTTTTCTCTTTTTTTTCCTTAGTTTTTTGTATACTGTTTTTTTTCTCTTATGTTGGTGGTCTTGGATGTATAATATGTATTTTATGCTGGAAATAAAATAAAAAGTTTTAAAGTCAAAAAAAAAAAAAAAGAAAATAAGTAACTTAAAATTGGTAATGGAAAAGAGAGTTCGTTATTAATTGTTTTGTGTTTATATTGTTAAGTTTTGTATTGTTTTTTGTGTGTGTTGTTTTTCTTTTTTTGTTTGTTTAAAACCTTAATAAAAAATTATTAAAAAAAAAAAAAAAGGAAAGACCTGATTGTGGAGACTACTGCTACCACATGCGTGGATCAAGCCAATGCCTATTTAACAACATTTAGATACTGCTTAAATAAAAACAGTACCAGCAAATAAAAACAGTACCAGCAACCAGTACTCTAAGCTGTTTACATCAAACATCATAAAATTTTCATTTTAAAAATGCAGATAAAATTAAACATTAAAAACAACCTGACATAAAATTTAAAACATATATATTTTATTTATTTGATGCCTATCCAATTCCCTGCTCTGAGTTAAATTGAGAACCACCAGACTAAACTAAATGAATGTTTTGAAACCTGTCTATTTGTATTCTCAGCGTTTATCCCTGTCTTACTGGGCCAATGACTGCTACCCTATGTTTTACACATACAGTGGGCCTGCCCCTTATGAGGGGGTTCAGTTCTGGGGATTCATGGGCAAATGCAAGATCATGCAAAGTCAGGAACCCCCCAGAACTGCCCCCCTGTGTGGTATTGGAGTGCTACTAACTGGGGTCTGGGAAGCTTGTGTTTGTAACCTGAGGTGTTTGTAACCCGAGGTACCACGGTATATATTCCCCACACACTCCCAGTGTAAAGTTGTGAACGTGCAAATAAATCGAGCGCAAGTTGTGGGCTTACTGTATGTGTTTTATGTTTATATTGTAATGGCCATTGGCTGCAATCAATAAAAATTAGAATCACAGAATTGTAGAGCTGGATGGGGCCCCTGAGGGTCATCTAAGTCCAACCCCCTGCAATGCAGGAATTCTGCCCTCAGACATCCCTGGATGGGCTTAAATCACCAGCCTTCCTGTTAACAGCCTTTGAAAAATTAAAAAAATCCAGTTGTTGCAGTTTCACAATTCAGCCATGCAGGGTAACAATTCTATAGGCTGACCCTGGAACTGCCCATCACCTGTCCTTGAGCAGATAATGTCAATATATAGTTGACTCATACATGCATTCATTCCACACACCTATTCACAGAGGTTAATGACAGGAATACATCTTCATACATTACAATACTTATGTGCCCTTGTACTGGAGGGAAACGATACTTTAGGACTGCAAACCTTACAGAGAGACAACCTGGATGCAAAACCAGGCCAGGATTGTAAGGGGTCCAGGGTGGCTTGTGGTGGCAGCCCCTCTACTTTGAAATTCCTGTCACATTGAGACCTGGCCCAATCTCAAGGCGAGGTGTATTCTGGAAGCAGTGTGAAAATTCTTCATTTAAACTGGGTTTTGGTGGACAGGATTAGAGTCAGTGGGTTTTAACGAATATACATACACTGAAATAGAAATAACAAACAAACAATTGTTATCAATCCCAAGTTATTGGGTTGGGAAACAATTATTGATGACGATGTTACCTGATTCTTTTTCTTTATTTTTAAAGCTATATTCACAGTCTGCTCCCAAGCTCTTGGGATGGGAAGGGAAACAATAATTAATAAATTATGTTACTACAAAAAAAAAGAAAAATAAAGGCGTTCACAAAGATTCTATGATGTACTGTTGGGTTTCCTCCTCAAACAAAACACCCACCCACAATAATGGTTATATTTAAATGCATCATTTTTTCTATATACAGTGGTACCTCGGGTTAAGTACTTAATTCATTCTGGAGGTCCGTTCTTAACCTGAAACTGTTCTTAACCTGAAGCACCACTTTACCTAATGGGGCCTCCTGCTGTCACTGCGCCACCGGAGCCCAATTTCTGTTCTTATCCTGAAGCAAAGTTCTTAACCTGAAGCACTATTTCTGGGTTAGCAGAGTGTGTAACCTGAAGCGTATGTAACCCGAGGTACCACTGTAATCCGATGCTTAGCCCTCTGTTGTTGAGAAAGATGTAAGAAGCTTATTCTCATTCGTGTAAAGCATGTCTGGACTTGTGTTTTTTTTTTAAATAAATTTTTATTAATTTTCCAACAAAATTATACAATTACACAATTTTATCCAAATTTTAACAAATTAAATCTTTTTTGGACTTCCTTCAGCTTCTCTGGTAATCATCCATAGTTATTCTTCTGTACGCATTCCCTTCATTGTATTGCCATTTGGCATCCCTCCCCCTTCTATTTCTTTTTGACAATACATCTTAACTTTTGCAGTGCTTCTTGAAACCCCACTAGCGTTGTTTGCACATCACACACATTTTTCAGATACTCTACAAACTTTCCCCAGTCTTCGATGAACTTTTGTTCTCGCAGATATCTAATTTTCCCAGTTAGTTTGTCCAGTTCCACATAGTCTGTCAATTTCATTCTCCATTCTTGTATCGTCGGTATTTCCTCTTGTTTCCATTTCTGGGCCAATAAAGTTCTTGCTGCTGTAACTGCAAACTGAAATAGTTTACAATCCTTTCTTCTTATTTCTTTTCCTGTAATCCCTAAAAGAAAAGCTTCTGGTTTCTTTACAAAGGTATATTTTAACATCTTTTTCAATTCATTATATATCGCTTCCCAGAAACTCTTCACTTTCTTACATTCCCACCACATATGATAAAACGTTCCTTCTTTTTCTTTACATTTCCAACACTTATTACATGTCTTATACATTTTTGCTAATTTTACCGGTGTGATGTACCATCTATAAAACATTTTCATAACATTTTCCTTCAACGTCATGCATGCAGTGAATTTTAAATTTTCTTTCCACAACTTTTCCCAGTCATCAAATTGAATATTATACCCAAAGTCTTTGGCCCATTGTATCATTACCGATTTGACCTCTTCATCTTTCGTATACCATTCCAATAATATCTTATACATTTTTGACAGAATTTTGCATTCATTATTTATAATGTCTGTTTGAAACTTTGATTCTTTTTCTCCATAACCACTTTCTTTTATATCTTTTTTAAACATTTCATTTACTTGGAAATAATGTAACCAATCATATACATGCTCTTTAACTTGTTCATATGGTTTCAATTTCCATTTTCCTCCTTCTTTAATTACCATTTCACCATATGTAATCCATTTACTTCTCATATTAATTTTCTTTACACTCATAACCTCCAACGGAGATAGCCAATGTGGTACTCTTGGTTCCAATAAATTTTTGTATCTGTCCCATACTTCTATTAACGAATTCCTGAAGATGTGGTTCCCAAAACCTTTATGGACTTTCTTTTTGTCACACCATAGATATGCGTTGTCAGCATCGCCCATGAGCCAGTGCCACCAACTGGACTCATCCACTTCAGCCCCAACTGGGCTAGGCGAGCTGGGTAGCACTTCCAGAGACCACCTTCTGCACAGGAACAGGTCAAAGTGCTGTGGACTCACAGCTTAGAGTTGTGAGCACCGGATTCACTTCCACAAGAAGACAGTCGTCGCACAGCAGAGTACAGCAGACTGTAGCAGAGTATATAAACAACTCGGAGAGCAGCTCTGTAGAATATCTTCTTTATTCTATCTACAACTATTATACAACTATATACAGAGCTAAATAGGTCTAAGCATAAATGAATGCTGCACTGCACTGAGTGTCTGCAGCTGCTCTTAGCAGCAACCTTATCTCTACACACGATCTCTAACACTCAGTCTCTCTCTCTCTCTCCGACACTGACTGACTGACTGGAGCAGAATAAGTAGAGAGCAGAACACGCCTCCTCCTCTCTGGAGAATCAGCAGACTCCTCAGGAGATTCTTGGATATGGGAGGGGTGAAATCTCCTCATCCTCCCCCATTTCATCCGACCATTTCAAGAATCTTTAACATAACTGCAATTTACACACACACTCCAAAAGTTGTTCTCTGCTTACAACCTTGGTTAACATATCAACCTTGGTATCTCTCTCCCCCTTTATCTAAGACACTTTAACACATCATTAAACAGTTACTACAATCACTCTGTGTATCAGGAAAGAGTTAAATCATAAACCTCAATCTGTAGTTCACACAAAACACACATTGTGACTACACAAATGAATAAGCAGCTTCTAGAAAAATCTTCATACACATTTCTTCTTCTCAGATGCAAATTTACATTACTAATTGGGCAGATTTAAACAAACCATTTTTTATACTTAAACACACTTGCTCCTTCAATCCTGATCCTTTAAACATATTATACATGAACCACTTTAGGTCAGGTAAGGAAATAAATGCAGCGTTTTGTGCTATTACTGTCAGCACACTTCATGCCTGGTTTAAAAACTCCACCAGAGTTGCTCGTGACCGCAGCCTTTGCAAACTCTTCAGAAAACCTTTTCGGTGGTACACCCTTGGTTGTTCTCTCGGATCTGCGCAAAACTCTCTGATCCTCTTGTTCTGGTGCTTCCTCCTCTTTGAGAGAGTGGGGAGCTAAAGTATACGAAGCTGCTAAGTCTGAGTCAGCGTTAGACTCACCTGAGGCTTTTGGGCTCTGATAATCTGTGCCACCACCTGAATCTACATCGGCATCAGAATTATCGTCAGCTACAACAGCACTTGTCTCCCTCTTAAATGTCTTTGCCCCTTTTGCACCATCATCACAAATGGGATGGCACTGAAAAACGCCAACTCTGTCCCATTGTGGATTGTCGTCAATACTCCTGGTCAGCCTTATGGTTTTCGTGTCTGTGATCAGGACACGATAAGAACCTTTCTCATATCCTAGGAAAACACCATGCTCACCACGCTTGCTCAGTTTGTCACCCTGCGAGGTGTGCACCCAAACCTCCGACCCAAAAATTTTAAAATGCTTTACACATGGCTTCCTTCCGTGAAGCATCTCATATGGGGTGCAACGTACAGCGGACTGGTACCTCCTGTTATACACGTAACAGAAAAACGAAAGAGCTTCGGCCCAAAAGGGATTGGGCAGCCCCGAATCATGTAACAGTGTTCTGATTCCTTGCTGCAGGGTCTGGTTTATTCTCTCACATAAACCATTCTGCCAGGGTGACCTGGGCGTGGCAGTCCTATGCTCAATGCCCTGTTCAGAAAGAAAAGCCTCAAACTCCTCTGAACAAAACTCACCACCCCTGTCAGTGAAAAGACAACGTACGTTCTCATTATGTACATTTCTGAGCCATTTACAAAACTGGCGAAAGATGGTAAAGGCTTCAGACTTTTTCTGCAGCATATAGACCCATACATATCTCGAATAGGCATCTATCAAAACCATGAAAAACCTTGCATTGCCTCTAGAGAGCGCTAGAGGCCCCACTAAGTCTGCATGAATGACTTTGTATGGTTTCTTGGCCTCTCTCCCAGACTCTGTACCTTTGGGAGCTTGCCTTGCCTTACTCTCAGCACAAGAAACACATTTCATGTGGTAGGGACATTCCTTCAACTTCATTCCCTCAACCATATCAGGCATTTTTGCCACAGCCTGGAAATTCAAATGACCATAAACACGGTGGTAATAATGAATACATTGGTCATGCAACTTCTCATTCTTATCAATAGATAAATTGCAACACTCTTTCTCAGTTGCTTCTGCAGTACCTGTACCTGAAACAAAAGGCAATTGGTACAGACCATTTACACATTTTGCATACAGAATGAGCTTGCCATCTCGACGAATTTCACAGCGAGATTTAGCAAACACCACCTTAAACCCTTGACGATCAAGCTGGGAAACACTCAACAAATTGTCCTGAATATCAGGCGCATACAGGACATTCTTAATTGTTGCATTCAGGCTCTTTAAAAACACAGTTCCCTGAGCCAAACTCCTAAGGACAGTCCCATCTGCTTGATGAATTTCTTTCTCTTGCTTCTCAAGATGAACAAAGAGATCCTTATCTTTGGCCACGTGGTTTGAACAGCCAGAGTCGACCATGAAGAAACTCCACCCACCTTGATTGGAGCAGCGAGAGATCAAAGCCTTTGAAGTAGCAGGTGCTTGGGGATTTCGTCCTCCTCCCCCTCTGCCTCTGAAGTTTCCTTTCTTCTTTGAAGTTTTCTTGCTGCACTGAAAACTCAAATGGCCTTGTGCTCCACACGAAAAGCACCGCCTCAACTTTAGTGCTTTAACAGCAGCAGTTTCACTTTCACTTTCCCCTGCTGGAGACTTAGGCACATTTTCAAGCACATTTTTAACAGCACCATTTTCCCGGCTTTCTCTAACAGCCTGTCTGCGATCCCACTCATTCAAGAGCACGCTAGACACATAATCTTCCGTTAGCCGGTCAGAAGGCATTGTAGAAATCTGGGCAGCTACTCCATCGTAAGAATCGTCTAGGCTATTTATCATCAGCATTGCAAACACAGCCTCTGTAATAGCCAGGTCTCGCTGAACAAGGTCCTGTCTGAGACGCTTTAACTGAGATAGATGGCTAGGCAAATCACCACCTTTCTCCAACTGCAGCCTGCACAGCTTCTTGAAGAAAATCACACTGGAACCAGCATTCTGCCTCAAATGCATATCTCTTAGCTTATGCCAAACAGCTCGTGCAGTCTCTTGACCCTCTAAGTTTACCAGCAAGTGGTCTGAAACACTCAAAACAATTGTCCCTCGGGCTCTCATATCTGCAGCATGCCACTCAGGCCATTCATCATCATCCTTATTGGGAGGGTCATCTTCTATAGTGTGAAATAGCTTTTCCCTCTGTAAAAGCGCTTTCATCTTGACCTGCCAGACTACATAGGTCTCAGGCGTGAGGAGAGGAAAGGACAGAGCCATCTGGCCAGAATGTGCACAGGCCATGTCTGCTATTACTTAGAGCAAGACACTTCCCTCGTGCAACACAGATAAAGCCTTGACTCCTTCAGCCACTCTCTCTCCCACTCAGAGCGCAATTAACAGGCAAACAGGGATGCTATCTTCTTTCTTTGGCAGTCAGCAACATACCTCCATAAATCAAGCAGCAGCAACAGCGGCAGCTGAACACTCTGCTCCAAAACAGCTCTGCTTCTGGGCACCACAAATCAGTCCAGCATGCAGCGTCCGTTCCGCCGTCCAGCAATCAGCAACAGAAACCTCTGGCGACTGGGACGACTGGTACAACTGGAACAACGACTGGTCAGACGACTGGGCCCATAACCGATGTCAGCATCGCCCATGAGCCAGTGCCACCAACTGGACTCATCCACTTCAGCCCCGACTGGGCTAGGCGAGCTGGGTAGCACTTCCAGAGACCACCTTCTGCACAGGAACAGGTCAAAGTGCTGTGGACTCACAGCTTAGAGTTGTGAGCACCGGATTCACTTCCACAAGAAGACAGTCGTCACACAGCAGAGTACAGCAGACTGTAGCAGAGTATATAAACAACTCGGAGAGCAGCTCTGTAGAATATCTTCTTTATTCTATCTACAACTATTATACAACTATATACAGAGCTAAATAGGTCTAAGCATAAATGAATGCTGCACTGCACTGAGTGTCTGCAGCTGCTCTTAGCAGCAACCTTATCTCTACACACGATCTCTAACACTCAGTCTCTCTCTCTCCGACACTGACTGACTGACTGGAGCAGAATAAGTAGAGAGCAGAACACGCCTCCTCCTCTCTGGAGAATCAGCAGACTCCTCAGGAGATTCTTGGATATGGGAGGGGTGAAATCTCCTCATGCGTGCCATCCAAATCTGTTATCAAAACCTTCAAGATCTAGTAATTCCTTGTTTTCTAGTTTTATCCATTCCTTTAACCACCATAGGCATGCTGCTTCATAATATAATTTCATATCTGGCATATATTTTATTCTTGGCTTTCCCCCCTGCCAGATATACCTTGAAATCACTCTTTGCCATTCTTTGAAAATCCCTACCCCCTTTATAATGGGGATAGTCTGAAATAAAAATAACATCTTTGGAAGCACGCTCATCTTTATTGTAGAAATTCTGCCCCAAAAGGACAATTTCATTCTACTCCACACCTCCAGATCATTCCTTATTCCCTTCCAAACCTGTACATAATTATTCTGGAACAGATCAATATTTTTAGGAGTTAACCAAATTCCCAAGTATTTTACCTTTTTCACCACCTCTATCTCTGTCAATTGTTGCATTATTTCTATCGCATTTTGCTCCATGTTTTTAGCCATTATTTTTGTTTTTTTCTTATTCAATCTAAATCCGGCCACATTTCGAAATTGTTCGATTTCCTCCAGTACTACTTTTACACTTTCCATTGGTTCTTCAATCGTTATTACCAGATCATCGGCAAAGGCTTTAACTTTATATTCATTCTGACCTACTGTCACCCCTTTTATTAATCTGTTTCGTCTGATCGCACTTAAAAAGACCTCTAGGACCACTATAAATAACAATGGCGAGAGTGGACACCCCTGTCTCGTTCATTAGATATTTTTATATCTTCCGTAATTACTATCAGTTTAGCTCTCTGTTCTGTATATATTGCCTTGATTCCATTGAAAAACTCTTTCCCCACATCCATGTATTCCAATTTTTTCAGCATAAAATCCCAAACTATATTATCAAAGGCCTTTTCTGCATCCACAAACATTAGTATCGCTTGCTTCTCATTCCTGGCAGTCAGGTATTCCAAAATATTGATTATATTTCTTATGTTATCTTTCATTTGTCTGCCTGGCAGGAAACCTGCTTGGTCTTTGTGGATGATTCTTATCAATATCTTTTTCATTCTCTTCGCTAAAATTCCTGCAAATATTTTATAATCCATATTCAACAGTGAGATAGGCCTGTAGTTTTTAACTTGTGTTAAATCAGAATCTTGTTTTGGAATCAGAGTAATAAATGCTTCTTTCCACGTTTCTGGAATCTCTCTTACTTTTAAAATATTATTCATAACTTCTTTCAATGGTGTCATCAAAACGTTTCTCATTTCTTTATAGTAGCCTGATGTAAATCCATCTGGTCCCGGGGCCTTTCCCCTCTTCAATTCTTTTATAACCTCTTTAATCTCATCAATTTCTATTGGGGCGTTCAGCTGGTCTTTTTGTTCTGTCGGGATCTTCTGCACCTTTTTATCTTTTAGAAATCTTTCTATTTTCTTCATATTGTTCCTTTCCTTATTTCTATATAGTTGCCTATAAAAATCCAAGAATCCCTTTCTAATTTCTTTTGGATTGGATGTCTCTTCACCATTTACAATAATATTATTGATTGTATTCTGCTCCTTTCTCTTTTTAATTTGGCACGCAAGCCATTTCCCTGATTTGTTAGCGAATTCAAAGTTTTTCTGTCTTAACCTTTTGATGTTCCATTCTACTTCTTTGTTTATTATCATTGCAAATTGAGTTTGTAGAATCTTAATTTCTTGCTTAATTTTAAAATTATTGGGTTTTTTGATTAGTTTTTGTTCATTGTCCATAATCTGCTTTAAAATTTCTTTTTTCCCTTTTCCCCTGTTTTTATTCTTCAATGAATTCTGCTGAATAAAAAAATCCTCTCATGACTGCTTTGCTTGCATCCCAAACAATGTTCATCTTTGTACCTTTGTTGATGTTATCCATAAAATATTCGGTTAATTTCTTTTGCGCTTTTTCTATGATCTTCTGGTCATCCAACAGATAATCGTTGATTCTCCATCTGAAAGTTCTTTCTTCAAAACCTTTTAGTTCCAATTTTATTGGGTTGTGGTCTGAGATTACTTTAGGTTGTATTTCACTTTGTTGGATTCTTGGAGTCAATTCATTCGAAACCCATATGTGATCAATTCTTGACATTGACTGATTCGGTTCTGAATGATACGTAAATTGCTTCTCCAATGGGTGTCTAAGTCTCCAAATGTCAATCAAATTGTAATTCTTGGTCATTGTGAAAAAGTCTTAGGTAATTTCCCTTCTTTGTTTGTTCCTTCTCTTAATCTATCCATTTCCAATGAAACCACTCCGTTCATATCTCCCATTATTATGATTTTCTGATCCATATATTCAAATAGTTTTTCTTCCAAAACTTTGTAAAAATCAGTCTTATTTCCATTAGTTGCATAGATCCCGACAATAATTAAATTTTCGCCTTGCCATTTGATCTGGACTGCTATGATTCTTCCTTCTTCATCTTTAAACATTTGTTGGGATTCAATTTTGTTTTTGATGTATAAAACAACCCCCCTTTTTTTCTCTTTATCCGAAGATATAAATTCATTCCCAAGTCTTTTGTTGATCAAAATTTTCCTATGTTTCCTTGCCACATGGGTTTCTTGTAGGCATATAATGTCCAGATTTTTCTTTTTTAAGAATTGTTCAATTTTATTTCGTTTCTTCTTATCATTCATCCCATTAATATTCCAATTCCATAATTTTAACGCCATGTTAAATTCCAATTAAATAAATTTAGTTTAGTTTCTTTATGACCTATCTACCTCTCCTCCTCCTCCTCCTCCTCCTCCTTCTTCTTCTTCTTCAGACTTCTTTCCTTTCTCTTCTTCTTCTTCCCCCGATTCTGAAGATCCTACTCCTCCTTCTGCACCTTTGACCTCTTCTTCTTCCACTTGTAACTCCTTGTACCTTCTTGTAAATTTCCCTATTTCTTCTGGGCTTGTCAATCTGTGCTTCTTAGTTTTGTAGAAAAATGAAAGTCCCTCTGGAAATTCCTATTTGAAGTCGATCTTGTTTTTCTTAAGAATCTGCACCAGTGGCTTATATGGGTCTCTTCGTTTCAACAGCCTTATAGGGATGTCTTTAAAAATGATTATGTAGTTTCCATCTATATATAGTCTTTTCTCTCTATTCTTCTGTAGTATCAGATTTCTCATCTCTCTGTCCTTAAATGTAATTAAACAGTCTCCTGGAAATTTTCTTGCCTTAGTTGTTCTTACTCTCATTCTAAATGCATTTTGTACTGTTTTTGCAACTTCTTCCACTGGTAGCTCCAACCACTGCGCAATTTCCGTTATCAATCTCTCTTTGATAGTTTCATTCTGTATTTCTGGCACAGATCTCAGCCTCAGGTTCACTTCCCTCTGTCTCAGTTCATTCATAGCAATTGCATCTTTGATTTCCTCCTGAGATTTATTTAATTCTATCATTTCCGCCTTCATCCTTTCTTCCTCTCGTTTCACTTCCCTCATCTCCGATTTTGTCTTTTTCAACCCCTCTTCTAGTGATTGTGTTCTCTTAGATACCTCTTTAATTTGCCCTTTCAGTTCATTAACTGTCTCATCAATTTTTTTATCCATTTCCCCAATTTTACTATCCACTTGTGCTAATTTTGTTTCCAAATTGTTTTCACTTTGTCTAATTTCTGCAAACATTTTCAATATTTCTGCTTTAAAATCTGTTTCTTGTTTAGATGCTCTCCTGTCTGTTGGCGTCCCCCCCATCCATCCCTTTCCCACTAACCTTGAAATGAACTGTCAGGGAACTGCCATCGGAGCCAGGGGGAGAGGGAGGGCTCCAGAGGGATTCCGGAGAGCGTCCCGGGAGGGTGAGAAGCAGCACATCTTCTGGGGAAGGAAATCAGCGTAGCACCAGTGGAGAAGGGGGGCAGATGGGGGAATCGGCGAGGTGGCTCCATGACTCCTCGCCGGGGACCAGCGGGGAGAGCACGGGTCCTCCGCTGCCCACACCCCCCTGCGCAGAAGGCTTCCACGCAGGGAGAGTAGGCGGAGACTAGGCGTCAAAGAACTTCTTTGCTGGAAGAAGTTCAAGAAGCGCCCACTGACGGATTCTGCCAGCGATTGAGACAGCCACGGGCGAGTGGCTGTCCGGACAGAAAAGGTTCACTCAGGCAACCCAGCCAGGTGGGGCGCCGATTTACGCACGAGCAACCCCTAGAACCATTACATGAACCATGAAAAACAAGTTGTACTGTCCCATTCCATCCACTAGGAGATCAATGTCCAAATTTGAGCGACATAAATTAATAAGTCCAAATATACAAACTCCAACTATTTCCAACTTTCAATTTTAGTATGCCGAATTTATAAATTTAGTTAATAGGGAAAGTGAAAGAAAAATGTATTAATTCCTCTTCACTGCAACTGCAGCCTTTCCAAAGCTTTTACTATTAACAATGGAGTCGGAAACTATCCTTCCGTTTCTCCATTCTTTGTCTTTAAAAGTGAAAGTGGAGAGACAAAGAATCTTGTTCTTTATATATCCTCCTTTACATCCAAGACCTCTATACGCCACAATAATAACTTTCTGTTCCCCCTTGTTTGTAGTAGCCTTGTACTTCTTTATATCTTCTGCAAAAGTTACTTTTAACTTCTTTACTTTGTTCCTAAAAGTTACAAGGGAAACGGAGACAATAGCCGCTAGCGGCAACTTACTTTCATTTTCGAGCTCTGCATGTATTGTTGCGTCTAAGCTGATTCCAGATAGCAGCTGAACTCAAATAAATCCTTGTTATTTCGGAGCCTTCCTTAAATCCACATCTTCTAATTTGTAGTTTAATTGGGTCCAAATTTCTTAGTTTTGAGAGCGGAGCGCTGTTCCTTGCAAGCTCGGGGCTTCGCTATTCGGATGCAGCAATGGCTTCCCGATAGCCCGCTATCCCGTTCCGCCGTACTCTTCACCCCTTTTTGGAGGCTACCTGACGGCCAGCTTTTTGGGCACTGCCGGGAACCTGAGACCCTGGACACCCTCCAGAGGCTTAATAGGGGGCTACTGTGCCCTGTAGCACCCCCTTTTCCTTCCGAAATAGCCGGGATTCCTCTCACCGAAAAATCCCTCTCTTCCGACGGGATCGTGCTCCACCGGAAGTCCCAACGTCTGGACTTGTGTTGGTCCCACCATGCAGAATGGGGGCTGCCTCCCATGTTGTGTTTCTAGGGGTGATTCATATAGCACCCAGCAGCTGCTGTGTGTAACCCTGAAGGGAGGTGGTCGCCTGTACCCTCTGACTATGCACTGAAGCACCCTTAAAACTATTTCCCTTTTCCAAGAAGGTTTGCCTAGTGCCAACTATGCTGCGTTTTAAGCAAAGATGCTGATGCTGATGATTTGCCTTCCACAATGGAATGTGCAAAGTGGCTGGTTAGGTTTTACTTGTTCTGCGGCGTTTCTATGCTCCTGGTCTGTTTTGTCTGTGTTTTTGTATTTCATTGTAGAAAAGAAAAGAAAAGGTTTTACTATTTCTTTGTATACTGCCCTGGTAGCTTTGCTGAAGGGTGGCGTAAAAACAGAGAAAAGCAAACAAATAAATGAAACATCAGCCTTATTTTCCAAGAAGCTCAGGGTGGCATCTCTCTTTCGCTCTCTCTCTTCCCAAACCCATAGCATCCTGACAACCAGCCTTGTGCAATAGGTAGGCTGGGAGATGGTGACTGGCCCAAGATCACCCATAAAGCTACATGTCTGAGTGGGGATTTGAAGCTTGGTCTCCCAGGTCCTAGTCCAACACTCTAACCAGCACACCATTTATTTCCACTCCAGAGTTCCCATCTTATCTGCTAAGCTAAGGTTACCAGACTTTTTTCAACGAATCCGGGGACACATTTCAACTTCCTACTAAATAGATGGATTTTGTCAGGGGACTGATCTGTAAATCCAGGGACTGTCCCTGGGAAACGGGGACGTCTGGTAAACTTATGCTAAGATCTCACCCTCTCTCAGTCTTATGGCTTGACCAATTTTTTCTCAATCGTCTGTTAATTCTCACTTGTCTCTCGGGTAACAGACTAACTTACTGTGTTATTCTGCCTCTTAATGCTAGTCAGGGAATGGGCTGATACCTACCTCCCTGAAGCTATTCTATGATCTGGAGGAAGCTGGCATCACAGGTCAAAATTATTTACTTCTGGGTGAACACAGAAGAGATATCTATACAGGAATTGTAGTGGAATGCCTCCAGGCCAGGCCCAAGCTCAAGAGTCTCCTGCTGGTATTTGTTTGACAAACTTGAGCAATGGCTTTTCGAAACTTTCAACTTTTAGTGAACTATTTTCCACATCTGTTGAAGAACTTCTCCATATGTGGCATTCTAGGATGTCACATAGGATGCTGGACAGGTCCTATTAGGCCCCTAGAATAGAATCATAGAGTTGGAAGAGACCACAAGGGCCATCGAGTCCAACCCCCTGCCAAGCAGGACACACCATATAGAATCATAGAATCATAGAGTTGGAATGTCATTCCATGTGAACCAGGTTCCTTAGCAAGTGTATAACACTGTCAGCCATATATTGGAGGGAAAGATCGGTAATCTTCCTGATCTTCCTGTTTGGATATTCCGTACCACCTTAAGAACAGACGTGTGGATTGTTGCATGTCACATGTCTGTTTACAGTCCAGCACAGCTTGCTGGGAGCTTCCGTTTGTGCATTGCTTTTGCTTTAGCTGTCTTGCTTTGGACACAAAGATCAGACATGTTTCCTTTTGTCCTGATGTATGCTGAATAAACTGCTTGTAAATATGCTCACACAACCTCTCCTGCCACTTCTGTTTGTGCATTTACGCTGCTGAGTAGCATGCTCAGTCTTCAAAAGCCTGGGCTCGGGTCACAGATTCATGCTGATCCAAGGACTGGAGATTGCCCGGCACACCGGCCTGTGGGCTGGAGCCAGATGGGGGCCTGCCAACTGCCCCCGTTTCCTTGGTCGCATGCCAACACTTCCTACTGAGAAACCATCAATACACTCTGACGTATCACAAGGTTCTTCAGAACAGTTTGTAAGCCACTGTACCAGAGGGGGGAAATGGGACAGGAAATTATGCAAAGTATATGGGACTTTTTAAGTTCCTTCAACTTAAGGTTTGGATCCCATCTTTGACCTGGTCTACCATCTTTGACCTGGTCTCCTTATGGAAGTGATTTTTACTCAACACCACAGACACCATTAGGCAAGTGGTTACTTACACCACATCATCAATAGGTCTTTTAATGCACCAAAAGTCTTGTAATTCTTAGGTCATTCATCAACCCCTAGAACTTGAAATAGGCATAGAAACCAACATTGTATAGGTTCATAGGGGACTGATATGGGTCTAGAAAATCAATTTCCTCCAGTTGGCTGACGTACAGAGAATTATTAATAGGGGCTGAAAAAGGGTTAAAGCTGAAAGAATATGAGGAACTAAAGACTACATTGCAAAGTTGGTTACATCATAGACAATTGAACAAACAGTTTAAGGAATACAATAAGAAAGGTTTGAGCTACTGTGTCAAACTTTCAAAAAGAGATAATTGAGAGTGATACGAAATTACTTTAAAAAAATGTATAATCTCCTGTTATATGGGGAAACGCTGAACAAAATGGTAAAGTCAGCACAAATAAAGTTGACTCAGGATTTAGGTCATAATATACAACTGGAAGATTGGGAAAAGATGTGGGAGGTGAATTTAAAATTTACAGATTGTATCTTATTGAAAGAGAATTATTTGAATATGACACCAAAGAAAGTGGCAAAAATGTATAAAAAGGGATTTAAAACCTGTTGGAAACATAAAGAAAAAGATGGTACATTTTATCATGTGTGGTGGGAGTGCAAAAGGGCTAGAAATTATTAGGAAATGATATATAATGAATTGAAAAAAATGCTTAAAAAGACTTTTGTTAAGAAACCAGAAGCATTCCTCCTAGGAATTTTAGCTCAAGATTTTTTAAAAAATTGGAAATTATTTATGTATGCAACAACAGCAGCAAGAATTATATTAGCACAAGTTTGGAAGACAGAAGAAATACCAACGAAAGAACAATGGCAAGGGAAACTTATGGAATATGCAGAACTGGCAAAATTAACACAGAAATGACATGAAAAGGATAACAAAGATTTTAAAAGAGAATGGGAACCATTTACAACATATATGAAGAGGCAACATAAAGAATTGGACTCACTGGCAGGGTTTGAATAAACAAACACAATTGTATATAACAAAAACTAAGATGTATGGGGAAAATTTTGGGAAACAACACGCAGGGTGAGTAATATGGAAATAAAACAAAATGGGAACATGAGGGAAGTCCAGGGGAGGAGGGGGGGGAATATGAAAAATTGTTAGAGAAATATTGTTAGAGGATGTATACATGGAAAAACCAATATATGGTATTTTTCGCTCTATAAGACGCACCTTGTTTTAGAGGGGGAGAACACGAAAAAAAATTCTCCCCCTCTCTGCTCAGCGCCCCTTCAGTGAAGTGGCAGGAGAAACGGAGCCCCTTCCATTTCTCCTCCCGCTTGGCTGAAGGGGCGCTGCACAGCTCTCCCTCTCTGCTGAAGCTGAGAGAGTCTTGCTCTCCTGGCTTCAGCAAAAGGAACCTGGAGCCTGCGGAGCGCAGCGGGAACTCGCGCTCCGCTCCGAAGGCTTCAGGCGGCTATCCCTGAAGCCTGGAGAGCGAGAGGGGTCGGTGCGCACCGACCCCTCTCGCTCTCCACGCTTCAGAGAAAGCAACGCGAAGCCTCCGAGGCATAGAGGGAGCGCTCCCTCTGCGCTTCGGAGGCTTCGCGTTGCTATCGCTGAAGCCAAGGAGCCTGCATTCATTCCATAGGATGCACACACATTTGCCCTTAATTTTTGAAGGGGAAAAAGTGCACCCTATAGAGCGAAAAATACGGTATATATGTTACAGGTATCAGGGGGTTGCTCGAGAGCAATCAAGCAAATGCCTCCCTAGTCTGTTGTAAAGCCTTGTTATTGGTGCAAAAAAACCCTTCACTATGCAAAGCTCCTCTATTCCGTGGCTTGCTCATTCACTGGCAGAATCTGAGAGTGGGCGGTCCTTAAACCTTCCCCAGCAGAGTAGTTGCTTGATGCCCAGTCTGCGCCTCCCCTCTCTGCGCGGAAGCCTACTGCGCAAGGAAGGCGTGGGTAACGGAGGACCTCTCTCCTCCCCGCTTTGCTCAGGCAAGGTGTCCTGGCACCCACCGCCTCGCCTCCTCCGAGCCCTGAAGCTCCTCTCCACTAGAGGCGTGGCTATTCCCCTCCGCTGAGGAGGTGCTGCTTCCCACAATCTTTGGGGGCTCTCTGTAATCCATCCGGCTTTTCCCCTCTCGCCCCTGAGCCGATGGCAGTTCCCTGACATCCACCCCCTCCTCAAGACCCCCCTCCCCGTTGGTGAGGTCTTTGACCATCTCCTCCTCTTGAGCATTGGCCGGCGATGGAGGAAAACCCCGGAAAGACCCGTCATCATCCTCCGTGGATTCAAAAGCTGCTTGCCATCCTCTCGGGTCCCTTCCCGCTGGTTGGACTTCCCAGTCTGGTTCTTCTCCCTCGGACACTTCCCCGACCTCGTCCCTGCGGCCTTCCTCCTCCTGAGGCAGGGAAACCTACGAAGTCCCCTTCGTCGTCCGTGGGTCTGAACTCCTCCTCCAAGAACCTCGCTGGGGGTTTAGGCTTATGCAGGAACAAACCATGGAATTCTTCCACCAGATAATCCTCTGTGATGGATCCTGCGGGAACCCACGTGTTTTCGGAGCTGGGTTCTCCGTCCCAGGCCACCAAGTACTCTACCCGGTGCCCTCTCCACCTGGAATCAAGTTTTTCCATTGCTTCATTACAGTGTTCCCTCTCCTTTGCCCATGGATGGGTAAGCACCCCTTCCTCCTTCCCTGGGAAGCCCCACCCCTCCCTGTAATGCGAAAGCAGGGACCTATGAAACACCGGGTGTATCTTTATGCTGTCTGGCAATTTCAGCCTGAAGGTCACTGGGTTAACCTGCTGTATTACCTCAAAGGCCCCCAGCCATCTAGGCTGCATTTTTTTGCAACCTCCCTTTAGGGGCAAACCCTGGGACGACAACCACACCCTGTCCCTCACCCGTATGACCTCCCCTGGCCTGCGGTGCCTGTCTGCCTGCCTTTTGTAGACTTCTTTAGCCCTTTCCAAATTTAGCCGGAGTTGTTGGTGCAAAGCCGCCATCTCTTCTGCAAATTGCTCCACCGCTGGCACACTCCATTCCTCCTCTCCGCGCCCTGGGAAGGCCCTGGGGTGACACCCATAGTTGGCCATAAAGGGGCTCATTCCCGTGGACATGTGTTCAGCGTTGTTATACACAAACTCTTTTTTTTTTTTAAATGATATTTATTAAGGTTTCCAATAAAAAGAACACATCAATAAAATTTTTTTTTAAAAATTAAAAAAATACACAGTTCAAAAATACACAATACATAATCCAAAAAAAAAACCAAAAAAACAAAAGACAAAAAGGAAAACATTTAAAAACAATACCACCTTTTCGTCACCATTTTTTAAATTTACTTATTTTCTGGACCTCCTCATACCTCCCTCTTTTGTATTCCAGTTCAATTTGTTTGTCCAGCAGTTTCTTTCCCTCTTTTTTAATCCCAATCCTTAATCCTAATATAATATAACATTAAATTTTTACCTCTTAAAAACCAAATTTCCATTTCCTTTAACTTTTTTAATCCTAATCCTTAATCTTGATCTATATATAACTTTAAAGCCTGTATAGCTAGAAGCCACTTATTTTCAATCCAAGATCACTCTAACATTCTTTAATTTTGCAATGTTTCTGCAGATAGTCTTTGAATTTCTTCCAATCTTCCTCCACCTACACAAACTCAACTAGCGCCAATTTCTCTACCCAATCGTTCTGCCTCTCACTGACGTAACAGCGTAGGTACTGCTGCAATATTCCGTTCGCTCTTTCGGCCTGGCCGTTGGTTTCTGGGTGCCTTGCCGTCAAGAAGCTCACCTCTACCTGCAGCAGGCTCGTGAGTTTACGCCAGAACCGCGAGGTAAACTGTCTTCCTCGATCGGATACAACCCTCAATGGCGTCCCATGCAGCCTAAAAATGTGGTCCACAAACAGCCTGTCTGTCTCCCCTGCTGACACCGCATGGGAGCAGGCCACGAAGTGACACATTTTGGTCAGTAGATCGACCACCACCACCATCACCGCTGTCTTTCCCCTTGACTTGGCAGATCTGTCATAAAATTTCTTCAGGTCTTTCAAAGCATCGTTCCCCGCTGCTATGAGCGGCCTAATCCATTCGCGAGCACCCCCCTCAAGGTGCCCAATTACAAAAGCAACGCGCTCCCGGTCGCTAGTAAACTCCCCTTCTTGCAATTCCAACGCATATTGTATCTCTGTTTTAAACGTGTTGTAATCTTGGGGCTTTTCTCCAAACTTATTCACTAGCCCTGGGACCTTCCTTCCGATCGGGGTAGCTCTGACCTGACCATCCTGTGCTCGCCTCTCCTCCAGCCGGGCTGACAGCATAGCAACGTGCGCCTCGAGGTCTCAGTTCCTCTCAATTAGCCTTCGCACCATAGCTTCCTGCTCCGTCTCCGTGGCTGGTCTGGTCTGGCTCATCGTGCTGCCTTCACATGGCTACCCTCGAGCAATGTCAGGGACTCTCTCAGATTGCTGTTACGGGTATCAGGGGGTTGCTCGAGAGCAATCAGGCAAATGCCTCCCTGGTCTGTTGTAAAGCCTTGTTATTGGTGCAAAAAAACCCTTCACTATGCAGAGCTCCTCTATTCCGTGGCTTGCTCATTCACTGGCAGAATCTGAGAGTGTTCAGTCCTTAAACCTTCCCCAGCTAGTTGCTTGATGCCCAGTCTGCGCCTCCCCTCTCTGCGCGGAAGCCTACTGCGCAAGGAAGGCGTGGGTAACGGAGGACCTCTCTCCTCCCCGCTTTGCTCAGGCAAGGTGTCCTGGCACCGCCTCACCTCCTCCGAGCCCTGAAGCTCCTCTCCACTAGAGGCGTGGCTATTCCCCTCCGCTGAGGAGGTGCTGCTTCCCACGATCTTTGGGGGCTCTCTGTAATCCATCCGGCTTTTCCCCTCTCGCCCCTGAGCCGATGGCAGTTCCCTGACAATATTTTTTTTTTTTTAAAGAAAATCAATTTCCTCCAACAGTGCCTGGATCTGGCCCGTGACCACTTGCTCAAGAACCTTGCCCAAGAAGGGGAAATTGGCAACTGGCTGGTAATTACTTAGATTTTCTGAATCCAGGGAGAGTTTCTTAATGAGTGGTTTTGCCACTGCCTTCTTCAAGCAGACAGGGCCCTGTCCCTCTCACAAGGAAGCATTAATACTTCCCTGGGCCAGCCAGCTGTCCCTTCCCTGTTAAGTTTTTCTCAGCCAAGAGGGTCATGGGTCCAGAATGCAAACTGTCACCCTGACCAATCCAAGCACCTTGTTTGCATCCTTGAAACTTACTAACTGAAACTCTTCCAACATAACAGTACTCTGGACATCTCTTGAAATTCATCTGCTGTAACAGTGGAGTCAAGGTCCTGTGGCGGATGCAAGCAATATCAACATACATGAAATATTAAGAAACACAGATTCATTCCACCTTTTTATTAGACTGATTCCTCTTGGAATTATACCTGACAACCAAATTTAAACTGGAATCCTAAACCTTTCCACTAGACAGAGGATTCTTGCTCCGTGTTTGCAGTCATGGAATTGTTGTCTATCACATGATGGTGTATGTTTTCATTCCACAGTATGGGAAGTGACAGAGACAGGATGTTTTGTGTTACTGTGTTCCGTGAAGTGGGACTATTGTCCTTTGTTCTTTCTCTCTCTGCTGTCTGATGAGAAAGAGGAAGGAGCTAAGGTAGAATGCTCCAAGTGTATATGTAAATAAAGTAGATTAGCCAAAATGCTGTGATACTGAGTTTTGTTATGCAAACTGCAAATACTCTGCAGGTTCCTAAGTGTGCTGATGCCTTTTGATATCAATCACTGTGATGTTCAGGCTGAAGAAAGCTTTTGAAGCTGCCAAACGACAGACCAGGAGGGAGAGAACTTGCCAGTTGGGCATGTGTCTCTGCCAGGGTCCTACACGAGAGTAGGACGATCCCAACACAGTGCACATGCAACGTAAGGCCTATTCAGGCATCCAGCCTCACATGAGATAGGAGCAGGGTTGGCCTACTCATATAGCAAGGTGAGGCAACTGCCTCTGTCAGCAGGATCCACAGAAGTGGCAAATCAAGCCTCTGAGGAATGCATTGCCTCTGTTGCTGCTGCAGTGCCAGGGCTCCTTGGAGGCCCAATCTGCTGCCTCCTCAGCAGCTGCTCCAAATGTTGCCTCCACAATGGCCTCTTGGCAAATAGGAGGGACTGCTGGTCTTCCTCCTATGGAGACTGCCCTTAGTTTAGTTTATTACGGCCATAGGCCCACATTCAATACATCATACAGCAGAACAGGTATAACAAGATAAAATTAATAAATTAAATTACGTTTAAGTCAAGTACATCTCAATCCGTAAGTTTCTAAATTCCATTAAAATAAGAACAATATAGCGCTTAAAGTATCAGATTATCAGTATAAATCAATATTATTTAGGCAAAATCAATAATCATAGAGTAATCCATTTTTCCTTTTATAGGCTAATACTGTTATCAGAAATCTGGCAACAGAAAGGGACCTACTTGGATCAGAATCTTGCAATAAATGTATTAGCTGTGTTTCCAAGGAATCACCTGAGATTTCCAATAATAAAGGGGACAAAAATCTGCTCCGAGAAACTGAATGTAGTGAACAGCAGAATAGTATATGTTGTAAAGATTCTATACCTCTATTATCACATACACACACCGCTGAGATCCGTCCATTGGAAAATCTATTATTCAAGACATTGGAAGGAAAGGCGTTAAATCTTGCCTTAATAAAGGCATATCTGTGGGCCGCTACAGACAAAGAGGTCAAATAAGATGGTATCTGCTGTGAGGGCACTATGCCAAGATTTAATGGTGAGCAAGTGCCACTACCCAAAATGATGTTTTGTTGTAGGTCAATCTCCTCAAGTTTTTGAGTGAGGGTTTTTTTTGCTGTGGCTAGGTCCAATTCCAATAATTCTGATGGAGACAATCCATAGGTCACTACTTTGGAATGGATCTCTTTTGCCCCTAGGACGGGAAAATTATCTCTCCAGAGGCATTGGATCAAATACAGATTCGGGAGCCTATGCCTAAGGACAACCAGTAACAAAGGCTGCGCCTCCAAAGAGTATTTTCTAAAGATGTAGTCTTTAATTCTAAGCAAATAGCTGCGTTACTAACGCACTGAGGAAGTTTTAGCAGTCGTCTTAGAAATTGGTTTTGAATTACCTCCAAGGTCATCAAGTTTACTGCGGTCCCCCATAAAGGAACAGCATATGCCAATGTTGCAATTACTTTAGCTTTGAATACTTTCAAGGCAGATGGAACATGAAGAGCCCCGTCCGAAAAGAAAAAGTGCAAAAATGCAAAGGATAGGGCCTTGGCCTTGTTTAAAATATGTGCAATGTGCGCCTTCCAAGCCAGATTATATTGGAGAAAAACTCCCAGGTATTGAAATTTATAAACCTGTTCAATAGGTTTTCCATCTAATTGCCACTTATAAGATTTCCGACTTTTTGAGAAAATTAGTACTTTGGATTTAGATTGATTTATAGTGAGGGAATTTGTTTTACAATATGAAACAAATAGTTTTAATGCTCTCCTGAGGCCAATTCTTGAGAAGGATAAAATCACAGCATCATCAGCATAGAGTAATAATGGGCAACGATAGTTTGCGAGACGGGGGGCATGGGTGATTTCCTGAGATTCAGCCAATGGTATCCTCATGTCACTAATGAATAAATTGAAAAGAAAAGGAGCTAGGATACATCCTTGCCGGACTCCTCTGTTGATGGGCACAGAGTTTGTGAGATCGCCGGCTGGGGTTATTCTCACCCTAGCAGCCGACCCCTCATGCAGCTGGATTATTAACCATAAAAGTCTTCTGTCAATTCCCCATCGGGCCAACTTTTCCCAGAGTAACCTTCTTGGGATGCTGTCAAATGCAGCCTTAAGGTCGATAAAAGCCGCACAAAGTTGGCCTCGGTTTGAAGAGAAATATTTCCGGGCTAGATGGTGCAAGACTAAAACATGGTCCGTAGTTGACTGGTTCAGTCTGAATCCTGCTTGCTCGGGGCCTATCAGTTTCTTTTCTTCAGCCCATTGGGTAAGTCTATTCAGCAGAAAACGTGCATATATCTTTCCAACTATTGACAGTAAACTAATATTCCTATAATTCTCCGGGTCGTCTGGGGAGCCTTTTTTATATATTGGGATTATAATAGCATCCTTCCATATTTTTGGCACCCTTCCAGTTGCATTAATAGCATCGAAAGTAACAGCCAGGATTTTTGCCCACCAGTCGGAATGTAGTTTTATGGCTTCCGCCGGAACCAAATCTGGCCCAGGGGCTTTGCCGATTTTAAGTTTAGAGATTAAATTCAAGATTTCATCGGGGTCAGTAGGGGGCCAGATGGGGAGATGGTCAAATACATCATCAAAAGTGTTGGTATTGGAATCTGGTGACGCAAAATATTTCCTTAAAAAGGATTCCCAGACCGGGGCAGGAATTATTGTTAAAGGGTATCTCCTTGATCTTCTATTAACCAATTGCCAAAATTGCCGTGAGCTACATGGACTAGGGCTATAGGCGCTTGCCAGCGATTTTGTTGCCACTCTTGCTTAGCCATTCTCTGGGCTTGCTTATATGCTGTTTTTGCTTGTTGGTAATTCCTAGGTAATACTAAAGCGCCAGAAGATTTATATTCATTGTAAATGGCACAGAGATGTCGTCTAGCTTGTTTGCATTTTAAGTTGAACCAAGGGGCACCGGTCTTAAAATGGGCCCGATTTACTTGGGTGGCTGGTACTGTAAAAAAGGACATAAGATCTTCTGTAAGCAGAGAAAATGAATTAATAATTTGTTCATGCCCATACAAATCTAAATCCAAAGCAACATGAGTTTGAATTATCTCTTGTTGGAAAAATTCCATATATTTTTGGGCTTGAGTTACTGACCATTTTATTCCTCTCACTTGTTCTGCAGTATTTATTCCCATATATATGGGGTGTCTGGACTTGATAGACTGCCAGTCTAGGGAAAGCTTGGCACTCAAGGGGAGATGGTCGCTCATTTGGACGTTTTCTATTTTAAAATAAGTAAAATTTGGGAATAGATCTCTGGAGACAATAAAATAATCGAGAACACTATTTGTAAGTGTGCTCAAATGAGTGAACTCACCCGGAATATCCGGGGGACAATTTCCGTTTAAAATTATCAAATTCAAACGTAAAATCAGTTGATAAAGAAGGGTTCCCGCTTCGTTAATCCTATTATCTTTCGATTTTCTCTGTATATGGGGGGAGAAATCCAAGTTCTGGTGATCAGGTATGACCCACCATTTGGCCTTACCTAGCGCTTCCCAGTTTGCAGCTGTACGAGCATTAAAATCACCTCCTATGACTGCTGAAATATTTGGGAACTTAGTGTAACAGAAAGCTAGGTGTTCTTCAAGTGTTTCCCATTTAGAATGGAGGTCCACTACCTGCCCCCCAGGGGGGAAATAAACATTTGTTACCAGTAGTTCAAATTTCCCTCCTGAAATCAATCCTGTGATCGCGTAAGGCGAGGAAGATTTAACAAGTGTAAGTTTTGCTTGCAATTTGAGGGAGATGGCTATTACCAAACCTCCCCTAGGGCGTCCACCTTTAAGAGAGGGGCTAGCTGGGAGCAAAATGGTATTGTATCCATTTATGTCAATCACCTCCTCTTCCCAAGTTTCTTGTAGGAGAATTACTTGGAATAAATTAATAAATTTTAAGAAGTCTGGATCAAATTTCTTCCCCCTCCATCCTGCAATATTCCAGCATAAAAATGACATCGAGGAGTGGCTGGGTTGGTCGTTAGGTAGTCAGATCATGTGGGAATGGGATTCTAAATTTGGGGGAGTTTCAGCTTCAAAAAAATCAGTAATTTTCCTTTGAGAAGGTGGCAATCGTGCTATACATCCCAACTGTTTAGATTTATTGGGGTGGTTTGGCTGTAAAGTCTTGCCACTCGTCTCGCTAAAGGCAGATGTTAGGCCTAAGATAGTCGACTTTTCAGAGCCAGATGGTGGGATTAGGGGGGTATTACTTAAAGAGAGCGAATTTAAGTCAACAGGTATCGTGCCACTAGTTGAGTGATCATTAATTGTTTGGATAATTTTGTTAATACGACCTGTCGGGTCTTCGACCAGATCATTCTTCGGGGCTAAAAATAAAATGGAGCCGTCTCTCATTTGTTGGTCTGGTTCAGCTGGTTCTGTTATCGGTTCGATGGTATCTATGGATTTATTCAACTTGCACACGTTAGAAGAGAGTGGGTTAATAAAGTTACAAGTAAGTAACTTATGGGTCATATGGGGCACTTTACATGGAGAGCCTAATTCAGATTCGTTGAGTTCCCTCATTTTGTCCCAGGCAGATGTTGTAGTCATATTTGCCTCAGAGATGGGGTGCATGGTAGATGGGTCTGGTGGTAAGGTTTCCGCCTCCAGAATATGGAAGAGTGGATTCATTTCCGCAACAACCAGTTGGCTGGTAGGGGTGGGTGCCTTCCCAACCCACAGGTCCAGTTCTTGGTGGTATAAACGTGGGACAGAATCTGAACCACAGTCTCTATCAAGCATATTTTGTTTAGGCAATCTCAGCTGTTCCTCCGTCACTTTTGTCAGGCAGAAGTAAAGGGTATCAATTTTATGAAGTATTTCTTTCTGAACTTCTTGCGGGAGAACGCTATAAGAGTAGAGTAAGTTATTATCAAAGCTGTCAAGATCGATTCCCTGATTCTCCGCATACCTGGGCCCAAGGGAGTCCAACCTTTGAGAGTCCTTGGCAACCAGACCAGTAGGATGTTTGGAGATGTCCTCCACAGAGTTTATATCAATTAAAACGTTTTGGTCAATCTCATGGACTCAAGGGCATCCTGATCAAATTTGCAGATGACACCAAATTGGGAGGGGTGGCTAACACCCCAGAGGACAGGATCACACTTCAAAACGACCTTGACAGATTAGAGAACTGGGCCAAAACAAACAAGATGAATTTTAACAGGGAGAAATGTAAAGTATTGCACTTGGGCAAAAAAATTGAGAGGGACAAATACAAGATGGGGGACACCTGGCTTGAGAGCAGTACATGTGAAAAGGATCTAGGAGTCTTGGTTGACCACAAACTTGACATGAGCCAACAGTGTGACGCGGCAGCTAAAAAAGCCAATGCAATTCTGGGCTGCATCAATAGGAGTATAGCATCTAGATCAAGGGAAGTAATAGTACCACTGTATTCTGCTCTGGTCAGACCTCACCTGGAGTACTGTGTCCAGTTCTGGGCACCACAGTTCAAGAAGGACATTGACAAACTGGAACGTGTCCAGAGGAGGGCAACCAAAATGGTCAAAGGCCTGGAAACGATGCCTTATGAGGAACGGCTAAGAGAGCTGGGCATGTTTAGCCTGGAGAAGAGGAGGTTAAGGGGTGATATGATAGCCATGTTCAAATATATAAAAGGATGTCACATAGAGGAGGGAGAAAGGTTGTTTTCTGCTGCTCCAGAGAAGCGGACACGGAGCAATGGATCCAAACTACAAGAAAGAAGATTCCACCTAAACATTAGGAAGAACTTCCTGACAGTAAGAGCTGTTCGACAGTGGAATTTGCTGCCAAGGAGTGTGGTGGAGTCTCCTTCTTTGGAGGTCTTTAAGCAGAGGCTTGACAACCATATGTCAGGAGTGCTCTGATGGTGTTTCCTGCTTGGCAGGGGGTTGGACTCGATGGCCCTTGTGGTCTCTTCCAACTCTATGATTCTATGATTCTATGATTCTATGTTGAGTTTTTGGCAAATTTACGATATGGGGGATAAGTGGAATTGGAGGTGCTTCATTTTTATACCACTTGAGATTCCTTGAGATTCTTATACCACTCGTCTCCAGTTGTTCTCTACATTTGTACACTTGTTTTGCCAGTCTCCCTTCGCAGAATGAGACCACCGCTCTGGCAAGGAATCCATTGAAGTATAGATATTCCACTTGGGCCAAATCAGTAGGGTTATTAAGGATGCCCGGCATATAGATCTTTAAAAGGTTCAGTAGATGGGCTTTACGCTCTTCTTGTGACAGGAGTCCTGGGGGTTTGGGATAATTTGATAAAACGAGTTTGTTTCGGTACAGCACCAGATTCCAGTTTTTATTTGTTAGATTTATCAGATTTCTCTTCTTAGAGGGATTGGTTTCATCTACAGATAGAATGTAAGACCATGGATCTTGGATCAAGATGTCTTGCTTGGAGTTAGGTGTTGGGATAGGTGTTAAGGGTTTCAAGGAATCCATCGCAGCGTCAGGGCAAGGGTTTATAGAACGTTCTTGCTTAGAAGATTTCCTGGTTAAAAATTTCTCAGTGTTCCCACTGGTCTCGGTTATTGGGATACTCTTGAGAAGATTAAAAAGCTTTTTAAAATCCATTTTTTTGTAACGCACTGCCTTAAATTTTTTAACATTTCTGCTCTTTTTTGCCCTTATGGGCCTCCTTTCCAAGGCAGTAGCCCTACAAGATCTCTTGGCCTTCCTTGGTGATCTGTTTTTGCAGGTGATAGGAAGGAAGTTGTTATTACTTTCCAGTTCTACAGTCATCCCGCTGGATTCCCTACAGAGAGTTTTGCAAGTGTCCAACATTATAGTGAGGACTTTTGTACAGGTGGCCAGATGAGATTTTATATTTTCGATAGCCTCAGTTAAAAGCACAAGCCATTTGATAACTGATAAATCCTCATCCTCATCCTCATTTGTCTCAGGTTGGAAGCAGGGGTCTCCTGATGTTTTAGGGTTTCCCGAAGAGATCTCTGCAATTTGTTTTAGCATTAGTTCTTCCACTTCTCGGACTTGGGATGGTTCAGGAGAAGCTTGGTATTTAAGTCTCTGTTTTGGGAGTGCTTTGGTGACTGTACCAATTGTGTTTGGATTTACTTTGGGCTTTATTGGCCCTTTGTTGTGGCATTCTTCTACACAATCCTCTCTCTGCACAGCCGGCCCTTCAGTGCGGGAGGGAAAAGTTTCAGTTTCCTGCTGATTCTCACTCGGCTTAACTTTATCCCTATTCTTAAAGGGCCGAGTGCTTTTTGTTTGAGTTCCCTTTAGGGTAGCTCTTTTAGAGAGAGGTCTTAAATCACTCTGGTAAAAGCCTGATGTTCTATAGCCACTCCTGGTCATCACCATTATTTATCTTGTAGGGTCAAGTTGGTAAAAATCTCACCTCGGTTCATTAGCTCCGTCGGGTGTTGCAGGAGGGTTCTCCGCGAGACTGCTTCCAAGGTAGGCAAGTAATTCTGCCAGGGGATAAAATGAAGCAGAACTTGCCTTCAGTTTCAGCCGCTCCTTGTTTCTCGGCGTTTTTCCTCCCCCTCTTCCCTTTTCTAAGACTTTTAACTTGAGCTTTTAACTCAAGCCTTGAATATATTAGTTAAAGAACAGCTGCCAAATGTTGTAGATAAAATACTGAGGCTGATAAAAGCTGAATAAAAACTGATAAAACTAATAAAAACTAATAAAAACCGCACAACTGCTGCGGAGCTCAAGTCAGTGCTTCCACTAACAACGCCATCTTGGAACCGCTCTAGCTGGAGACTGCCCTCTGGGGTCTCCTGGACTCTGCACCTGCCTTTGATTACCAGTCCAACCATCAGGTAAAGTTGCTTTGACCCTCACCCTTGTTTTCTATGTAGATCTTCACTCCTCCCTTCTTCCCTGGTGTGGGGGACACCATTTTATGGCTTGCCTCAGGTGCTAAAATGTATTGGGCCAGCCCTGAGTGGGAGAGTGGATCTGTGCATGTTGACCCTGCTTAGACACCCAAACCATTCCCTCACAAATGCTGCCTGCATGCTAGAGATATGCCTATTGTGGAAAAACCTCCTGAACATGTATCAGCTGTCCCTGTGACCTGTAACTCTGAGCACCAGAAGTTTAAAATGGGGACTGGAAATACACTGGCAAACAGCATAATTAATACACTATAAACATAATGTGAACTGACTGACTGGCACCGAACAGTACCTAGGTGGCCACAATTTTGCACCAGCTGAAATTTCCAAACCGTCTTCAAAATCAACCTCATGTTGTCTGGGCAGCCTCAGCGCATTACAATAGTCAGGATCCCACTAGTGCATAAATAACTGAGACAACTGGCATACCTTCCCTAGCTCCTATAAAGGATTCTTGGCTGCCATCATCTGGGCAAACTTGGTTGGTCCTTCAGTGGAGAGTGCAACCTCCATCTAAGACCAGCCAAAAACCTCTATCCCGTGCAGTCTGTTTCCCTACTTATAGTGCCTCCATTTTGTCTGGACGAAAGTCTCTGCTTGTTCTCCCTCATTTAGCCCAAAACAGCTTCCAGGCACCAGTTCAGGAGTTTAACTGATAATAATAAATATAATACTTTATTATTTAGACCCCACCCATCTGGCTGGGTTTCCCCAGCCACTCTGGGCGGCTTCCAACAGAATATTAAAATGCAATGATTCATCAAATATTAAAAGCTTCCCTAAACAAACAGGGCTGCCTTCAGATGTCTTCTAAAAGTCCGATAGTTGTTTATTTCGTTGACATCTGATGGGAGGGTGTTCCACAAGGCGTGAGCCACTACCAAGAAGGCCCTCTGCCTGGTTCCCTGTAACTTCGCTTCTCACAGTGAGGGAACCGCCAGAAGGCCCTCGGTGCTGGATCTCAGTGTCCGGGCAGAATGATGGGGGTGGAGACGCTCCTTCAGGTCTACTGGGCTGAGGCCGTTTAGGGCTTTAAAGGTCAGCACCAACACTTTGAATTGTGCCCAGAAACGTACTGGGAGCCAATGTAGGTCTTTCAGGACCAGTGTTATGTGGTCTCGGCAGCCACTCCCCGTCACCAGTCTAGCTGCCGCATTCTGGATTAGTTGTAATTTCTGGGTCACCTTCAAAGTTAGTCCCACATAGAGCACATTGTAGTAGTCCAAGCGGGAAATAACCAGAGCATGCACCACTCTGGCAAGAGAGTCCATGGACAGAGAGGGTCTCAGCCTGCATACCAGATAGCAATAGAAAAAAGACAGTCACAGAACTGAGAAATTGCACAAAACAAATGAAATACCGTGAAAATCCCTGAAACGAGAAGTAATCAACTAGAAATATTATCTTGTGGAAATAAACTAAATAATAAAATTCAAAAAGGAAAAAATTAGAAAAACCTAAGACCGAACAGAGCCTTAACGGGATGTCGGCTACAAACCTCATTTCACTGAACTATTCAGTTTCCTAGGAAGGAAATAGAAAAATCATAAACTTTAAATGAACAAAATTCAAAAAAAGGGGGTAGAACCCCCCAAAATTCTGAAGTATTATAATCCTAGCTTGACCTAGGTAAGGCAAAGCACAGTAATAAAGGATTGAGGACTCAAAAGTACAGTTTCTAATACTGAATTTACAAAAAAAGTTTGAAAACCTAAATGGCAAGTTTTAAACAAAGCCCAACTTGAAGAAAGGAAAGCACAGTAATAAAGGGTTGAGGACTCAACTGTGAAAATTCTAGTGCTGCTTTTACAAAAAGGTTTAAAAACCTAAATGGCACAAATTCAAAGAAAGGAATGCAAGATAAGCTGTTTTAGATTTCAAACAAACTCAAGAACAGGGCTGAAACGCTCCCATGGTCTAGATGTTACTGGGTGTTTCCAATCACAGGTTTATATACTATAGGGTGAAATTTTTTTTTAAGGGACAGGCCATTTTGTTCAAACAATGGGCGGGATTGGAAAAGTTTGGAAAAAATAACAAGAATGATATTGAATGGAGTTGTAGAAAATTATAAAAATGAACTAAAGTCAATATAAGCATTGAGACCTGACGGAATTAAGGAGCCAAATCTAAAAATCCAATATATTTCTTTCTGTAATAATTTCTTTCTTAAGATATCCATGTTTGCCTCAGGAGTGTGATGTTTATAAATGATAAACCATCTGAAATTCGTTGCCTTATGTTTAGCCTCTAAGAAGTGAGATGTAAGAGGTGCTTCCAACACCTTGTTAAAAATACAATTCTTATGCTCTAGTATTCTAGTTTTAACCGTTCTTGTAGTGCTGCCCATGTACCAACGGTCGCAAATACATTGAATTGCATATACCACTCCACGGGAATTACAGTTGGTAAATGCTTCCAGTTTGATAATGCTGTTGGTTCCAGGTATAATAAAATCTTTCATCTCAACTGTTAAACTATACGCTGCACATCTTCCGCATTTAAAATGTCCCTTTATATTGCAATCTTGCGACTGGTTCTTATCTGTTATATCTGCGTGTACAAGCATGTCTTTAAAGTTCCTGGTTCTACGGAAACTGATCTGTGGAGGTATAAAAGGGCAGCCTGGTACGTCTTGTATCAGGTGCCAATGTTTTCTGATTGTCTTATCAATCGAATTGGATAACGGGGTGGCTTGTTCTTGATAACTTATGATGACAATGCTGTTGATGTGTCTAATGTTGAATCTTGTTGTGTTGCACGAACTAACAAAGTTCTTCATGCAGGATGCATTCACGAGGCGCACCGAAGATTTGGTCACATGTCATGGCAGGCACTGGCCAAGATGCCTGGGTTGTTTCAGGGTATGTCCATCAAACCCTGTAAGTTTCACATGAAATGTATATCTTGTGCTGAAAACAAAGTAAAGATTGCTCCGAAAGGCAAGGTGTCTGACAGACAGGCTTCCAAACCCTATCAGCTAGTCCATGCAGACCTGGTAGGTCCACTTGCACCCTCTTTGGGTGGAGCAATGCACTTCATGGTTTTAATTGATTCTTTTTCCAGGTACATTCATGTGTTTGTGCTCCAGCAGAAGTCAGAAGCGTTTCCTAAGTTCAAGGCATTCTGTGCTTGGTTGGAGAATGCTCACAGTAAACGCACTGGCTGTTTATTTACTGATTGAGGCGGTGAATTCACTTCTCAGCAGTTTGAAGCTTTCCCGACTGAGAAGGGAATCCAGCACGACCTCTCAAGTCCCAGATCTCCATGGGAGAATGGACTTTGCGAGTGGGCAAGCCAGACTTTGCTGCAAGGCCTTAAAACCTTGTTGCATGATGCCAATCTCCCTGAGAAATATTGGGCTGAAGCTTTATCGTGTTTCCTTTATTCCTATAACAGGAGACTGTCATCACCTATTGGTTGTACTCCCTATGAGAAGATGTTTGGTAAGAAACCTTACGTCAAGCACATGAGAATCTTTGGTTCTGACATGTGGGTCCACACCCCACAGAGCAGCAAGCTTGGGAAGCGTGGGGCACATAGTTTGTTCATGGGGTACGAAAAAGGTGCATACAGGGTATTCATGACTGACTCTAAGACCATTAGGGTCACAAAGAGTGTTGAGTACAATCCCAAATGGGGGGGGGGGGGAAATGTGGGAATTTTTCAGAGTCACTCAGAGGGGGATGAAGATGATGAGGTAGAAGAGGAAGCTGAGGATGATGATCAGAATTCGGATTCCAGCTCAGTGAGCAGCGCTGGTGCTGCTGTCAGCGACAGTGATGACACAGCAGACTACAAGAGCGCAAAGGCCTCAGTCAGACCATCTGATGCGTCTGACATTGAACTGGAAGAACCACTGTTCACCATTGGCCTCTTTTCTCCTAAGAAGGAGGAGATGAGTGCAGAAGACTTGCGTCTAGCACGCAGATCTGAAAGGGCCACAAAAGGCAAACCTCCAAAGAGATTTGCTGATGAGTTTGCTAAGATAGCAACTGCTGTTCTTAGTAGCTCAGAGAAGGTGTGGGAACCATCAAGCTTCCAAGAGGTGCAAGAATTAACCTCTAAAGATGCTGAACCATGGCTTAATGCCATGAAGGCTGAAGTTGATTCCTTTAATAGGAACCAAACCTGGGAGCTAGTGCCAGTAGTCCCAGGAATGAGACTGGTTGGCAGCAAATGGGCCTTCAAGGCCAAGACAGACCAGACTAGCAAGGTTGTCAGGCACACAACCAGATTGGTCGCCAGAGGTTTTTCACAGGTACCAGGACAGGATTACCACGAGACCTACTCACCCACCGTCAAGTATGAGAGCATTAGACTAATGCTCAAGATTGCTGAAGAGGAGAAACTGCACGTTTCTCATCACGACGTGAACACAGCTTTTTTGTATGGGGTTTTGGGGGAGGAGCTGTATATGCTTCCACCTGATGGAATGCAGATACAGAAGAAAATGGTCTGTAAACTACAGAAGTCCCTATAGGGTCTCAAGCAGAGTGCCAGGTGTTGGGACACAAAACTCACTGAGACATTGCTTTCTCTAGGTTTTCACCAAGGCAAAGCTGATCCATGTGTGTTTGTCAAAGAGGAGGGGCAAAGCAAACTGTATTGTTTATGCTTTGTTGATGATATTCTTCTTTTCTGGAAGAATCAGGCTTTGTACCAAAGCACCCTAGCTCAACTGAAGGAGTACTTTGACATGACGGATCTTGGTGAGGTATCCAACTATCTTTCTCTGCAGGTAGAGAAAGACCAGGCAGGTAATTTTCTGGTACACCAAACACAGAAAATTGCTGATGTATTAACCAGGCTGAATTTGGTTGATGCAAATCCTGTAGACACACCGATGGTAACAGGTTACCAGGTAGATAGTACTGCTGAAGCATTTTCTGACACCACACTGTACAGATGCATTCTAGGCAAGCTGAATTTCATTGCTAGATGTTCAAGACCTGACATAGCTGTAAGCACTAACCTGCTTAGCAGACATGCCAACAATCCTACTGTTCAGGATTGGAAAGCTCTGAAGCACATAGCCCGCTATTTGAAGGGGACTTTGCACTACAGACTGAGGTTCACAAGTCAGAAGACTGGAGGTCTTGAAATCTTTGCAGATGCTAGTTTTGGAAGTGACACCACGGATGGTACAAGCACTTCTGGAGTGTGCTACATGTACAACCACTGTCTGTTTGACTGGTTGTGCAAAAAGCAGATGACAGTAAGCCTAAGTTCCTGTGAGGCAGAACTCAATGCCCTGTCATCTTCACTCATGGGTTGTGAATGGTTGATGCAACTGTTTCAGGACATCAGAGTCAAAGTGACATGTCCTATACAGGTGTATCAAGATAACAGATCCTGTTTGGCTTTGTTGGCCTCAGAGAGTTGCAAGCAAAGAACCAAATATTTGCAGATAAAGCTACATTGTGCAAGAGAGTGTATTCAGAAAGGACTCATTCTGGTGTCCTACATGCCAGGAAACGAAATTCCTACAGATCTGTTGTCTAAGGTTGTTAACAGAGAACAACTTAAGGTTTATGTACAGAGGTTGCAATTGGGTTGAACCACAAGTACGACAGGTTACATGGAAAGGGGGAGGATGTAGTTCCATTCCACCTTAAAAGGGTACAGGCATGATATTTGTGTGTCACATGCCTGTTTACTTCCAGCACTTTCTATATAGCTTTTGTATATAGCTTTTGTGTTACTGCTTTTTTTTGCTGCAGACAAAGGGAAGCAGACATATTTTTTCCTTTGTTCCTGCTGCTGAATAAAATGCTGTAATATAATGCTTACGCGTTTCTCTGTCCACCTCTTCTGCTGTGAGAAGATTTACACACTCTGCTGATAGAGCGTGCATGGGTCTCTAAACATATCTGAGACTCGTAATATACAGGAGGCAGCAACTAAAACCATCCCAATGAAAAAGAAATGCAAGAAAGCAAAGTGGCTGTCCAACGAGGCCTTACAAATAGCGGGGGAGAGAAGGCAAGCAAAATGCGAGGGAGATAGTGAAAGATACAGGAAATTGAATGCAGATTTCCAAAGAATAGCAAGAAGAGACAAGAAGGCCTTCTTAAACAAGCAATGCAAAGAAATAGAGGAAAACAACAGAATGGGAAGAACCAGAGATCTGTTCAAGAAAATCAGAAATATGAAAGGAACATTTCGTACAAAGATTACCATAATAAAGGACAAAAGTGGTAAAGACCTAACTGAAGCAGAAGACATCAAGAAGAGGTGGCAAGAATACACAGAAGAATTATACCAGAAAGATATGGATGTCTCGTACACCCCAGGTAGTGTGGTTGCTGACCTTGAGCCAGACATCCTGGAGAGTGAAGTCAAATGGGCCTTAGAAAGCACTGCAAATAACAAGGCCAGTGGAAGTGATGGTATTCCAGCTGAACTGTTTAAAATTTTAAAAGATGATGCTGTTAAGGTGCTACACTCAATATGCCAGCAAGTTTGGAAAACTCAGCAGTGGCCAGAGGATTGGAGAAGATCAGTCTACATCCCAATCCCAAAGAAAGGCAGTGCCAAAGAATGCTCCAACTACCGCACAATTTCACTCATTTCACATGCTAGCAAGGTTATGCTTAAAATTCTACAAGGAAGGCTCAAGCAGTATGTGGACCGAGAACTCCCAGAAGTGCAAGCTGGATTTAGAAGAGGCAGAGGAACCAGAGGCCAAATTGCAAACATGCGCTGGATTATGGAGAAAGCTAGAGAGTTCCAGAAAGACATCTACTTCTGCTTCATTGACTATGCAAAAGCCTTTGACTGTGTCGACCACAGCAAACTTTGGTAAGTTCTTAAAGAAATGGGAGTGCCTGATCACCTCATCTGTCTCCTGAGAAATCTCTATGTGGGACAAGAAGCTACAGTTAGAACTGGATATGGAACAACTGATTGGTTCAAAATTGGGAAAGGAGTACGGCAAGGCTGTATATTGTCTCCCTGCTTATTTAACTTATATGCAGAATTCATCATGCGAAAGGCTGGGCTGGATGAATCCCAAGCCGGAATTAAGATTGCCGGAAGAAATATCAACAACCTCAGATATGCAGATGACACAACCTTGATGGCAGAAAGTGAAGAGGAATTAAAGAACCTTTTAATGAGGGTGAAAGAGGAGAGCGCAAAATATGGTCTGAAGCTCAACATCAAAAAAACAAAGATCATGGCCACTGGGCCCATCACCTCCTGGCAAATAGAAGGGGAAGAAATGGAGGCAGTGAGAGATTTTACTTTCTTGGGCTCCATGATCACTGCAGATGGTGACAGCAGTCACGAAATTAAAAGACGCCTGCTCCTTGGGAGAAAGGCGATGGCAAACCTAGACAACATCTTAAAAAGCAGACACATCACCTTGCCAACAAAGGTCCGTATAGTAAAAGCCATGGTTTTCCCAGTAGTGATATATGGAAGTGAGAGCTGGACCATAAAGAAGGCTGATCGCCGAAGAATTGATGCTTTTGAATTATGGTGCTGGAGGAGACTCTTGAGAGTCCCATGGACTGCAAGAAGATCAAACCTATCCATTCTGAAGGAAATCAGCCCTGAGTGCTCACTGGAAGGACAGATCGTGAAGCTGAGGCTCCAATACTTTGGCCACCTCATGAGAAGAGAAGACTCCCTGGAAAAGACCCTGATGTTGGGAAAGATGGAGGGCACAAGGAGAAGGGGACGACGGAGAATGAGATGGTTGGATGGTGTTCTTGAAGCTACCAGCATGAGTTTGATCAAACTGCGGGAGGCAGTGGAGGACAGAAGTGCCTGGCGTGCTCTGGTCCATGGGGTCACGAAGAGTCGGACACGACTAAACGACTAAACAACAACATTACCTTCTCTAATGCAGCCCTGTTTAGGGCAGATGGAGTGCATTTATCTGACAAAGGTAACAATGTGTGGTTGGCCAAGGTCCCAGATGGCTTGAAGGACTGTTTGCGAAGTAAGGGTGTTGGCGGCGAGCGCTAGGCTCGTGTGGGAGTTAGGCATTGGCTTATTGAAGTGGGTGGGAGGGGAGGTGCAGCCATCACCTGCCCCTCCATGAATAAGGGGTAAAGGAATCTGGGGGTCCTGGATCTCGTCCGAAGTCCGCTTGAGGGGCTAGGGCCATGCCAGGACCACAGGAACCCTGGGGTGAGCTTTGGTTGATCTTCATCGATGTTGTTCCCTCGTTTGGTGTTTACCCTTTCAGACTTCCAGCCAGAGAGGCAGGAGTCAGTTATAGTCTGTTGCCAATGCCTAAGCCAACACCGCTCACTTTGCTGTAATCAATAACGTTGTGGCCTAAATTTTGCCCAATAACTTAAACTAAAATTACGTGTCAGTGTGAAGTTATTTTCAGGGGAAGGGCTTGGGGGCCTCGAAGCGCAAGTGCTTGTCTGGTTATTATGAACCTTATGTTTTTAATGGGTTTTGTAATAAGGAGAGAGAGCGATCCAGAGGGGCGGGGGAAGAATGTGAGAGACAAGAGTGCCTAAAGGTAAAGGTAAAGGGACCCCTGACCGTTAGGTCCAGTCGCGGACGACTTTTGGGATGCGCGCTCTATAAGCCGAGGGAGCCGGCATTTGTCCGCAGACAGTTTTTCTGGGTCATGTGGCCAGCATGACTAAGCTGCTTCTGGAGAACCAGAGCAGCGCACAGAAATGCCGTTTACCTTCCCGCCGGAGCGGTACCTATTTATCTACTTGTACTTTGATGTGCTTTCGAACTGCGAGGTTGGCAGGAGCAGGGACCGAGCAACGGGAGCTCACCCCGTCGCAGGGATTCGAACCGCCAACCTTCTGATGTGCAAGCCCTAGGCTCTGTGGTTTAGACCACAGTGCCACCCGCGTCCCTCAGGAGTGCTTAGTACTTGTTATTGGCAAAAAGGTGAGCCTAGGTGGGTGTCTCAGCAAGTGTCTCTCCCCCACACGACACAACTCCGGCAGTTAATTATTGCAGATTTATTACTACATTACAAGGAGCTCTGGTAAGTCCTCTGATGATGATCCAGCTGCCGAAACATGGTGATTCCTCCCTTTCCTGTCCCAGCAGGAAATCCCCCACCTTTTCCTCCTTCCAGCCCCCCTCTTCTCGGCTAGCTTCAAAAGTCTCCTGCTTCTGGGCGATTCCACCCCTCCTATCTCCCCCTCTCCTTCTGTTTTGTCTTCACTGGAGCCTGTCAGTTGCATTCCAGTTCGCTGTGCCTCTCTGTACAGAGGTCAAATTCCTGCTACTCCCCTCTTCTCCCTCCTCTCTGAGGCATTCTCTTCCCTCTGCCTCTGTACCTGCTTGATCTACCCTTTTCAGTGAGGGAACTTCTCTGACAGCAAGAGCCCATTCCACTCTGAAGAGAGAAAGAAACCAACTTGAAGGCTGTCAGGTCCCATTAACATCCTCTAAAGCGCCACAGAAAGCCATATGGAGTGCATGCAGTCAAGAGAAATTAGGGGTTCAAGCCAGGTGATCCCCCCCCCCATGAAGCAGATCACTCATGGAAGCAGGTTGCACTTCCTTAATAGCTGCCATTCAGAATGCTGTGGCTGCCATCAGATTAAACCAACTTGGGACAAGCCCCCGATTTCTCACCAAAAAGAGGTTTTTCCTTATTGAATGGAAAATTTGTGTACAATTTCCTGGTGGATCGGGGGGGGGGGGGGGAATCCAAAGCCTGGACAACTGATGTGCCCCAGCAATAGTAGATCCTAATAATGATGCAACATGGGCCTAAGGCAAGTGTGGAGAACCTTTGGCCATTCAGAAGCTGCTTAATGATAACTCCCATCAGCTTTAGCAAGCATGGGTAATGGCCAAGGATTGTGATACTTGCCATCCAGCAACATCTGGGGTGCCAAGGGTCCTCACACCTGGTCTAAGGGCTGAGGATATAGTAAATCAGTAGATAAGTTATCTAAAATTAAAAGTGGGATGCTTTACATAAATAACATTAGGACAGCTTCTTGGGCCAGAGATGCATCAGTTGTAGAGACTTGCTCTTCTGTAAATGTCTGAGCACCAAGTTCCATATAAACATCCATAGCAAAGGGAAATATGGAAGAGACACTTACCTTGCCATCCTCCGTGTATACATTTTCATGATACCCCTTGACAATTGTTTGGTAAATGAAGAGGCTCCACATTATCACTATGACTTTTAACACTTTTCCTAATGTGAACTGTCAGGGGGGTGTAGGGAAGTAAATGTGACAAAAAAAGACAATGGTAAGAAACACATACTCCATAATTTAAAAGACTGAAAAGCAAATGGGGGATTTTCTATGTGAGCATCAGAGAAGAACCCTTTCATCATAGTGTTTAGGTTCTGAACTATATATTATGCATGTCAAAATGGCATCCCCATGTTGAGTTCTCCCCTCCTCCCCACCAATATTTAGGGTTATCTAGCTCCTAAATACCACCACCTTGCAAGTTTTTCTGTTTCCGTAGTCCCTTTCCAACAGGGAGGCTGATGAGCCGCGCCAGAGGCTCCGTGATTTATGAGCTGCCGAGATAAGAAGTTTTTGAAGGCATATAGACTCAAAGCTGAAGTGAAAAGCTGGAATGGAGTTTTTCCAAGCTTCTGAGGCTGCTGAGTGCCCAAAGTTAAATGGCCACAATTATAAAACCTGGGCAAAATGGTGTGAGAGTTTGCTGTGTCAGTTTGGAGTGTGGCATACTGTGAGTGAAGCCCCTCCAGTTCCTCTGACAGATAGATGGAGGGCCCAGAATTTGAAGGCCATTGACGTAATAGTCTTGTCCGTCTCTCTGGAGGAAATTAAAACGTTAGCTGGCAACGTGACTGCACGTAAGATGTGGAATGCTTTGAAGATAGCCCATCTGCCAGTCATCCCAGCCCAGAGTTTGACTGCATCGGAGGTCCTGGCTGTTTCCCAGAGTGTGGGTGAATGCAGGGATGCCGAGGGCACCGTTTGCAAGCTGCAGGGGGAGCTGACTGTGATGTCATCCCAGGCAGCATTCCAGCCTCCAGGGGGAGCCAAGGAGTCAGCAGCTGAGAGCTCTGTTTCTCATGGGAGCCAAGGTCATCCTCACAGATACCGGAAGGCTAGAAGTAAACAGAGACAGATGCCTGCAGGTGGCCAGAAGCAGAAGGGGGGTGAAAAGCCCACGCCAGTGGAAAACAAGGCTTTGTTTGCTGGCACAGCTTCACCAAAGGCTAAAGGCAAGTCTGATGGCCAGGAGCAGGGGGGCAAGCTGCAAAAGCCCACGCCGGTGGAAAACAAGGTTTTGCTTGCTGGAAAGGCTGCTCCAAAGGCCAAGGCCAGGTTTATTATTGATTCGGGGTGCACCCGCCATGTCTCAAAGGACCGCCATCTCTTTATCTCCTTCAAACCTCAAGAAGGTGAGATCCACCTGGCTGACGGAAAGACATTGCGAATTGCAGGAGAAGGGACTGTGAAACTGGCAAGTCTGCACACTACCATCAAAGATGTACTATACAGTGGTGCCCCGCAAGACGAATGCCTCGCAAGACGGAAAACCCGCTAGACGAAAGGGTTTTCCGTTTTTGAGTTGCTTCGCAGGACGAATTTCCCTATGGGCTTGCTTCGCAAGACGAAAATGTCTTGCGAGTCTTGAGATTTTTTTTTCGCTTTCCCCCCCCCTTTATCTAATCTGCTAAGCCTTTAATAGCCTTTAATAGCCTTTTAGCAGCTAATCCGCTAAGCCTTTAAGCCTTTAATAGCCGCTAAACCGCTAATAGCGCTAATCCGTTAAGCCGCTAATAGGGTTGCTTCGCAAGACGAAAAAACCGCTAGACGAAGACTCTCGCGGAACGGATTAATTTCGTCTTGCGAGGCACCACTGTATGTTCCAGGTGCTGCAGACAACTTTCTCAGTGTCCCACAGTTGACTGGGCGTGGCTTTGAGATTTCCTTCAAGAGGAGCGTCTGTGTCATCAGAAAAGGCAAAGAGGACATTTTGCATGCAAAGTTTATGGATGGATTGTTCTGTATAACTTATGATGACAATGGTGCTGTTGTGTCTAATGTTGATTCTTGTTGTGTTGCACAAACTAACAAAGTTCTTCATGCAGGATGCATTCATGATGCACACAGAAGGTTTTGTCACCTCTCTTGGAAGGCACTGACCAAGATGCCAGAGATGGTTGAGGGTTTGAACATCAAACCCTATAAGTTTCACATGAAATGTGTATCTTGTGCAGAGAACAAGGTGAAGGTTGCTCCAAAAGGCAAGGAGTCTAGCAGGCAGGCTTCCAAACCCTACCAGCTAGTCCACGCAGACCTGGTTGGTCCACTTGCGCCCTCTTTGGGAGGAGCAAGGTACTTCATGGTTCTAATTGATTCTTTTACCAGGTACATTCATGTGTTTATGCTCGAGCAGAAATCGCAAGCGTTTCCTAAATTCAAGGCATTCTGTGCTTGGTTGGAGAATGTTCACGGTAAACGTATTGGCTGTCTCTTTACTGATCGGGGTGGGGAGTTCACTTCTCAGCAGTTTGAAGCTTTCCTGACTGAGAAGGGAATCCAACATGACTTGTCAACGCCTAGATCGCCATGGATGAATGGACTTGCAGAGCGAGCAAATCAAACGTTGCTGCAAGGAATGAAAACATTGTTGCATGATGCCAATCTCCCTGATAAGTATTGGGGGGAGGCTCTGTCGAATTTTGTTTACACTTATAATCGCAGATTGTCATCACCTATTGGTTGTACCCCCTATGAGAAGATGTTTGGTAAGAAACCCAACATCAAGCACATGAGAATCTTTGGTTCTGACATGTGGGTACACACCCCACAGAGCAACAAGCTTGGGAAGCGTGGGGCACATGGTTTGTTCATGGGGTACGAAAAAGGAGCATACAGGGTATGGATGATTGACTCTAAGTCCATTAAGTTCACAAAGAGTGTTGAGTACAATCCTAAGTGGGGGGGGGGGATGTGGGAATTTTCCAGAGTTACCCAGAGGAGGATGAAGGTGACGTCAAGGAAGCAGATAAAGCTGAGGAAGCTGCTGAGGATGATGATGATGATCAGAGTTCGGATTCCAGTTCAGTGGGCGGCGCTGCTGCTGATGTCGGCGACAGTGATGACACAGCAGACTACAAGAGCGCAAAGGCCTCAGTCAGACCATCTGATGCGTCTGACAATGAACTGGAAGAACCACTGTTCACCATTGGTCACTTTTCTCCTAAGAAGGAGGAGATGAGTCCAGAAGACTTGCGTCTAGTACACAGATCTGAAAGGGCGACCAAGGGCAGACCTCCAAAGAGATTTGCTGATGAGTTTGCTAAGACAGCAACTGCTGTTCTTAGTAGCTCAGAAAAGGTGTGGGAACCTTCAAGCTTCAAAGAGGTTCAGGAGTTAACCTCTAAAGATGCTGAGCCTTGGCTTAATGCCATGAAGGCTGAAGTTGATTCCTTGAATAGGAACCAAACTTGGGAACTGGTACCGGTAGTCCCAGGAATGAGACTGGTTGGCAGCAAATGGGTCTTCATGGCCAAGACAGACCAGAATGGCAAGGTTGTCAGATACAAAGCCAGATTGGTCGCCAGAGGTTTTTCACAGGTACCAGGACAGGATTACCACGAGACCTACTCTCCCACAGTCAAGTATGAGAGCATTCGGCTGATGCTCAAGATCGCTGCGGAGGAGAAACTGCATGTTTCCCATCATGACATTAATACAGCTTTTTTGTACGGGATTTTGGGGGAGGAGCTGTTTATGCTTCCACCTGATGGAATGCAGATACAGAAGGGAATGGTCTGTAAACTCCGGAAATCCTTATATGGTCTCAAGCAGAGTGCCAGGTGTTGGAACACGAAACTCACTGAGACGTTGCTTTCTCTAGATTTTCACCAGGGCAAAGCTGATCCATGTGTGTTTGTCAAGGAGGAGGGGCAAAACAAACTGTATTGTTTATGTTTTGTTGATGATCTTCTGATGTTTTGGAAGAATCAGGCTTTGTACCAAAGCACCCTAGCTCAGCTGAAGGAGCACTTTGACATGAAGGATCTTGGTGAGGTATCCAACTATCTTTCTCTGCAGGTGGAGAGGGACCAAGCAGGTAATTTTCTGGTACACCAAACACAGAAAATTGCTGGTGTATTAACCAGGTTGAATTGGGTTGATGCAAACCCAGCAGACACACCGATGGTGACAGGTTACCAGGTAGATAGTACTGCTGAAGCGTTTTCTGACACAACGCTGTACAGATGCATTCTAGGCAAGTTGAATTTCATTGCTAGATGTTCAAGACCTGACATTGCTGTAAGCACTAACCTGCTTAGCAGACATGCTAACAATCCTGCTGTTCAGGATTGGAAAGCTCTGACGCGCATAGCCCGCTATTTGAAAGGGACTATGCACTACAGGCTGAGGTTCACCAGTCAGAAGACTGGAGGTCTTGAAATCTTTGCAGATGCAAGTTTTGGAAGTGACACCACAGATGGTACAAGCACTTCTGGAGTATGCTACATGTACAACCACTGTCTGTTTGACTGGCTGTGCAAGAAGCAGACAACAGTGAGCCTAAGTTCCTGTGAAGCAGAACTCAATGCTCTGTCATTTTCACTCATGGATTGTGAATGGTTGATGCAACTGTTTAAGGACATCAGAGTCAAAGTGACATGTCCTATACAAGTGTATCAAGACAATAGATCTTGTTTGGCTTTGCTGAACTCAGAGAGTTGCAAGCAAAGAACCAAGTACTTGCAGATTAAGCTACATCGTGCAAGAGAGTGTATTCAGAAAGGACTCATTCAGGTGTCCTACATGGCAGGAAATGAAATTCCTGCTGATCTGTTGTCTAAGGTTGTTAACAGAGAACAACTTAAGGTTTACGTACAAAGGTTGCAATTGGGTTGAACCACAGGTACTACAGGTTACACGGAAAGGGGGAGGATGTTAGGATATTTCTGTTCCACCTTAAAAGGGAGCAGGCTTTGTGAGTCACAGAGTCTGCGCATTTCCTGTTCACAGGAAGTTTATGTTTTCTATTGCTTTCGTTTCTCTCTCTGTGTCGTAGACACTGAAGCAGGCAGTCATGTTTTTCTTTGTTCTGATCAACGCTGAATAAAACTTGTAAATAATGCTCTCCTGAGTGCGACTTCTGCTGTGCATTATCTGCTGATAAAGAGTGTGCATCGGCTCTAGAATGTTCTGGAGCTCATGTCGCTAATTGCTGATACTGCGTGTCTACGGGAGATCGATGGATCGTCCGGCAGCCGGCTTGGGGGCCATGATGGACTTTATCTCCCTGGCAGTATCCCAACTTTCGCTTTTCCTCCACATACCTTTCAGCAGTCCGTCGCAGTCTTACTCTCCCGTAAGTGCCATGAATCTGGGCCCGAAACCTTGTTGTTGGGATACTGCCAGGGAGATAAAGTCCATCAGGACAGGGGCCATATATTTCTGTAAAATATGTCACCCAATCCTTTCCTTGGACAGATGCTTCTAACGAGTAGCCCAGCCCATTTGTGCCTTGGGCAACCAGATGCCAAAATTTCCGTGAGTCCTTTTGAAGTGCTGCATCTCCCAATTCTTTCCACTGTTGTTCATAATATATTTGTTTCTTGCTTTTAAGTAATAATTTATAATTGTTTCGTAACTGGGCTACCTCAGCTTGTAGAGCAAGATTGTGCTTATCTTGTTTTAACTTCAATTTTCTAAGTACCCTAGCTAGGTATTTTTTGCTATTCTGACATTCCTTATCAAACCAAGTCTGTCTCTTAAACTTTTTGTTTTTTATCACACTAGCTGTGGTCATCAGTGGGCGCATTTGGTTGATTATATTCTCATAAAGTCCAATTATGTTTCCTGTTTCTAACAACATTTCCCCCTTTAATAAAGCAAATTCATGGGAATCCAGGATCTGAATAATTTTTTCTTGGACCTGTGCATTCCATTTTAACCTTCTGTTTCCAAGTATCAGATATTCTGTTTCATCCAATAATTTAGGAAAGGCAGGAGAAAAGAATGATGTCAGAGATAACTCAAGTGGAAAGTGGTCACTTTCAGCTCTGGGAATGATCCTGAAGGTATCTCGGTTAACTGGCACATTATTAGATGTTAGGATATAATCTATGGTGCTAGTAAATTCTCTGGGGGAGATAAAAGTAAAATAACTCTCTTGATCCCCTTGACCGTGCCCATTGCATAACAAAAGGTTATGCTTTATTATGAGTTCACAAAGATATTTCCCAGCGTGATTAGAGGTGGTGTCCATTGCTGCCCTCTGACAGATTTCAGGTTCGTCCTCCAAGTTTAGACCAGATAATATTGTATTTTGTGGGGAAACAAGGCCGATCCGGGCATTGAAGTCACCTCCCAAGACAAGCCGAGGGTTAGGTGACAGAGAGTCTATACTTTCGAGTAGTTGGTCAAGTTTATCCCAGTATGATCTCAGTTCCCCACAAGACTTTACTGGAGGTATGTACACACAGATGCAATAAGTATTTCTCAGAAGACTATCAGAAAGGGACAACACTAAAAAATTAGGGGTGGTCAATGAGGGACACTGTTGAATTGATACATTAAGAGAGGTTGACACCAGCACCGCCAGCCCCCCACTAGGCCTTCCATACTTTACAGTTTTAAGAGCTGGTTGAGTGTAACTTGTAAAACCCTGTAGTTCAACCATAGTGCCCTCTTTTGCCCAGGTTTCTTGAAGAAAGATGATATCATGTGTTTGTAGATAAGAACAGAAATCACTGTCTTGGATCTTGTTCATCCACCCTGTTACATTCCATGAGAGAAGTTTAATTGTTTTACAGTGATTTACTCTTAGTCAATTGTTGGCCAATGTACTCTCGGAGTTTACCAGTTTTTGAGGCAACAGAGTATTGCTAATGCTAGTGGAATAATCCAGATGTTCGATTATTTCAGTCGTAGTACATAAAGTGCTCACATTTGTAATCACTGGGCCTTTTCTTTGCAAATTGTTTGCCAATGGGGATTTCTTGGGTGTGTTTCCTGACTCCTCCTCTTCTAAATATCTCATCTTTGTCCAATACTCCGGTGGTTCTATAGTTATCATTCTGTTGTGGCCATTGGGTCTATTATCAATCTCTGCCTCCGGTTCTTTAATCTCTTTCAATGTCTGGCTCATAAGATCAAGCCTCTGGATAACTGTTTGTTGCTCTTCCTGAGGGAGATTCCTAAAGGAGCTGAGAAAATCCTCTTCCAAAGGATTTACAGAGTGCTCAGATTCCTGAAGATGATTGTCTAGAGGAATCGGCTGTTCCTTTTGGCTCACCTGGTTATTTTGATGTTGGGCATGATCCTGCGAATTCAACTCAGGCATGTCTGTTTCCTCCCCACCTGTCAAGTTTTTTTGTGATGTCATTACTTCCATTGGGGATCCAGGCTTTGGTTTTGTGAGCCCTTCTGAAGCACCAGTCCTCATCTTACATAAGGGTGCAACAATAGAATTGCGAAATACCCGGGTTGGAGAAACTCCTCTGCTTGACAATCTGAATTTCAGCTTGTGAATCAGTGAGGGCAGTCTAGTAGAGGAAAAAGTTAACATAATTTTTTGGCTTTGATTTGTGGTATTCAAGAGTTCAGTCCTAACGAGGTCAATCTCTGTAAGTCCAATGCCAAGTAAGTCTGATAAATGTCGTTTGGAATGCTGGGCACCTTTCCAGCTAGGAGTTTGATCTGGCCTTCCACAAATTGTCATGCAGATCTTTTTTGGTTGGAAGATTAAATAAGAAGAGTTTGTTTTAAGAGCCTCTGCACGTTCTATGTTGAGCTTAGGGGTCTGCTCTTGTTGTCGCCAATTTCCTTTGGTACTATGGTGTTCTGTTGATGCCTGCTTGGTATTAACTGATAAACTGTGGACCTCTTTGGATAATTGGGTTATTTGAGAGGCAATACCTCTAATTTGCTGGAAGATATGTTCAACCATTCTTGCAATTAGAGTTAATTGGGTGCTCTCCCTGTTTGTTATTCCTTCCTCTCTGAGGAGCACAGGATCAACTTGCCCCATTGCTGTATCCAGTTCCACGCTCTCACCTTGAATACTCTCCCCACACGCACAATCATCTTCAAGAGGAGAAAACCGGTTTTTTGTTGGAAGTATAAAAGCAGATTTGTTAAAAAAGTCCTCTATTTTAGATTGTTTGGGAACCGGTGAGAGAGCTACATCCTCTGGGTCCCTGTGGCGTTTACTAGCAGGCATAGCGTCACCGTGGGGAGTAAACAAGGAGAGGTTTCACCAACCAAAAAAGAGAGAAAAAATAGAAAGTGCTCAGTTTGTTCAATTTAAGAGCTTCTCTGTGTGGAGACTGCCAGGAGTTTCAGGAACAAAGTATAGAAGGGAGTTGGCGGTTAATAGCTAGCAGCTGGCAGCCTGCCCAGGATGCTTCACAGAACTTGCCCAAGATGTTTCTCATAGCATAGACAAGAAGGTGCTGTTAGAATCTCGGTAAGTTAAAAAGTAGAGAAGTAAAAAAGGAAAAATTACTTCCCTGGGTGGCAGTCAATGCTAATTACAGTCCTGTTATCTGCGGAGCTCCGAAGCCTGCTTGCTAAGCCGTCGCCATCTTGGACCCAAAGTCAGGACTTTCCAAGTGGAGCTTGCTGCCAGCTTGTAAACAGCTCATAGACTTTTGGATTTTCCAGCTTGTAGCTGAAAGCTGAAGCTTGGAATCAAGATGGATGCCAAGAAAGGGGCAGGTTTACCTTATCCACCTCCCCTGACTAATGACAATTATTCCTCATGGTCTGTGAAAATGAAAGCCATGCTTCAGAGTCAGAGGGTGTTTGGAGTGATTGAAAATCCAATCCCAGCTGCACCCACACCAGCTTGGAATTCTCAGAATGTGAAAGCCAGGTCGGCTATGATTCTGTGTGTCTCAGATGAGCAGCTCGTGCATATAGCAGATATGCAACACGCGCGCGAAATTTGGCAAACGCTGCAAAGAATCCATCGAAGGGATGCTGCAGGTACTGCGCTGTTGCATTTTGAAAAACTCACAAACATGAGACTGGCGCCTGATGGGGATGTGATGGTGCATTTGACAGAGATGAAACATTTACGCCAGCAGATGGTGCAACACAATTTCCCTCTTCAGGAAGAGATATTTTGCTTTATGATCATTAACAGCCTTAATCGGACTTACAAAACCGTTGCAAGTCAACTTGGATCTCTACCTGTATCTGTTAACTTTTGATAAGAGTGATTACAAAAGTTGTACTGCATGTGAGTCTAAAATGCTTTCTCTTGCAGGTATATCGGACGGAGCCAAGGCTAAAAAGACACCTAAGATTACCAGTGTTTTTCAGCGAGTGTATGCTGATGTAACTGGTCCTCTACCACCATCTAGAGGCAATGCAAAATACTACCTTGCATGTGTATCTGAAGAAGTGTGCTTGCACACGAAAGCTCATACCAAGAACTAACTTAGTTGGTCTTAAAGGTGCTACTGGAAGGATTTTTTTTTATTTTGACTATGGCAGACCAACACGGCTACCTATCTGTAACTGGTACCTTGCATTTGTTGATCACTATTCTCAATATGTATGGCTATATATATTGGGATCACCCAGAGAAACCTTAGCAAGGTTTAAAGAGTTTTGTGATAAGGTTAAGAATATTCATGATGCTAATATTCATTTTCTTTTCACAGATGAAAAGCCAATTTTTCTTTCACAGGATTTTCAGGATTTCATCAAGAGACAACGGATAGAGCATAAAATTGCTGTCTCAGAAGCTGCATGGGACAAAAGTGTGTGTGTAAAGGTGAACAAAGAGTTGCAGAATGGCATGAATGCACAATTGCTGAGTTCACATTTGCCACGTGAGTATTGGGCTGAAGCTTTATCTTCTTATTGTTACACTTGGGTGAGAAAGGTTTCAAAAGGTATGGAAAGTTCTCCTTTTGAGAAGCTATTCCACAGGAAACCTTCTGTAAATCATTTTAAGGTTTTTGGATCTCACATCCGTACAGAAACTCCAGATGGGGTAAAGAATGCCAGAGGCATTTTTGTGGGTTATGAAAAGGGTCTCTACAGAGTAATTTTGTCTGAATCTGGTCAGGTGATTCTCACAAAGTTTCTAGAGAGCACTCCGAGACAGGAGACAGAGGTTTTTCAAACATTTCCCATTGCTGACAATTCAGATGATGATTCTGATTATTCTGATTATTCTGGTACTGAGAGTGACACAGAAAGCTCAGGAAGTTCTGTTGACACAGTCATTGAGAGAGGTTCACACACAATGGCTAGACCTTCACAGGTTAAGGTTGAACCACTGTTTACTGCTGGAACTGGTTCTCCAAAAGGTCCTGAGGATGAACCAGTCAGCAAGGAGGATCAGCACCTCATACGCAGGTCTGAAAGAATCACAAAGGGCGTACCACCCAAGAGGTATTCTCAAGAGTTTGCTAATTCAGCTGTTGCATGTGTTACTATTGTTGACAACTCAAGCCTGGTAAAAGGTGTGTCTAAGTCAGAGACAAAGACACAACAGGGAGTTGCTAAGCATAACACTACATTCCCTAACCAAGGTAATGCAGATGCACTCATTCCTTGGAAAACAGACACCCAAAGAGTTACATTGGTGAAACCAGTGGCGAGTAGTTCCAAGGGTGGAACTGAAACAACACGAGATTGTTACATGTATAACTACTGTTTGTTTTCTTCTCTGGATCAAGCTTTGTTCGCAGCTAACGTTGATTCATATGGGGGAGTATGTTACGATATGAGAGCAACGCAGCTGCAAACTGGCAGCTTGGTGAAAACATCACATGATGTGACTAGCTGTGGGAAAGAATCTTCCCGGAAGTTCACAGGCTTCTCAAAGCTTTGTGAAGTGTGTAATATGAGACCTTCCTGTTGCGTATGTGAAGGAAGTCTTAGTCACTTGCTTGCTGAACACTGAACTGTTCGGACATGTTTTTTGTAGAGTTACATCAGTCAGAAATAAACAAGATGTAAAAGGATTTCTGACTATCTCCTTTCTCTTGCCGGTATGCAAGGAGGGAGGGGATGAGCATTTTCCACGCTGGGAAATGTCGCCTATCAAGCTCTCCCTTGTCTGTCCGGAATGTCAGCCAGAGGAAGATCACCAGTAAACAAGCTCCGAGAGCAGGGAGAGGGGCCAGCCTCTCCGGAGGGGACTTGTTTTTCCAACACGCGGTACCCCATAAAAAACCTTGGATTGAGCATTCCGAGGACTTGGTGTTCCTGCGGGTGCCTGGAACGACTCCCCCACTCCCCGGTAAGCTCTTGATAAGGGCTCCAAGAGCGAGTGGGGTTGGAGACGGAGGCACTTGGGAATAGACTCGCTTCCTTCATCGCATGAAGCTCTGAGTCCAGCGATTGTGAGCGGCCAATTTCTCCAAGCAACTCTAATTGGAAAAGAGTGAGTAATAAATTAAAAATTTGGACATCTATTTGGAAAGGATAGGGGCTTAAAAACGGAGGTCAGTCCCTTCCTCTGATTAAGATAGAAAACAGCTACACTAGCCGAAGCCGTGATCTAAAATATACGACTTTCTAAAGACTTTCAAGTTAACTTTCGGATTCCCTCTTCTAGCAGGGGGAAGGGGGGAGATACTTTTCTGACTTTTATAATCCCTGCAGACAGTTTGGATTTACGAGGTATTTTCTTTGTGGAAGCGGACTACTCAGTCGGGGAGACTAGACTCCATTGTGACGTCGTAAAGAAAAAGGACACTTTCAACTTTCGTTTTCCTATTTGGGGGGGAAAAAGTAACTGCAGCTGCCCGAACTCAAAGCTTTTTCTTTTCTCTTTTTTTTTAACAGTACTCCTACCTCCAGATATAAGTTGTAAATTGTAACTGTGTTATTAACTTCTGGGGAATTAAGAAAGCAGTAAAAAAAAGGATTACAAGTTAGAGAGACTGTTGACTTTTATATTAAGACTGGTGGAGGGGCTTGAGAAGGGAAACTGACTGCCTCCTTATCTCCCCCTTGTGTCTGAGACTGACCTTGAACAAAAGAATTACAAGTTATGGATGGGGGAGAGAAACGAGAAAAGACAGAGAAAACAAAAACCAAAGTAAGGAGGGACTCTAAGTCACCAACTTTTGAGGAGTCTGTGTTGCAATTGCTTCAGGAAATTAAAACAGAAGTAAGAGGAAATCAAAAGTCTATAAAGGAATTAAAAAGTGACTTTGCTCAATTAAGACAAGATTTGATGCAAGTTAACTCAGATGTATCAGCACATGAGTCAGGACTGGCGCATTTGGAAACTGTGAGAATTCCTGACTTAGAGACAATTCAGCGAGAATCTCAAATTTCAATTGCGTCTCTGCAAATAAAACAGAGGGAATGTAATCTGAGATTGAGGGGCGTACCCCAGAAAGAGCAGGATAATTTGAAGGATTGGTTAATTGAAGAATTTGCAACGTACTGGGTTCTCTCAAAAGAAGAATTAAATTCCTGGATTGACAAGGCCTACAGATTTGGACCTAAAACAGATACTAAGATTACACATGACTGTATGGTGTTTTTTAAAACTAAAGAGCAGAGAGATATTATTTTAGGCCACCATTATAAAAAAAAGTTTAAAGATAGATGAGAAGGGAAGAATTCTGTTTAAAGACATTCCGACACACTTTTTGGACTTCCGGAGGTGGCGCCAGCGGTTAATGGTGGATTTCCTCGATCGGAGGAAATCTCGCCACGAAAAATAGGGTCGGATCCCGCTTCGGCGTAGCGGGGGACCCTTGAGAACCACAGGCGGGGGAAGCCTGTGTACCTGGGACCCAGCGGGCACATTTGGCGCCCCCCCAACCCGGTAAAAAGCCCGGCAACGGGCTCGGAATCGGAGCGGGGGAAGGAGCGCTGTGCTGTGGGCTGTCTGCTTCTTTCGTGGTGTGAAGCCGCAAGCTGTTAACTGGAGAGCGCTGCCTTTTTTCCTTGGAACTCGGACTTGAAAATCAACGATCCGTGAGTAGGATATAACGTAATTGGGACTGCATAAATTTTGAATTTGACCGAAAACGGAAAGAGGTATAAAAAGGAAGTCTACCTCTTTCTATTGTAGATAAAATAAAGCTTTGAACTTGAAAGCGGAAGCGCAGGAAAAGACGTTTTAGCGGACTTTAATCCAATCATCTAACCTGGATTCCCCCCCCCTTAAACTAAGGGAAAAGGGGGGAGAACTGTGGATTTGATTTCTGTATAAAGAAGTGGAAATAAAAGGGACTAAACCATCGCTCAATCCTTTGGGAACGGATTTCCAGAGGCAACTCAAAAACAGATGAGAGGTACTGTCTGGAAATATATTTTGACAGCTAGTCCTGCGCAGGAAATATGAATTTGGATATATTATGTGGACATATATCTCCAGGTCTCAAGTAATTATTTTAGATAGACTGTTATTTTTCTGAATAAACTGGGGGGACTTAAAAAAGAAAGTAAAGTATCCAAGAACTTTTATGACTGTTACAGTGTCCCCCTAGTGGAACTTGGAATTGTTACAATCTGTTATAATTGAAACTGTAGCTGGCTTGAGGAATTTTCACACAGCTCTGCTGGGAATTTCCACTGTTTGAATTTAACTGCGTGTCTGACCTTGAGCTTTATATAAAGGAATGGCAGATGGTAAAGAGAGAACAGAAGCTTCACAGGCTACAAGGTCGGGCAGAGTTGTTCGTACAGAAGAAGGATTACAAAGGAGATTTTCGGCTTCAGGTGCCTCTGGAACCCCAACAACAGCCTCATCGGCACAATCAAAAGTAAAAGGTATGACAAGTGATGATGCCTTTGCTCAAGTTTTGGCCAAGGTTAATGAATCGTTAAATAGAATAAGTGAACAAGTAGCAGAGGCATGTGACAAGATTGATCAAAATACAACAAGTATTAATCAGAATACAGCAAGCTTAAACAATTTGGGTCAGAAAGTAAACACCAATACAGAGACTATTCAGAAATTATTAGAGGAATCGGCCTCAATACGTCAGATTGCCGAGGAGGCCAAAGAAATTGCTACAACTTCTGCTACAGAGGTTAAAGAGGTTCAAGAGACAATACCATCAATGCACAAACAATTGGAAGATCATAAATTGACCCTGTCTATGATAGAATTGAAGGAAAAACAAGTGAATTTACGGGTCAGATCGGTGCCTGAAGTGGAAAAGGACAATCTAGCTGAATTTCTCATGCAGGAATTTTTGGACTTTTGGGATCCAGAATTGGTAAAAGACAGCTTCAAAATAGTAAATGCTTTTAGACTTGGGAAAAGAGGAGAGAAGAAGGTGAGAGACTGTCTGATTACTTTTCGAACAAAAGAAGAGAGGGATAAGATTTTGGGTTTGCATTTCAAGAAGACACTGGAAATCCAGCGGACAAGGGTTGAAATATTTAAAGACATTCCGAAATACCTTCTGGATCTCAGATCAAACTATAAGGACTTGGTCACCCTGCTGAGAAGGAACAGTATTAACTTTAGGTGGGAACTTCCCCAAGGCCTATCTTTCAGTTACAAAGGAAAGAAGAAGAAAATAAGATCGGAAGATGACAAAGATAAATTTTGGAGAGACCATGGAGAAGACCTACAAAAAGAACTATCTCCGGAACCAAAAGACCACTCGAAAACAGTGATACCACCGACGGACGAGGAACAGGCACTAGGTGCAGTAGGAGGAGAGCTAAAATAATAACATCATGGCCCTGCAACTTTTAACATGGAACTGTCGGGGTTTGAATTCCCCTCAGAAAAGGAAGTCAGTATTTCATATATTAAAAAAGGAACAATTGGACCTAATTTGTTTACAAGAAACACATATAACAAGATTACACAGGAAATTGTTGATAAATAAAAGACTTGGTCAGGAGTTTATTTCGTCGGACAAAGTAAAAAAAAGAGGGGTTGTGATTTATGCAAAAGACAATTTATCACCGAAATTTGTTTTTAAAGATGACCAAGGAAGATTTGTGGCAATTGAAATTCAAACACAAGGAGAAAAATTTCTGATTGTAGGAATTTATGCACCAAATGATGGGAAATCCGAATTTTTTAAGAAGTTGCACGAGACCCTGATGGACCATATGGATTATAACATGATTTTGATGGGAGATATGAATGGAGTGGTATCTACATATATGGACAAGGCACAAAGACAGGTAGTCACCAAGGATGGTAGACTACCGAAAACTTTTTTTGACATGACAGACAACTTGGATTTAGTGGACATTTGGAGAATAAGAAATCCCATGGCTAAAGAGGGAACTTTCTTTTCTGAAGCCAAAATGACATGGACAAGAATTGACCAAATTTGGATAACTAGAGGAATGGCACCAAAGACAAGAAAGGTGGAAATCTGCCCGAAAATTTGCTCCGACCATAATGCTGTTAAGATGGAAATGAGACTGACACCAACTGGCTCCTTCAGATGGAAAATGAATGACACCTTATTTAGAGATGAGGAATTCCTTAAGAAGGCCCAAAAAGCTTTGAGAGACTACTTTGAGATAAACCTTAATACCAACGTGGAGAAAAGAGTAATCTGGGACGCTAGTAAAGCAGTTATGAGAGGGTTCTTAATACAACAGAATGCAATAAAGAAAAGAACTCAAAATGAGAAGAAGGATAAGATAATGGACAAAATAAAGGAATGTGAAAAAAGACTGAGAGTAAATCCCAAATCTCAAGAGATTCTGCGAGAGTTAAAGCTATATCAAGTACAATATATGAAAATGATGAATCAGGAAATAGAATGGAAAATTAAACAAATGAGACAAAAGACTTTTGAGTCGGCAAATAAATGTGGTAAATTGTTAGCATGGCAAATGAAAAAGAGACAAAAATTAAATACGATTACGAACTTAGAGGTGGAAGGAAGAAACATACAGAACCCTGCAGAGATTAGAAGTTGTTTCCAGAGGTACTTTAAACGATTATATACTCAAGGGCCATTGAAAGAAACAGACTTAGACCAATTTTTGAAAACAAATGGATTACAAAAAATATCTCAAGAAAATAAATTAATTTTGAATCATAGAATAACTGAACAAGAAATAGAAGGTGCCATTCAAAACATGCAATTGGGTAAATCTCCAGGACCAGACGGCTTGACCTCTAGATACTACAGATCCTTAAAAGAATGGTTAATTCAACCTTTGAAAGAGGTCTGCAATGAAATAATGGAGGGGAAAAGAGCACCAGAGTCGTGGAAAGAAGCATATATTACACTTGTACCAAAGACAGAGACCGAAAAGACACAGCTTAAGAACTATATCGTTATTGAATGTGGATTACAAAATCTTTGCAGATATTTTGGCTAAGAGATTCAAGAAAGTGCTGATGGAAGAGATCCATAAAGACCAAGCGGGCTTTCTCCCAGGAAGACATTTGTCTGACAATTTGAGGAATATAATTGATATTTTGGAAAAATTAGAAGTGAATATAAACACCAAAGCAGTTTTGATATTTGTAGATGCGGAGAAAGCCTTTGACAATATTTCTTGGAATTTTATGAAGAAGAATATCCAGGGTATGGGGGTAGGCCAAGGTTTTGAGAATGGTATAGGTGAAATTTATTCAGAACAAAAAGCTAAACTAATTGTAAATAATGTTGTGACGGAAGAACTAAAAATTGAAAAAGGGACACGACAAGGTTGCCCTATTTCCCCACTTCTTTTTATTTCGGTTCTGGAGGTCTTGCTGAATATGATTAGAAGGGACCAGTCGGTTAAAGGTATACAGGTCGGAACTAAACAGTACAAATTGAGAGCGTTTGCAGATGACTTAGTATTGACGTTACAGGAGCCAGAATCTAGTACTAAAAGAGTTTTAGAACAGGGTATGGGGGTAGGCCAAGGTTTTGAGAATGGTATAGGTGAAATTTATTCAGAACAAAAAGCTAAACTAATTGTAAATAATGTTGTGACGGAAGAACTAAAAATTGAAAAAGGGACACGACAAGGTTGCCCTATTTCCCCACTTCTTTTTATTTCACTGCTAGGCCGTATTGCTGCGATAAAAATGAATGTATTGCCTAGAATGTTGTTTTTGTTCCAAACTTTGCAGATTGTGGACAAAATGGATTGTTTCAAGAGGTGGCAGAAAGATATTTCTAAATTTGTCTGGCAGGGCAAGAAGCCCAGAATAAAATTTAAAATACTAACGGATGCAAAGGAAAGAGGTGGATTTGCCCTGCCAGACCTTAAACTTTACTATGAATCAGCAGCTTTTTGCTGGTTGAAAGAATGGCTACTTCTTGAAAACACTGACATTTTGGACTTGGAAGGTTTTAATAATGTATTTGGATGGCATGCATATTTGTGGTACGATAAGGTCAAGGCACATAAAGCATTTAGAAACCACATTGTCAGGAAAGCGCTATTTAATGTTTGGATAAGATATAAGGATTTGCTAGAAAACAAAACCCCAAGGTGGCTGTCACCAATGGAAGCGAAAGCCTTGAAAAAGGTCAATATGGAGGTCAAATGGCCGAAATATTGGGAAATTTTGGAACAAGACGGAGATAGACTGAAATTGCAGAGTTTTGAGAAACTAAAAAACAAAGTGCGAGACTGGCTTCATTATTATCAGATAATGGAGGCATTTAAATTGGACAGGAAAATTGGCTTCCAGGTGGAAAGATCAAAATTAGAAACAGAACTGTTAGAACCCAAAACTAAGAATTTGTCAAGAATGTATAACTTGCTGCTGAAATGGAATACTCAGGATGAAACGGTAAAATCGGCTATGATTAAATGGGCACAGGACATTGGACATAACATTATGTTTGCTGACTGGGAACAGTTGTGGACCACAGGTATGAAATTTACGGCATGTAATGCCTTAAGAGAGAATATTATGAAAATGATATACAGGTGGTACATAACCCCAGTCAAGCTTGCAAAAATTTATCACTTGTTGGGTGTAGTGAAGGGTTAACCTTCTGTGTCTCGAGGCTGAGAGGAGGCGCTTACAAGGGAAGTAAGCCAGGACATGACGAAAGCAGCTTGGAATGCTGTGAGCTGAGTGAAAAGTGAAAGCAGCTTTATTACGCAGCTGCAAGCTGAGAGAGAGTCGCAAAATGCAGCTTGAATCAGATGGTGTATATGAACTGTAAATATGCTACTTTTGAGCAAATAAAGTGCTACTAGGAAAGAAGAAACGTGTGGGACGTCTTTACTGCTCTTTCTACACGGACGCTGTGCAATTCTGCTAATTGCTTTACAACCTGCAGAGGCTTGCAGGGGGAAGTGTGCTGGACGACAAGAGTAAAGCAATAAATCCTACCTAACATCACTTGCCCGATAACAAATGTTGGAAATGTAAAGAAACTGAAGGTACATTTTTTCACCTTTGGTGGACGTGCCCAAAGATTAAGGCTTTCTGGGAAATGATATATAATGAATTAAAAAAGGTATTTAAGTATACCTTCCCTAAGAAACCAGAGGCCTTTCTCCTGGGCATAGTGGGCCAAATCGTGTTAAAAAAGGATAGAACTTTCTTTATGTATGCAACAACAGCAGCAAGAATACTCATCACAAAATATTGGAAGACACAAGAACTTCCCACGCTGGAGGAATGGCAGATGAAACTTATGGACTATATGGAACTGGCGGAAATGACTGGCAGAATCCGCGACCAGGGAGAAGAGTCGGTGGAGGAAGATTGGAAGAAATTCAAAGACTATCTTCAGAAACATTGTAAAATTAAAGAATGCTAGAGTGATGTTGGACTGAAAATAAGCGGTTTCCAGCTGTACAGGTTAAAGTTAATGATAGACTAAGATTAAGATTAGGACCAAAGATGTTTAAAGAAATGGAAATCTGACAATGAAGAGGGAAAATTTTAACGTTATATTATACTAAGATTAAAGATCAGGTTTAAAAAAATTGAAGATATATATTACAATATTATATTAAAGTTAAAGATTGGGATTAAAAAAAAAAAGTTGAAAAGAAATTGCTGGACAAACAATTTGGATTGGAATACAAAAGAGGGAGGTATGAGGAAGTCCAGAAAATAAGTAAACTAAAAAAACGGAAATGGAAAAGAGATATTGTTTTTAATTGTTATGCTTTTTGTTTTTTATTGTTGAATTGTGTTTTCTTTTGTGTGTTTTTGTAATCTTTTTTTTCTTTTTTTGAGATATGTATTGTGTATGTTTTTCTTTTCTTTCTTCGTTGTTCAAAACTTAAATAAAAATTATTTTAAAAAAATAAATAAATAAAGACATTCCGACACACTTTTTGGCCCTGAGAAATAATTATACGGATTTGGCTAGTGCCCTAAGAACAAAGAACATTTTCTTCAGGTGGGAGTTCCCGGAGGGACTATCTTTTAAATTTCAAGGAAGGAAACAAAGAATAAGAACTGTCGGAGAGAAAGAAAGATTTCTGGAGAAAAACGCAAAAGAGCTTGGAGTGGAAAGTTCTCCTTTACTGGGGGCAGTGGCAGTGGGCCCCTAACAAATCAGGATGTCTTTGAAAATTTACTCCTGGAATGTAAATGGTCTAAATTCACGTTTTAAAAGGAATCAAGTTTATCATGTATTGGCAAGACAGAATTTGGATATAATCTGTTTACAAGAAACACATGTTATAAGACTTCACAGGAAAATTCTCCAAAATAAGAAACTTGGGCAGGAATTTATTTCATCCGACAAAGTGAAAAAAAGAGGCGTGGTTTTTTATGTTAAAGAAAAACGGAACCCCAAATTGCTGTTTAAAGATGAGGAAGGGAGGTACATTGCAGTTGAAATTACGGCACAAGGCGATAAATTTCTTTTGCTGGGAATTTATGCACCAAATGATGGCAAAGTGGAATTCTTTAAGAATCTGGACTTAAAACTTATGGATTATATGGATTACAAATTGATTTTAATGGGAGACCTGAATGGAGTAGCATCAACATTAATGGATAAAACACAGGGACAGAAAAATTCAAGTTCCGGCAGACTACCAAAGATTTTCTTTGATATGAGTGATAAATACAATTTGTCGGACGTATGGAGGCTACGAAATCCAATGGAGAGAGACTATACTTTTTTCTCAAATTCAAATCAATCTTTCTCGAGAACCGATTATTTATGGATATCCAGAGATTTGGTTCCTAAGGTTACTAAAACAGAAATTTGCCCTAAGACTTGCTCAGATCATAATGCAGTGGTTTTGGAGATGAAATTATACCTGCAGGGCTCCTTTAGATGGAGGATGAATGATGAGTTGTTGAGGAATGAACAGATGATTAGTAAGGCCCAAAAGACTCTAAAAGACTATTTTGAACTAAATATGAACACAGAGGTAGAAACAAGAGTCATTTGGGATGCAAGTAAGGCAGTAATGAGAGGTTTCCTCATACAACAGAACTCAATAAAGAAAAAGATACAGGATGAGAAAAAAGAGAAAATTCTGTCTCAAATAAAGGACAAAGAGAAGAGTATAAGATTAATGCCAAAGAGTCAACAGATTCCAAAAGAAATTAAAGCATTGCAGATTCAATTTTCTCAAATTATTAACCAGGAAATAGAATGGAAAATTAAAATGATGAAACAGAGAAATTTTGAATCTGCGAATAAATGTGGGAAATTGTTGGCTTGGCAATTAAAAAAGAGACAGAAGCAAAGTACTATTACAAATATTGTATCTGATGGAAAATCTATGGAAAACCCTGCAGATATAAGAAAATGTTTCCAGAAATACTTTAAACAGCTGTATAAAAAAGGTAAAGAAGATAAGGATAAAATTGAGCAATTTCTTGAGGCAAATGAAATGCAGAAAATTCCCGAGGATAAAAGGTTCCTACTAAATGGCATGAAAAACAGATCAAGATAGATCTGATGTAAAAAATTATAGACCAATCTCATTACTTAATGCGGATTATAAAATCTTTGCGAATATTTTGGCCAATAGACTAAAAAAGGTTCTATCAGATTATATACACAAGGACCAGGCAGGATTTCTGCCTGGGATACAAATGAAAGATAACATTAGAAATATAATTGATATAACAGAAAGGTTGGAAGCGAAAAGAAATTGTAAAGCAATGTTAATGTTTATTGATGCTGAAAAGGCCTTTGATAATGTTTCTTGGTTATTTATGATGAAAAACCTAGAAAGAATCGAGGTTGGTCAGGAATTTTTAAATGGTATCAATGCGATCTATTTTGAACAAAAAGTAAAAATCATAGTTAATAATGTGGTCTCAGAGGAAATCAGAATTGAGAAAGGAAGCAGGCAAGGGTGCCCACTTTCCCCTCTGCTATTTATCTCTGTTCTGGAGGTTTTGCTAAACATGTTGAGGAAAGAGGAGGAGGTTAAAGGCATTGTAGTAGGATCCAAGCAATATAAATTAAAAGCCTTTGCTGATGACTTGGTCTTAACTTTACAAGATCCAGAAACCAGTGCAGTAAAAGCACTGGAGCTGATTCAAGAGTTTGGGCAGGCAGCAGGATTTAAATTAGAATCATAGAATCATAGAATCATAGAGTTGGAAGAGACCACAAGGGCCATCGAGTCCAACCCCCTGGCAAGCAGGAAACACCATCAGAGCACTCCTGACATATGGTTGTCAAGCCTCTGCTTAAAGACCTCCAAAGAAGGAGACTCCACCACACTCCTTGGCAGCAAATTCCACTGTCGAACAGCTCTTACTGTCAGGAAGTTCTTCCTAATGTTTAGGTGGAATCTTCTTTCTTGTAGTTTGGATCCATTGCTCCGTGTCCGCTTCTCTGGAGCAGCAGAAAACAACCTTTCTCCCTCCTCTATGTGACATCCTTTTATATATTTGAACATGGCTATCATATCACCCCTTAACCTCCTCTTCTCCAGGCTAAACACGCCCAGTTCCCTTAGCCGTTCCTCATAAGGCATCATTTCCAGGCCTTTGACCATTTTGGTTGCCCTCCTCTGGACACGTTCCAGTTTGTCAGTGTCCTTCTTGAACTGTGGTGCCCAGATTAAACAAGAGCAAAACCAAAGTTTTGGAAAAAAAACTTAGATAATGAGGAAAGAAAAACCCTTTTTGAAAGGACAGACCTTGTTTCTGTGAAAAAAGTTAAATATTTGGGTGTGAACTTATCGGTAAAGAATTTAAATCTTTATAAAGATAACTATGAAAAGTTATGGAATGAAATCAAGAGAGATCTTGAGATATGGTCAAACCTAAAACTTTCATTGATGGGCCGAATATCGGTGGTTAAGATGAATGTATTGCCGAAGATGTTGTTTCTATTTCAAGCTTTACCAATCATTGATAATGTTAAATGTTTTAAAGAATGGCAGAAGGCATTGTCTAAATTTATCTGGCAGGGGAAAAAACCTAGAATTAAATATAAATTACTTACAGATATAAAAGAAAGAGGGGGCTTTTCCCTACCAGATTTGAAGATATACTTTGAAGCTGCTGCCTTCTGCTGGATCAAGGATTGGATTCAATTAGAGAATGATGATGTGGAGGGACTGGATAATCAATTTGGATGGCATGCATATTTATGGTATGACAAGAAAAAGGCCCACAGTGGTTTTAAGAATCATGTAATTAGAAAGGCGTTATACAATGTATGGACTAGATACAAAGATCTCTTAGTAAGAAAAACACCAAAATGGATTTCACCAATGGAAGCACAGGCCCCAAAAAAGTTAAATATGGAAAACAAATGGTTGAGGTATTCAGATTTGTTAGAGGATCAGGACGGTTTTAAATTAAAACCATTTGAACAAATTAAAGATAAAGTGAATTGGTTGCAATATTATCAAATTAACAAATTATATAAGATGGATAAGAGAAATGGTTTTGCAACAGAAAAAACCAAATTGGAAATGGAGTTGTTAGATACTAATGATAAGAATATGTCTAAAATGTATAATTTGTTGTTGGAGTGGCATACTAAGGATGAACAAGTTAAATCGGTTATGATTGATTGGGCAAGAGATGTGGGACATAATATAATGATGGAGGACTGGGAGAGGCTATGGAGGAAAGGGGTTAAGTTCACTGCATGTACGAAGTTAAAGGAAAACATTATGAAGATGATGTATAGATGGTACTTGACCCCTGTAAAACTAGCAAAGATTTATCACAATAGTGATAATCTTTGTTGGAAATGTAAAGAAAAAGAAGGTACTTTTTTCCATATGTGGTGGACCTGTCCCAAGATGAAGGACTTCTGGGAGAAGATTTATAACGAACTGAAAAAAATGTTGAAATATACATTTATTAAGAAACCAGAGACCTTTCTTCTTGGAATAACAGGTTTAGAATTGCTCAAGAAAGATGTTAAATTATTTTTGTATGCCACAACGGTCGCCCGAATATTACTTGCTAAAAATTGGAAAACACAAGAACTACCAACAGTGGAAGGTTGGCAGATGAAGATGATGGACTTTTCGGAGCTAGCTGACCTGACTGGAAGAGTCTGCGACCAGAAAGAAGAGGAGTTTCAAGAGGGCTGGAGGAAATTCAAGGACTATTTGAATAAATATTGTAATATAAAAAATTAGAAATTACTTGAAAGAAACAAATAGGCCTAGGATTAAATTAAGTTATAATTAAATAAATGGGATTCAGAAAAGTGAGTAAGATGGACTATAATTGGAAATTGTTTTAGTTTAATAATGATATTGTAAAGCTGTTACTTTTAATTACAAGGAAACTCAGAAGGGAGGGATTTGAGGAAGTCAACCAAGATGTTTTAAAAGGTTTTAAAAGGTTGGACTTGTGAAGAATTAAGTTTGTTATGATTGTCTATCTGTTTATTGTTCCCCCCCCTTTCTTCTTTTTCCTTTTTCCTTTTCTGTTTTTGTGTATCATCTTGCTTTGTGGTTTGTGTTATCACGGTGGAAAATTTAATAAAATTTATTTAAAAAAGAAAATGGTTTATTTGTGTTAAGGGACGGTGTACAGGAGTCTGTGCTTACTAGCAGTGATGCATAGCCTGCATGCAAAAATGAGGCGTTACACAAAAAATGTTTATATCCGTGGCCTCACTGACTTGGTCATTCAAATTGGCGTAGTGTAGCAAAAATGCCAGATGTGAGTGATGGATGTGAATTACAAGGCTTTGATAAATATCTTGACTGTAATGTATGCAAACAGGTCAAGAGCCACCAAGGGTCTTATCCTTGAAGTGAGAAGGTGAGTGAGAAACCTTTTCAGCTTGTTCATGCTGATGTGTGGTGGTCCTTTTAAACTCAGCAGGGGTAATTCCCAGTATGTGCTAACTATAATTGATGATGCCACAAGGTTCAGTTGGGTTTATCCCATGAAGCACAAGGCAGAGGTTTTCCTCTAAGTTTAAAGACTGGGTGGCATATGTTGAGAGGCAATTCCCACACAAAGTTTAAAAGTTTCAATCTGACCGTGGAGGCGAATTTCTGTCAGGTGCATTCCAATCATGGCTACAAAGGAATGGAATTGGGCACAGAAAGACGAACCCTCATAGTCCAGAGAAGAATGGAGAGGCAGAGAGAAAAAAAAGGTCTCTGCAAGAAATGATGGACTCATTGCTAGAGGATTCTGGCTTGTCCAAACGCTATTGATGGGAGGCGATCTTGACAGCCAATTATGTTCAGAACCGCTTGGTCCACAGCACGATTGGAACAACACCCTATTTTATGCTGTTCAGAAAAAAGCCCAAAGCTGATCATTTGTGCACATTCAGTGTGAAGGCATGGGTTCATGTGCCACGATCACAGTGCAGAAAGGGTGACCCCAAAGCACAGCAGCTTATGTTTGTTGGTTACCAGGATTTGGGCAAAGGGTGGAGGTTTGTGGTTGGAAATAGTGGGCTACATGCTAATTCAGAGGTTTCGTTCCAGGCATCAAAGGGTGCTTCCTCACATTTGAGTGTTAAAAGGGAACCAGGCAATGTAAACACTGAAGAGAAAGGTGACAGGGCTGTAAAATCTGCATCTCCTGAGGCTAGTGAACAGAATGCCAGTCATTTTTCACCAACATCAAAGGATGAATCTTACTCTCCTCTAAGGGGGCGGAAATCTGAGGGGGATGATAGTGAAGATGAGGCCAGTTTTACTCCAAGAAGATCAGAGAGGAAGAACATAGGAATTCTGCCAGACCGTTTTACGCCTGGTACAGCTCACGTGTTCCATGTAGCTATAGAGCCTCAAAGCTACAAACAAGTAATGGATTTACCTAAGGAGCAAATTTTTGCTCTGGAAGGGTGCCATGGAAGAGATGAACTCTCTCCGTGAGCATGGAGTGTTTACATTTACGTCACCGCCAAAGGGTGCCAGGGTGGTGGGATGTAGATGGGTTTAAAAAATAAAGCCTCTGGCTACTGGTGGTTATAAATATAAGGTGCATTTAGTGGCACAAGGTTTTCCCAGAGACCAGGACTGGATTTTGATGAAGTGTTTGCACCCACAGCTAGAAGTGAGAGCATGCGTTTGTTGCTTGCAATTGCAGCAAAGCGCAATCTTAAAGTTAATCATTTTGACATCCAGATGGCTTATCTGAATGCCAAGCCTTATGAAGAACTTTATTTATCAGAGCCACCAGGTTTTGAAACAGGATAAGGAAAAGTGTACAGATTACACAAAGCCCTATATGGTTTGCATCAATCAGCACACAAGTGGAACAGATGTTTAGATGAGACTCTTGTTTCTCTAGGTTTCGAACGCAGTGTTGCTGATAACTGTTTGTACATGCGTGGCACTGGTAACAAGCAAGAATTTTATTTGGTATTTGTGGATGATCTGCTATATGTGGCCAAAGAAGCTAGGCAAATCAAGGAGTTTTCCACGCAGTTGCCCAAAAGCTTCAAAGTAAAAGATCTGGGCTACGTACAAAACTATTTGGGTGTGGAAGTGTGCCGGGCCAGTGATGGTAGTTTTCTGCTCAGTCAGAAAAACAAAATTAAGCAACTGCTGGCAACGTTTTAACATGCAAGATTGTAAAGGGGCAAGTACACCCATGGAAGTAGGTTTTGTTAAAGGAATGCAATCAGATGAAAGCTCTGAGTTTGAGCATCCAGATCTCTACCAATCAGCCATTGGGAGCCTAATGTACATATCACAGTGGAGTAGACCCCATATCTGCTATGCAGTGAGGATTTTAAGCAGACAGGTATCCAAACCCACTGTGAGTAAAAAGGATACTGAGGTACTTAAAGCAAACTGCTCTGAAATTGAGCTCAGGAGGAGAAGAAATGCTTGAGTGCTACTCAGATAGCGACTGGGAAAATCTGCCAGACAGAAAGTCTGTAACTGGGCTGGTGATCATGTTCGGTGGATCACTGATTGGATGGAAATCCAGGAAACAAAGCATAGTTAGTGTGTCTTCCACGGAAGCGGAATACGCTGCTTTGAGTGAGCTCTGCAATGAGCTAATATTTTTTAAGCAGTTACTGTTGGATTTTGGCACTGAATGAGATTTTCCAGGAAAAGATTTTGTGGACAACCAAGCTGTTGGGAAAAAGCACCAAGGCAAAAGCCAGCTCCAGATGGCTGGAATGCAAAACAGGATGTTATGGTTTGCAGATGTACTGTTGGAGAAAAGGTGGAGCCTATTCTCTGTACTGAGCACCGGATGTTAGCTCAGAGTGTCATCTGACCTGTGCTGGAAGCACAGGGGGGAGTGTGTGACTCTTCTGATGGAGTCTGAAGGGAACAGTCACATTTCTATGTACTGTTGAGTGACAGGAATAAAACATGTAGAAAGGACTCCTGTCTGTCTCATTTCCCCTCCCTGGGGAGAATGCAGGGAGGGAAAGAAGCAGAGAAGCAGAGGGTGTGTTCTTCTCACGACTAATGAGAAGAATCGCCGGGTTTGTTTACCTAGCCTGCCGGGGTCGCAGACGGACGGTAAACACAGTATCTCGCTCAATTGCCTCGGGGGAGGCCAGGTACCTCTGCCTGTGAGCTGAAGATACTAACATCTGTATAACACTAAGTAAAACTGAGCAGTTCAAGGGGAAATCAAAACACGTGGAAGTAAAATACCAGAATGTCAGAACTAATGTACACAGGACTGTCATTGCATGTGAATATGTTGAAAGTGCCCAGAATGTCAGATATAATGACTAAGCCATTGTCATTTGTGAAAAACAAAATGCTGTGTGAATGCATGGGCAACTTTGCAAAACAAAGTTGGTGAAAATACTTTGTATGTGCTCAGAAACTAATTGCACTATGCAAGCTGTGAGGGGGTGCTGGAATTCATGGTTTGCTTGCAGCTTTGCGAGTTAGCAATTAGTGTCTCCACAGCCTGGGAAGACAGAGCATGAAAGGAATCTGCCTAGAGATAAGAAGACCCAGCAACAGCTCAGTGATTGGCTGAGGTCCCTCATATAGGCAGCATGACCTATGACACTAGTGTTGAGGAGTAAGTGGTTTGGTTAGTGCTGAGGAGTTGCTGAGAGTGAAGAAGTCATGTTGTAAATAGTAACTTGTAGATAGCTTGTATGTTTACTGCTGTATATGATAAACTACAAGAATCAAGTTACTAGTTGTCAGTCTTTGTTCCTGATCGTCGTCCTGCCTGGGCAATCTCAAGAGTTGCCCAAAAAACGCTGCAGTACTCTGCTATACTCTGCTAAGCTTTGCAACAGGTGAAAGCACTTCAAAAGTTCAGATGGCTTTCAAAAGTTTTAACAACAGTTCCCCTCCATGGCTGACCCTCCACGTCCTTCTTCTTCTGCTAGTATGAATGCTACACTTTGCTTTTCATGCTCATTTCATGATCCCTATTTGTGAATAGCAAGATAGGATGCAATTAAGCCATTAGCAGCTAAACAAACAAACATGCTAATTACGTTCTTTACAACGCTTATTTTTTTTTAATAGAGAAGCTGAAATTTACCCTTCATTAATCTGACTTAATTGCAATACCATACGCTAAAAAGTCAACATAAATTAGGGGCTGTGAACGATTCCCCCAATATTAAAGATGAGCTGGTGAATTCCTCTCCTCTGAAAATCCCTCCACCCCCCGGATAACAAATGGCAGCCTCTTAATAAGGAAGTGTAATAGCAAACAACTGTGCCAAAATGAAAAGGGGACTGTTTTGCTACCGTCAATTGCATTTATGATGTAATTACCTCACTGTAATAAAGAGGTGCTGGAGGAGACTCTTGAGAGTCCCATGGACTGCAAGAAGATCAGACGTATCCATTCTTAAGGAAATCAGCCCTGAGTGCTCACTGGAAGGACAGATCGTGAAGCTGAGGCTCCAATACTTTGGCCACCTCATGAGAAGAGAAGACTCCCTGGAAAAGACCCTGATGTTGGGAAAGATGGAGGGCACAAGGAGAAGGGGACGACAGAGGACAAAATGGTTGGACACTGTTCTTGAAGCTACAAACATGAGTCTGACCAAACTGCGGGAGGCAGTGGAAGACAGGAGTGCCTGGCGTGCTCTGGTCCATGGGGTCATGAAGAGTCGGACACGACTAAACGACTAAACAACAACAACAACAAATAAAGAGGTAAGCATCTTAAAAACCTACAAATCAATTCAGTTAGCAGCAAGATATGAAGCATGCCCAACTTTTGTCACTGCATCAGTTGGATCCATGATACTCCAGAATCCAATAAAGCCCAAAATTATCAATGCTCTGTGGAGTGCCAGAAACGCCTTCAGGGTATGGATGGGGAGTTTCCAGTGCTACACTCTTCAAGAAAAGCATATCCAGGACCAGATGTTAACTGCTCTGCTGCCACTCAACGTTACATCCCCGGTGAGGCCTCATGGACCATTTGTTCCATGATTTTGTTCTGGGTGTATGTAAGGGAACTAAAGGGCTTTGGTTAGAGTAGATTGTACATCATAGTTGCGTCATGTGGTAGAGCACAGGCTCCACATGCAGAAGATCCCAGGTTCAATCCTTGGTATCTCTAGGAAGGGCTGGGAGAGAGTCCCTGCCTGAAATCTTGGAGAGTCACGGCTAGTCAGTGTCAGCAAGACTGAGCTAGCTGGAACGAAGACAGCTTTCTATGTTCCAGATACTCTTTGGTGGAGACAGTAGTTGGAAATGACTCAAACGCCAAGATTTTTAAGCATCTGGCAATTACCATTCCTATTAGAAAGCACACTATGATATTTTCCCATTTCCCCACAAGAACTTTCTGCAAACAGGTCCTGAATCAAGGCTGTAAAGCTATTTCCTGGTAGTTGAGGGATAGTGCAGAGGCCTCTGGCTAGCCTCCTTCTGTCTTGAGAGACAATGGGGTGTGCCTCCAGAGGTGAGGTCAAACTGCTGCATTAGCAACAACGAAGAGACCTTCCTGAGGTGCAAGCCTGGGCAGTGTGTATGGTGGTCCTGAGATGCCCAGATGACAAGATCCCCCGCTCAGCCTCGCTGGTGTGGTCCAAAGGAAAGCAGAGCAATATGTTTTGCACCAGCTTGGCTGCAGGAGTTGCTCAAAATTAGCATACAGGATGCCATCCAACAAACTCCATTCCGGATTTGTGTAGAGTTTACTCCTTAGTCTTTTCTTCTCCTCAAGAAATCCCACAAGGTTTAGGATCAGGGTTTTCCTTCTCCTAGATAAGCAACCTTCCCAGGTTGACAAGCCTCACCTGCCCCTCATGTACAGAATGTGCAGAAACCACCATTTTGACCAATGGGCCCCCTATTGGTCTTGTCTGCTTAATTTGGTAGAACCTGTCTTTGCACGCAAGGAAGTCCTTAACTCATTGAGGGTTTGAGACCCATCAACTACTCTCACCTGGTTTAACCAACCAGTCGAAGCCATTCCCGGGGTGTGGCTGCTGCCACACGCCAACAGCTTCTAGGAGCCAAAGGGAAGAACTGAGTACAGGGTGGGAACCAAAGGTGGATGTTGTTGTTTAGTCGTGTCCAACTCTTCCGTGACCCCATGGACCAGAGCACGCCAGGCACTCCTGTCTTCCACTGCCTCCCGCAGTTTGGTCAAACTCATGCCGGTAGCTTCGAGAACACTGTCCCACCACCTCGTCTTCTGTCGTCCCCTTCTCCTTGTGCCCTCCATCTTTCCCAGCATCAGGGTCTTTTCCAGGGAGTCTTCTCTTCTCATGAGGTGCCAAAGTCTTGGAGCCTCAGCTTCACGATCTGTCCTTCCAGTGAGCACTCAGGGCTGATTTCCTTAAGAATGGATGCGTTTGATCTTCTTGCAGTCCATGGGACTCTCAAGAGTCTCCTTCAGCACCATAGAAATGGCCACTTTAGGAATCCCCTTACCTGGTTTCCATGAGTTAAATATGGGCAACATTTTTTTTTAAATGTGAACAAAACTGTCAAAAATTTACAGAACTCTGGAATAGTGAACAAGGAACAGTGAATGGGGTCATCTGGAGCTTTGAGGTACATTGCCAGCTGTATGTTGATGACACACAGCTCTACTTCTTTGCACTTGCGAGTATGGCAGTGGATGTGCTGGTCTTGCCTCCACAATGGACTGGACGAGAGTCAGTAAACTAAAGCTCAATCCAAATAAGGCTGAGGCACTGTTAGTGGGTGGGTCCCTAGACCAGATGGATGAGAGGTTGCCTGCTCTTGATGAGGTTACACCCCCTTCTGAAGGAGCAGGTGTGTAGCTTACAGGTACTTCTGGCTCCATTGCTGTTACTTGAGGCTCTGGTGGCCCAGCTGTACCCCTATCTGGACAGGGATAGCCTAACGTCTGTTGTCTAATCTCTGGCAACCTCTAGGTTAGATTACTGCAATATGTTATATGTAGGGCTGCCTCTGAAGATGGTTTGGATACTTCAGCTGGTGCAGAATTCAGCGGCCAAGTTGCTCACTGGGGCAAGACAGTTTGAGCATATAATACAATCCTGACATTGGTGCTAGTTTCAACTTATAAAGCCTTAAACAGCTCATGATTGCAATACCTCAAGGACCACCTCTTCCTATAAGACCTAACTTGGACTTGGATCATCATGTGAGCCCTTTCTTTGTGTGCCTTCTCCACAAGAGCCCCAAAGGGTGGAACACCAGAACGGGCCTTTTCTGCAGTGGCTCCCTGCTTGTGGGATGCTCTCTCCAGGGAGGCTCACCTGATGCCTTTGTTGTATATCTTTAGGTGCCAGGTGAAAATGTTTCTCTATAACTAAGACTTTGGCTGATCAAACATTCTATGGCCTTTCAAATGTTTTTGTGGGGACTTCCGCTTTGCTGCTGATTGCTTCCGGACGCTCATCTCGGGAGTTCCGAGGGGTGAGCACTCACCAAAGGGGTGAAAGAGGGGGTTGCTAGGCTTCACAACTCCCAAAAGATCCAGGAGGGCTTCCTGCATCTAAAAGGACACGCTGAGGCGTTGGAGGGTCTTCAGAGTTGAAGGAGACCACAGACGCCCACAACAGCGTTCCCTCCCCACGGAGAGAAAGCCTGACTTCGGGAGTGATCCTGCAGCAGACGCTCCAAAGAAAAGAGGCGTCTGGTATCTGCAAGCACGGTTGGTCCCCCGGAAAAAGCTATCAAAACATAGGTGATTAAGCATAAATCTTACGGCAGCTAGAGGCTTCTTTGAGCTGGAAGCTGTACAAAGGACTGGGAGTTCAACCGAAGTGAATGGAAAGATAGCTGAGATTAACCAGACGCTTAATTAATGCAAGAGAAAGAGGAGGTCAAACCCATTGCATTTTGAAATACAATCCAGGAAAAAACAAGGTGGAGAAGAGAATTACAATTATATTGTTTTACAACAGCTTGCATGGACTGCTGTAATATCAAATCAAGAAAGAAATAAGGGGGGAAAGACTAAAAGGTGAACTATCCCTTTAATATATTGGAGAACGTCTGAGGCAATTATGGACGATATGGAGGAAAGGAATGAATGAGCCTGAAGACTTAAAGACCTACCCAAACCCCAGTGCTAAATTAATGGAGTGATTAAAAATGTTTTGCTGAGAGTTTATGTGTGAGAGACATTCGATATACAGGCTCCGGCTTTTACGTAGCAGAAAGCCTTTCTCCCTTTCGTTAAAAAATTCCTGACAGTTATTTGAATTGATGGTCGATATGATGGAAAGAGATGAACAGATCTGAGGTCCTATAGATCATCCCAAATCCTAGTGCTGCACCCCACAGAGCAAGTAAAGATTCTTGGTGGAGGAAAGAGCAAAAAGTGCTTTGGACTTCTGGACTTGAGATTCTTATTGAGCCAGCACTTTCTTAGACGAATGAGAGAGACAATAGACATTCAAGCTCCGGTTTTTGTGTAGTATGGAGGCCTGACTTCTTTGTGTTAAAATTTGCAGAAGTTGCACCAGTTTTGCTGATTTACTTCACACTATTCTTGACTGTTGAAGGGGGTGTGGGGGAAAAAGCTTTTGTGGTGAGAAGAGCCTGGGGAAGCCAAGAGAAGATTTTAAAGAACTGTTAAGTAAATAAGCCCCTCCCGACAGGGTGGGGGGGTTACTGGGCTCCCCTCTATTGGTGGCAAGAGGAAATTACTCTGCAAGTAACAGGAAAGTTATATAAAGGCTGGTTACATGTGTAGGGAAATGGACAAGGGGATTTCGGACAACTAGTGGACAAAACTGGTAACTGAGTAAAAATTTATTTATTTATTTTTTCTCCTTTTCCCTGTTAAATGTTATTATTATTATGTTATTATCATCATCGATGAGACAGTGTGCATTAGAGGTATAATATAGAAGTATTATAAAACACAATTTGTCAGGAAAAGAAGTAGCTACGGGTACTAACGGTTTATAAAACAACTGGTTATGTCAAATGTGAATAAGAAATTTATGAATCCAGCGGCAGCAGTGTTATCTGCAAATCCTAAAAGGAGAAACTCAAATCAAGACACAGAAATGAATTCGGAAATGAGAGCTCTTCTCCTGGGACTGAGAAAAGACATTTCAGAGATGAAGAAAGAGATGAACGACAGTATAAGATCAACAGATCAAAAGTTGGATAAGATGGGGCAAAAAATAGAGGAAAATGCAAAAATGGTGTTAGAAATGATGGTTAAAATCAATGATCTGGTGGTTAAAAATTTGGAAATAACAAAGACTGTACAAGAATTAAAAGGGAAAACGATAAGTTTGGAGGAAGGGCTAAGAAAAGTACAGAAGGAGAACAGAGAAAAAAAGGGGGAAACAGAAAAAATTAAGAAAGAGCTGGCAGATATGAAAGAAACCCATGAGGCAGTCCTAGATTCAATCTCTATGATTGAAATGCACAGAAGAGAAAAAACATTGAGATTTAGATCTATTCCAGAAGAACCAGATGAAGTGATAGAGCAAAAAATATCATCAGAATTAGCCAAATGGATTGGAATAGAAGAACAGGAAATGAGAAATAAAATTGAGAGAGCCTTTAGAATCAGATCAAGAATTGCAAGAGCTAATAATTGGCCAGGGGACTGTCTGGTAACTTTTGTGAATATGGATATTAGAGATAAAATACTACAAATTAGCAGTACGACAAAACTTAAAATTCAGGAAACAGACATAATCATTCATAAAATTGTTCCATCGAGGCTTTTAAGAAAAAGGGAAAAATATAAACCGTTGGTGGAAGCACTAAATAAAAAATCAATTGTGCACAGATGGGAATTCCCTGAGGGAATTTCCTTTTTTTACAAAGGGAAAAGGAGAAAATTTGTTACTTGGGAGGACGCTGACAAATTTTGGAGAACATATAGAGAGGAGTTAGGAGGTAAAAGACAGCTGGGAGGAGGGGCGGACGATCTTAAAAAAACAATCCGAGGAGGAAGAGTCTTAAGCATTAAGGACAAGTGACTTTTCTGAATTTCTCTTTTTTTAATTTTTTATTTATTTATTTATTTATTTTGTTAAGAAGTTGAATCACTGTGTAGTAAATAATGGATTTAAGGATTGTTACCTGGAATGTTAATGATAAAAAGAAAAGAAATAAGGTGGAATTTATATTCAGCAAACAGAAATTGGATTTGATATGTTTGCAAGAAACTCATATCACAAAACAACACACAAGAATTTTATCCAATAAGAAACTGGGACTTGATTTTGTTTCTTCAGATAAATCTAAGAAGAATGGAGTTGTAATATACGCAAAAAAGCATTTGGAGCCGAAATTGATCTATAAAGAGTCACAAGGAAGGGTCGTTGTCATAGAAATAATAGTCCAGGGGGAAAGAATTAAAGTCATCGGTTTCTACGCGCCGAATGAAAAAAAAAGTGAATTTTATAAAGGTTGGAACGAGAGTTGGGGGATTTTATTGGAGAGAAAATTATATTTTTAGGAGACCAAAATGGCGTGGTAAATCCTGATTTAGACAGATCCAAAAGGACTACTAAAAAACAGCAAATAAAACTCCCCAAAACCTTTTTTCAGTTAGTAGATTTGTTAAGTTTAGAGGAAGCATGGAGAATACAAAATCCGACAGTGAAAGAATACACTTTTTTTTCCTACCCTAGTAACTCGGCAGGAAGAATTGAGGCCATCTGGCTAACAAAAGATTTGACAGTCAAAATATGTAAATCTGAAATTCAACCAAAGACAATAGCTGATCATAATGCAGTACAAGTAATGCTGACCTGGGGAAAGAGGAAATCTATAAGATGGAGATTAAATGAAACTTTATTGAGAGATGAAATAATAATAGAAAAAGCAAAAAAGACCTTAAAGGACTTTTTTGAACTGAATTTAAATAAGGGCACCGATTTAAAGATAGTCTGGGATGCTAGTAAAGCTGTCTTAAGAGGTTTCTTTATTCAACAAAGCGTAATTCAAAGAAAACAAAAGGGGAAAAAACAACAAGAAATCTTAGAGGAGATTAGAAAAAGCGAGCTGGAATTATACAAAAAACCAAATAGTGTAGAATTAAAAAGAAATATTAAGATCCTACAATCTCAATATTTAATGCTAATAAAGGCAGAAATGGAATGGAAACTAAGATTATTGAAACAAAAAACCTTTGAACATGCTAATAAACCAGGAAGGTTATTAGCATGGCAATTAAAGAAGAGAGAGGCAGAAAGGCTTATAAATAGAGTTAAGTGCGAAGGCAAAATAATAAACAACCCTAAAGAAATAGAGAAACGATTTGTCGAATTCTTTAGACAACTCTATAAGGAAGGAAATGAAACATCAGAAGAAGTTAAAGAATATTTAGAACAGAACGGTCTTCCGAAACTTACTAAAGAACAAAAAGAACTGTTGAATGCCCCTATTACATTGTACGAAATTCAAAGAGCAATTAAGGAAGCAAAGATAGGAAAGTCACCAGGGCCAGATGGCCTACCGGCAATGTATTATAAAAAATTTGAGGACATACTGTCTGACCCATTAAGAAGTATCATGAACAACATTTTAAAAGATGGAACCATGCCAGACTCATGGAAAGACAGCCTTATTGCATTAATTCCAAAACAGGGAACGGACAATCTACTTACTAACAACTATAGGCCTATCACACTCCTAAATAGTGATTATTAATTATATGCAAATATTTTAGCCGAAAGATCAAAAAAAGTCTTCCAGATGATTATACACAATGACGAAGCTGGCTTTTTGCCCGGGAGGCACATTTATAACAACACCAGAAACATTATAAACTTATTAGAGTATTTAGACTTAAGAATAGAAAAGAAGGCAGTCTTAATGGCCATAGATGCTGAAAAAGCTTTCGATAGGGTCTCCTGGAAATTTATGAAAGGTCTATTACACCATATGGATTTTGGTATACAGTATATAAAAGGGATTGAAGCAAAATATTCAAAACAAAAAGCTAAAATCATAATAAATGGAAATTTACCACAGGAGTGTGAAATCAGTAAAGGGGTCAGACAAGGTTGCCCACTATCCCCCTTAATTTTCATACTAACATTGGAAGTCTTATGTAAACGAATTAGGGAGGAAAAAGAAATAAAAGGGATTATGCTGGGAAATAGAAGTTACAAAATGAGGGCATTTGCTGACGATCTAATCATAACTATGGAGCAACCAAAACAGAGTTTAACAAAGGCATTGGAAATAATATATGCCTACGGTAAAGTTGTGGGGTTTAAACTGAATTTAAACAAGACAAAACTATTAGTTAAGAATTTGTCGCCAGATGAAAAAGCAGAATTAGAAAAAATAATACAAATTAAAATCTACCCCAAAATCAAGTATTTAGGATTATGGATAACACCAAAGAATATTAACTTGTATGAAGATAATTATATTAATTGTTGGAAAGATATCAAAAGACAGTTGAAGACATGGACAAGCCTAAACTTATCATTCCTGGGCCGTATTTCAGTAATTAAAATGATAGTCTTACCGAAGCTACTCTTTTTATTCCAAACGATTCCAATTATAGGAAAGACCAGCAGTATTGACAAGTGGCAAAAAGAAATTTCTAAATTTTTGTGGAAGGGTAAAAGACCAAGAATAAAGCATAAGATATTAATAGATACTATAGAAAGAGGTGGCTTCGGGTTACCGGATTTGAAGCTATATTACGAAGCCTCATGTCTTCTCTGGTTGAAAGATTGGTGTTTAATAAAAAATTGGGATATTTTAGATCTAGAAGGTCATGACACACGTGTCAGGGAACTGCCATCAGTGCCGGAGGGAGAGAGCAAAAGCCAGAGGGATTCCAGAGAGCGTCCAGGGATTAGGAGAAGCAGCCCATCTTCTGGGGAAGAGAATCAGCGTAGCACCAGTGGAGAAGGGGGGCAGATGGGGGAAGCGGTGAGGCGGTCCCATGACTCCTTGCCTGGGACCAGCGGGGAGAGTAGGGGTCCTCCGTTGCCCACGCCCTCCTTGCGCAGAAGGCTTTCGCGCAGAGAGGGTAGGTGGAGACTAGGCGTCAAAAAGCTTCTTTGCTGGAAGAAGTTTAAGAAACGCCCACTCACGGATTCTGCCAGCGACTGAGTCAGCCACGGGTGAGTGGCGTCCAGACAGATAAAGTTTACTTTGGCAGCCCAGCCAGGTGTTTGCACCCAGCCAGGGAGATAGTTGCCTGCTTGCGCACGAGCAACCCCTTAGCAACCATTACAGCAATCCGTGAGTCCCTGACGTTGCTTGTGCTCAGCCCGGGGAAGGCAGCACAATGAGCCAGACAGGACCAGCCGGAGAGACAGAGCAAGAAGCCATGGTGCGAGGTCTGGTCGAGAGGAATCGAGACCTAGAGGCACATGTCGCTACCCTGTCAGCGTGGCTGGAGGAGAGACGGGCTCAGGATGCGCAGGTCAGAGCCACCCCGATAGGGAGGAAGGTCCTCAGGCTGGTAAATAAGTTTGGAGGAAAGCCCCAAGACTACAATGCTTTCCGAACGGAAATTCAATACGCTTTGGAATTACAGAAAAATGACTTTGCTGATGACAGGGATAGGGTGGCGTACATTATTGGACATCTGCAGGATGGGGCGCGCGAATGGATCAGGCCCTTGATGGCAACGGGGAATGATGCATTAAAAGATCTTTAAAAATTCTACCAGGCAATGGACACAATGTTCTCCAGCGAGGTGGAGCAAAGTGTGACACGGAGGGAGCTGCTGGGGTGCAAGCAGGGGAGCCTGTCCGTCAGAAGCTACTGGTCGCGTTTTGCGATGTTAGTGCACAAGCTCGGTTGGGACTTAGATTCTGAACCCGTACAAATGCTGTTTGAGGCTGGTTTGAATCCAGAAGTGAAAGACGAGTTGTCCCGCGCGCCCCGCCTGTGGTCGATGGATGAGCTCACAAAGACTGTGCTTGCGATTGGTGTACGCCAGGAAGCGCGGGCTCAAGAGAAGCGGGAGATAAGGGGGGAGCGTTTCCATGGCAACCACATTCTTGAGATGCCGAGGGAGCCTTCCCAGGCCGCAGAGCCAATGGAAATCGATGGACTGCGCGTGCGCGAAGTTTCAAACTACAGTGACGCCCGGAAAAAGGAGGGGAAGGAGTGGAAAACTACCAAGAAGTGTTTCCTTTGTCAGCGGCCAGGACATTTTGCGAAGGTCTGTCCCCAACGAAAGGCCTGGCAAGGCATGATGGGGACAGCAGACCACGATGAGGGGGGGAGAAGGAGCCGGTGCAGGGAAACGAAAAAGCCTGGCTGCCGACCAGCAGGGGCAGGAGCCAGGCCAGCGACCAGTAGAAGTGCCCCGGCCTGACCCTCCCAAGGCAGCTCTAGCCATTGAAGTGGTGCTAGAACTCCCAAATGGGCACCCAGTCAAGGTGAATGGACTGCTGGATTCTGGGTCCTCATGTAACTTCTTCAGCAGAGACTTCGCCCTGGAGCACCAGCTCCACCTGTTGCCTCTAGATTTCCCCTTGCAGGTGACCACCATTGATGGCAGGGAACTACTGGGCGGCGGGGGGGGGGGGGAGTGACACACCAGACACCGCCAATGCGGATGAGTGTTTCCAGGCACACGGAAACCATTGCCTTTCACGTGGCCACACTGGCAGGACCCCCAATAATACTGGGAATGAGCTGGCTGGCACTACATGACCCAGTGGTGTCATGGCATCAGCGGTCGCTCACCTTTGGGTCAGCTTACTGCTTAGAACACTGTCTGGGAGGGAAGGAACCAAGAATGACTGTGGCCAGAGTGGCTGGGGTGGCCCTGGAGGAAAAAGGGCGGGTGCCAACACAATATGCAGATTTGAAGGAGGTCTTCAGCGAGAGAGAGGAGGACAGACCACAGGCCATTTGACTGCCAAATCAACCTGCTTCCAGGGGCCCAGTTACCGGTGGGTAAGCTGTATGCCATGTCTGACCGGGAGATGCAGGAGTTGAGGCAGTTTATTGACAAGAACTTGAAGAGAGGTTTCATAAGGGAATCAAAGGCGGTGGGGGGGGGGGAGTCCAGTGTTCTTTGTGGACAAAAAAAGGACCAATCAGCCCAGATTAGTCGTGGATTACAGGGCCGTAAACCTGGTGTCAGAACCCGTGGCCTTCCCAATGCCCAGGATTGACGATATTTTGACACGTGTGAGGCAGGGGAAGATTTTTACCAAGCTGGACCTAAGGGGGGCATACAATCTGATTAGAATACAAGAGGGGGACGAATGGAAAACGACCATGTTCACCCACCTGGGGGCTTTTGAGTATTTAGTTATGCCATCTGGATTACAATCGGGATCCGCCTGCTTTCAATCCTTCATGCACCATGTGTTGGGGCCCCTGCTGTACAAGAATTGCATGGCCTTTTTGGATGACGTCTTAATCTATTCGGAGAATGAAACGCAACACGTCAGAGACGTCAGGGAGGTGCTACAGAGATTGAAGAAGCATCAGTTGTGGGTCAAGCTGGAAAAATGCCAATTCCACGCCAGGGAGGTCGAGTTCCTGGGGTACAAGTTGTCAGACAAGGGCCTAGCTATGGACCCAGGCAAGGTGAAGGCAGTGCTGGAATGGAAAGCCCCCAAAACCCGGAAGGATGTGCAGAGGTTCTTAGGGTTCAGCAACTTCTACAGGAAGTTCATAAAGAACTTCACTCACTTGACAGCGCCCATAACAGATTGTCTCAGTAGCAAAAAGAGGTTCGCGTGGACAGAAAGTGCCCAGCAATACTTTGAGAAACTGAAGAAGGCGTTCGCCTCAGAAGAGCAGCTCCTGCACGTGGATCCGGAGAAGCCCATGAGACTGGAGAAGGACGCGTCCGACCGCGCGATTGGAGCAGTACTTTTGCAACCCGGGTCCAAGGAGAACTGGAGACCGTGTGCCTTTTTCTCTAGGAAGCTGAGCAAGTCGGAGCAAAACTACACGGTGTATGACCGAGAACTGCTTGCGATCTACGCAGCATTTCGGCAATGGAGACATCTTTTGATAGGGGCACGGCACAAGATCCAGGTCCAAACTGACCACAAGAACTTGGAATACTGGCGGACCGCGCGAGTGCTCAACCAGAGACAGATCAGATGGTCCCAGGAGTTCGCCAAGTTTTTCTTCGAGGTACAATATGTGCCGGGAGGGGAAAATGTGAGGGCGGATGCACTCTCCAGGAAACCGGAATACATGGAAGGGGAGGGGCCACCGGAGACCAGGCACGTGTTCCCCGAGGACCGGTGGGTGTGTGGGGGAGCGTTGGTAGGGAAACAAGAGCTAGCAGGGCTCACCAGAGACGACGAGTTTGCTCAGACTAAAATCAGGGAGCTCAGAGACGGAAAGGAAGACAATGGGGGGGTTGAGGAAAAGGAAGGGCTACTGTACTACAAGGGGGCGCTGTATGTACCAGGAGAGACTTTGAGGGGGAAGATACTTAGACAGCTCCATGACAACCCAACAGCTGGGCACTTTGGACAGCACAAGACCATGCTACTTGTCACCAGGCAGTTCTGGTGGCCAAAGGTGAGGGAAGACGTACGAGAATATGTACGAGGGTGCGATCAATGCCAGAGGGCAAAGGGGGAAAGGATTGCCCCCGCAGGGTTACTGGAACCCTTACCTACACTGGAAAGGCCCTGGGAGGTGGTGTCCATTGATTTTATGACAGATCTGCCCAAGTCAAGGGGAAAGACAGCGGTTATGGTAGTGGTCGATCTACTGACTAAAATGTGCCATTTCGTAGCTTGCTTGCATGCAGTGTCGGCAGAGGAGACAGCCAGGCTGTTTGTGGACCACATTTTTAGACTGCATGGCACCCCATTGAGGGTAATCTCAGATCGCGGAAAACAATTTACCTCCCGGTTCTGGCGGAGACTCATGAGCTTGCTGCAGGTCGAGGTGAGCTTCTCGACGGTGAGGCACCCAGAAACCAACGGGCAGGCCGAAAGAGCGAACGGTATACTCCAGCAGTACCTACGCTGCTATGTTGGCGAGAGGCAGAACGATTGGGTAGAGAAATTAGCTTTGGCTGAATTTGTGTACAATAACGCTGAACACGTGTCCACGGGAATGAGCCCTTTCATGGCCAATTACGGGTGTCACCCCAGGGCCTTCCAGGGGCGGGGGGAGGAAGGATGGAGTGTACCTGCGGCTGAGCAATTTGCTGAGGAAATGGAGGCCTTACACCAGCAACTCAGGCTGAACTTGGAGCGGGCCAAGGAAGTTTACAAGAGGCAGGCAGACAGGCACCGTCGGGAGGGGGAGGCCATACGGGTGGGAGACCGGGTATGGTTGTCATCCCAAGGGTTGCCCCTAAAGGGAGGGTGCAAGAAGTTGCAGTCTAGGCGGCTGGGGCCTTTTGAGGTAATACAGCAGGTTAACCCGGTGGCATTTAAACTCAAGTTGCCCGACAGCATGAAGATACATCCGGTGTTCCATAGGTCCCTACTTTCACATTACAGGGAGGGGTGGGAATTCCTGGGACGGGAGGGAGGGGTTACCACCCACCCGCGGGTAGAGGAGAGGGAACTCTGTAACGAAGCTATGGAAATACTCTATCGAGGTGGCGAGGTCGCCAGGTAGAGTACTTGGTAGCCTGGGAGGGAGAACCCAGGTCTGAAAACACTTGGGTCCCTGCTGAATCAATCACTGACAGGTATCTGGTGGAAGAGTTTCATGGTTTGTTCCCGGGTAAGCCCAAACCATTAGCTAGATTCTGTGAGGAAGAATTTGGACCCACAGATGACGAAGGGGACTTTGTGGGTTTTCCTGCCTCTGAAGAGGAGGGAGGTGAGGTGTCCGAGGGAGAAGAATCAGACTGGGAGGTTCAACCAGCTGGAAGAGATCCGAGTGGGTGGGAGGCTGGTTTTGAATCCTCAGAAGATGATGACAGTTCTTTCAGGGGATTCCCCGCATCGTCGGTCGAGGAGAGAGAGGAGGATGTATCGGAAGATTGCGCCAGGGGTGAGGGGGGTCCTGAGGAGGGGGTGGATGTCAGGGAACTGCCATCAGTACTGGAGGGGGAGTGCAAAAGCCAGAGGGATTTCAGAGAGCGTCCAGGGATCGGGAGAAGCAGCCCATCTTCTGGGGAAGAGAATCAGCGTAGCACCAGTGGAGAAGGGGGGCAGGTGGGGGAAGTGGCGAGGCGGTCCCATGACTCCTTGCCTGGGACCAGCGGGGAGAGTAGGGGTCCTCCGTTGCCCACGCCCTCCTTGCGCAGAAGGCTTTCGCGCAGAGAGGGTAGGCGGAGACTAGGCGTCAAAGAGCTTCTTTGCTGGAAGAAGTTTAAGAAACGCCCACTCACGGATTCTGCCAGCGACTGAGTCAGCCACGGGTGAGTGGCGTCCGGACAGATAAAGTTTACTTTGGCAGCCCAGCCAGGTGTTTGCACCCAGCCAGGGAGATAGTTGCCTGCTTGCGCACGAGCAACCCCTTAGGAACCATTACAGCACGTTTTCGATGGCATGGCTATCTTAATTATGGGAAAATAAAGGCGCACCGGAGTTTTTCAAATCACATAATAAGAAACGCTATATATAAGGTGTGGGAAAAATACAAAAGATATTTGGAACAGAAAACCCCAAGATGGAATTCTCCATTAGAAGCAATCACTGTTAAAAAAAAAAAACAACATCAAAGAGAACTGGATAACGTATAACACAGTATTAAGGGAAGAGGAAGGTCAACTAATATTGATAAGTTATGAGAAAATAAAAGATCACTTTTCTAGTTGGCTAGATTACTTCCAGGTGAATGAAATGTTCAGACAGGATAAGCAGATAGGTTTTGAAAAGGAGCCTTCAAGATTTGAAAGAGAATTACTGAATAGTAAATCTAAAATAATCGCAAAAATGTATAGACTTCTTTTAGACTACGAAGTAATGGATGAGGAGGTTAAGGCTTCAATGATAAAGTGGGCCCAAGATGTGGGCCGTCCAATTATGCTAAAAGATTGGGAAAACTTATGGAAGGTAAATTTGAAATTTAAAGCCAGCTATAATATAAGAGAGAACGTGATGAAAATGGCTCATAGGTGGTACCTCACTCCTTCCAGATTATCAAGATTGTATAAAAATTTGGCGAATGCTTGTTGGAGATGTGGAGGAAATAACGGTGACATGATCCACATGTGGTGGACGTGTGGAAAGATTAAGATTATTTGGGGGGAAATATAGGATGAATTAAAAAAGATGATGGGGATAACATTTACCAAAAAACCGGAGGCATTTCTATTAAGTATTTTAGATAAAGAGATCCCAAAAAAATTAAGAGAGGTATTTTTGTATGCAACCGCAGCGGCTCGCATACTTGTGGCCAAGGGATGGAAAGATTACGAGGCTCCAAAAATAACAGATTGGCAAATCAAATTACAGGAATTGGTGGCGACGGCTCAACTGACTAGTAAACTCAGAGGAAACTCAAAGCAAAAATTAGTGGAAAAATGGGATGTTTATAAAAAATATGTTCAAAAATACAATAATAGTTTTGACTCCGTGCTAGCATTTGAGTGAAAAAGGAAATAAAAGGAAGTGGACTATAATTAAGGATTTATTATGTTTTCAGAATGTATTAGAAAAATTATATAGAAGGAGGGGCCACTAGGGGCACATCGGAAGATGACTGACAATAACATCTCTCCGACCCACAGGGGGTAATTAGGAGGCTGGGATGGGAGTAAATAGCCTCCGTACCCCCCCAGGATTGGGGGAGGGGGGCTGCCCGTGCCTGCTATGCCCTATACCACCCCCGAATTTGAGGGGATGGGGGCACTAGGCAGAATGCCCCCCTGTGGATCTCGGCGCTCCTGGACGCCGTCTCTGATCCGCGCCGCTAGCTGCAAGAACTTCAAAAGGAACAATTAGGAAGAAGCGAATACACATATTTCAAGGAAGGAGGGGGAGTAAAGACTGCTAACTGAAGAGTTCTCTGATAAACAAGACGAGTCGGAGGAACAAGAATCAATCATGAGAAGACAGCTAAGACTCGGTATGGCAAAGGGACTGGATGGGGGAGGGGGGGAAACTTTCGTTTCTTTCCTCTATGTGATTAAACAAGAATCCCCCCCCCCTCACAAGTCAGAAATGCCGTTTTAATGACTTAAGCTGTGGATTTACAACTGTGTGGAGATAAATTTTCTAACCAAAGCATGTTTTAAGAAGAGTGTGGAAAGTTTAAGAGTTTTGGAATGACGCAGTTAAAAATACCGTCGCCATGTTGGCAAGCTCTGTCGGAGGACTTGAGTGTGGGAGGAGGAATAGAGCTGTTTTTATATTGTGGGTGAGACTCCTCAGTGGGACTTAAGAACGACAGATCCTGAGATTAATGATGGAAAGAGCGATGTTATTTATGAAAGTGATGATATATGGAAACCATCTCGATATGAGGATTGGATGAATGCAAAAATCCACTCAGGATATAATTGGTGTTTATCTGCTTAAGGAGTTTATCAGAAGAGATCATAAAGAAATAAAGAAAAAATATACGAACAAGATGAGATGTGGAAACAGCAAGATAAGACTGGATAGAATTATGAACTTTATTTGGACTGATTTGGATATTAACGCAGTAGCAAGAAGATGATCAGAATCCCCCTTCGGAACTTGAAATATGGGTCCCCTCAACAAAAATTTAAAATTCGGCTTTGTAATTCGGAATTTGTGTGATGTGATTTGATTTGATTGGTCGGTTAATAAAAAATATTTTTTTAAAAAAGAAAAATTATATAGAAAGGTTTATTGCTTTGTGTACATTCAAATGTAAGATAAAACATATGCAAAGGGACTTGACAGGAAGTCAAAGTTGAAGAAAAGATTTTGGAAGATAAAAGGGGAAAAATATTTACTTTTATTATTATCATTTTCTGTGCGGGTGTAGGTGTGTGGGTGTCTACACATATGTGTTGTTGTTGTATGCAATCTTTGGGAGGAAATAAGACGGTAAATAACAAACAACAAACTAAATATCGATGTATGTTAATTTTTATTTCTTAATTACATTTTGTGGTAGTATGGCTGTATTGTTTTTTGAAACATAAAACCATTCAACAAAAATAATTTTTAAAAAATATATATACAGCCAAGGTGTGAATTTGGTGGGGCTTACTCTCAGGCAAGTGGGTTTAGAATTGCAGCCTAAAGCAGCTTTGGAGGCTGGTTGTGTCCACACTATGAACTTAGGACTTGCCTGCACCAGAGCAGAATTTGCAGTCTAGAGTAGATTTGCATCACCCTGTCTCCCCATGAATATATGGGCCTTCAGATGAGATACTTCCCACCCCATTGTTCTCCTGGACCTTTTGCCCTTTAAATTCAGGGTTTTTCAGTCCTCAGAAAGTCCAAAATGGGCATGATCGAGAAACCCCTTTGCACGTAGTACAAGAAACATGTATTAGTCCTGAGCCCCAGAATAAATTTCCCCCATCAAAAGATTATTATTTCTTTTTCTTACAGAGGAACAGCACAATTCTATGTGTCTTTGCTTTAGGAAAGACCTCTAGGAATTTCTGGTTACAAATCAAAACTTAGCCACCATGCTGAAAATAATGCAGGGCCTACCGTAGCTTCATGGATCACTGTCTTGCTGTGGCGAAGGGGCTTGAATAACTTAGAGAAGCTATGAGCTATGCTGTGCAGGGCCACCCAAGATGGACAGGTCATAGTGGAGAGTTTTGACTAAACGTGATCCACCTGGAGCAGGAACTGGCAAGCCACTCCAGTATCCCTGCCAAGAAAACTTCATGGACAAAGACAACAGGCATATGAAAGTTATGACGCTGGAAGATGAGCTCCTCAGGTGGGAAGGCGTCCAACATGCTACTGAGGAAGAGCGGAGGACAAGTACAAGTAGATTCAGAGCTGATGAAGCGGCTGGGCCAAAGCTGAAAGGACGCTCAGTTGCGGATATGCCTGGAAGCGAAAGGAAAGTCCAATGCTGTAAAGAAAAATATTGCATAGGAACCTGGAATGTAAGAATCATGAACCTGGGTAAGTTGGATGTGGTCAAAAATGAGATGGCAAGAATAAATATTGACATCCTGGGCATCAGTGAACTAAAATGGACGGGAATGGGCGAATTCCGTTCGGATGACCATCATATCTACTACTGTGGGCAAGAATCCCGTAAAAGAAATGGAGTGGCCCTCATAGTCAACAAAAGAGTGGCAAAAGCTGTACTGGGATGCAATCTCAAAAATGATAGAATGATCTCGATACGAATCCAAGGCAGACCTTTTAACATCACAGTAATCCAAGTTTATGCACCAACCACTGGTGCTGAAGAAACTGAAATTGAGCAATTCTATGAAGACTTACAACACCTTATAGAAATGACACCAAAGAAGGATGTTCTTCTCATTATAGGGGATTGGAATGCTAAAGTAGGGAATCAAGAGATAAAAGGAACAACTGGCAAGTTTGGCCTTGGAGATCAAAACGAAGCAGGGCAAAGGCTAATAGAGTTCTGCCAAGAGAACAAGCTGGTCATCACAAACACGCTTTTCCAACAACACAAGAGACGACTCTACACGTGGACATCACCAGATGGGCAGCATCGAAACCAGATTGATTATATTCTCTGCAGCCAAAGATGGAGACGCTCTATACAGTCAGCAAAAACAAGACCTGGAGCTGACTGTGGCTCAGATCATCAGCTTCTTATAGCAAAATTCAAGCTTAAACTGAAGAAAGTAGGAAAAACCACTGGGCCGGTAAGATACAATCTAAGTCAAATCCCTTATGAATACACAGTGGAAGTGAGGAACAGGTTTAAGGATTTAGATTTGGTGGACAGAGTGCCTGAAGAACTATGGATGGAGGCTCGCCACATTATACAGGAGGCAGCAACTAAAACCATCCCAACGAAAAGGAAATGCAAGAAAGCAAAGTGGCTGTCCAACGAGGCCTTACAAATAGCGGGGGAGAGAAGGCAAGCAAAATGCGAGGGAGATAGTGAAAGATACAGGAAATTGAATGCAAATTTCCAAAAAATAGCAAGGAGAGACAAGAAGGCCTTCTTAAACGAGCAATGCAAAGAAATAGAGGAAAACAATAGAATGGGAAAAACCAGAGATCTGTTCAAAAAAATTGGAGATATGAAAGGAACATTTCGTACAAAGATTACCATAATAAAAGACAAAAATGGAAAGGACCTAACAGAAGCAGAAGACATCAAGAAGAGGTGGCAAGAATACACAGAGGAATTATACCAGAAAGATATGGATGCATCGTACACCCCAGGTAGTGTGGTTGCTGACCTTGAGCAAGACATCCTGGAGAGTAAAGTCAAATGGGCCTTAGAAAGCACTGCTAATAACAAGGCCAGTGGAAGTGATGATATTCCAGCTGAACTATTTAAAATTTTAAAAGATGATGCTGTTAAGGTGCTACACTCAATATGCCAGCAAATTTGGAAAACTCAGCAGTGGCCAGAGGATTGGAGAAGATCAGTCTACATCCCAATCCCAAAGAAGGGCAGTGCCAAAGAATGCTCCAACTACCGCACAATTGCACTCATTTCACACGCTAGCAAGGTTATGCTTAAAATTCTACAAGGCAGGCTTAAGCAGTATGTGGACCGAGAACTCCCAGAAGTGCAAGCTGGATTTCGAAGGGGCAGAGGAACCAGAGACCAAATTGCAAACATGCGCTGGATTATGGAGAAAGCTAGAGAGTTCCAGAAAGACATCTACTTCTGCTTCATTGACTATGCAAAAGCCTTTGACTGTGTTGACCACAGCAAACTATGGCAAGTTCTTAAAGAAATGGGAGTGCCTGATCACCTCATCTGTCTCCTGAGAAATCTCTATGTGGGACAAGAAGCTACAGTTAGAACTGGATATGGAACAACTGATTGGTTCAAAATTGGGAAAGGAGTACGGCAAGGCTGTATATTGTCTCCCTGCTTATTTAACTTATATGCAGAATTCATCATGCGAAAGGCTGGGCTGGATGAATCCCAAGCCGGAATTAAGATCGCCGGAAGAAATATCAACAACCTCAGATATGCAGATGATACAACCTTGATGGCAGAAAGTGATGAGGAATTAAAGAACCTTTTAATGAGGATGAAAGAGGAGAGCGCAAAATATGGTCTGAAGCTCAACACCAAAAAAACGAAGATCATGGCCACTGGGCCCATCACCTCCTGGCAAATGGAAGGGGAAGAAATGGAGGCAGTGAGAGATTTTACTTTCTTGGGCTCCATGATCACTGCAGATGGTGACAGCAGTCACAAAATTAAAAGACGCCTGCTCCTTGGGAGAAAGGCGATGGCAAACCTAGACAGCATCTTAAAAAGCAGAGACATCACCTTGCCAACAAAGGTCCGTATAGTTAAAGCCATGGTTTTCCCAGTAGTGATGTATGGAAGTGAGAGCTGGACCATAAAGAAGGCTGATCGCCGAAGAATGGATGCTTTTGAATTATGGTGCTGGAGGAGACTCTTGAGAGTCCCATGGACTGCAAGAAGATCAAACGCATCCATTCTTAAGGAAATCAGCCCTGAGTGGTCACTGGAAGGACAGATCATGAAGCTGAGGCTCCAATACTTTGGCCACCTCATGAGAAGAGAAGACTCCCTGGAAAAGATCCTGATGTTGGGAAAGATTGAGGGCACAAGGAGAAGGGGACGACAGAGGACGAGATGGTTGGACAGTGTTCTCAAAGCCACAAACATGAGTCTGACCAAACTGCGGGAGGCAGTGGAAGATAGGAGTGCCTGGCGTGCTCTGGTCCATGGGGTCACGAAGAGTCGGACACGACTAAACGACTAAACAACAACAACCGTAGCTTTGCAAATAAGCCCACAAGTTACTAGCCCTCAACATTTCACTTGTTCGCCTTGACCTCATTAAGTAGAGAAGTGTACTGTCATTTTGTGACAGAGAAGTTTCCTCCAAGGCAACTGTCCTAGAATGCCAGTCTGCAAAATTTGCCAGTCACCATTAAGTAGATATCTCATTCGCAAAGTCAGTTGTTTCATTTCACAAATGCTGTTTTTGTAAGAGACCCAAACAAATCGGGGTGCTCTGCTTACCTTTTGGCGTCGATGCTCAGTGAGGACGTCCAGGTGATGATTGTTCAACTTTGAAGATTGGGTATTGCTGCAGGAGTCTCTGTTTCTCTCGAGGTAAATGATTCCTTAAGCTATTACATTATTTCTAGAGGGTGGAGGAAATGCTTGTGCTTTCAGTTTAGAGAGCAAGGGGGAATTCTGGGGAATTCAAGCAAAGAACGAAGCGTCAAAACAGAGCTTTGTGGCTTGAGTATGACTTGATCTCAGTCCAGACAGATCAACCATATGTGGCCAGTTTACAAGCCCCCCTACCCCTGGTACCCTTTCTCCCTGTATTGCTGCTCCAGAACTTTTCACTGCTTAGAAATGTAGGACACAATGTTGGATGGTCGGAGGGGTTGGATTCCTATTGGATCGGTTAGTCTAGGCTTAGCAGAGTGAGCAGGGCAGGCAGCCCCTAGTGCCGTATTTACATGTAAGCTAAACAAGCTATAGTTTAGGGCCCCACTCTCTTGGTCCCCCCCCCCCAATTTAAAGGAAATAAAACCTGGATGTACATTTCCAAAATATAAGGTAAAAAATATAAAAATAAAACCTACAGACAGCAACAGTGTTTTGTGTTGTGTAGGGACGCGGGTGGTGCTGTGGTCTAAACCACTGAGCCTCTTGGGCTTGCCGATCAGAAGGTCGGCGGTTCGAATCCCCGCGACGGGGTGAGCTCCCGTTGCTCGGTCCCTGCTCCTGCCAACCTAGCAGTTCGAAAGCACGTCAAAGTACAAGTAGATAGATAGGTACCGCTCCGGCGGGAAGGTAAACGGCATTTCCGTGCGCTGCTCTGGTTCGCCAGTCATGCTGGCCACATGCTGGCCACATGACCCAGAAAAACTGTCTGCGGACACATGCCGGCTCCCTCGGCCTATAGAGCGAGATGAGCGCGCAACCGCAGAGTCGTCCGCGAGTGGACCTAACGGTCAGGGGTCCCGTTACCTTTTAGCCATCACAAATAATACTGCTTTCTCTCAAAGTTGACACCTTTCACGAAAACTGATAAGTTACCTGTTGTAGGGAATCATTTCTCCTCTTTTCTTAATCCAAACCCACACTTTTAAGCCACTTACTTAAGCAAACTTAGACAAATTCTTTTCGAAGAATAACAAGGGTCGAGAGGAGGGCTAGGTGTTACCTGGTTTTCAAAATCGGGATAGAGCACCAGCTAAATTTTGCAATGTACCAATATATCACCATGTCTGCAATCAGGATGGAGCTATGTAGAGGCACTAGCTGGCTTCACAGTTTTCCCCGCATGGTGATTTTTGCATAGAGCACACACACATACTTTAAGGCTGGGCAATGTATCAATACATTTGGGGGTGAGGAAATAAGTTTGAAGTCCACAGCGTGGTAACAGTGCCATAATATTAATCACAATGTGTGCGCGTGCCGTGTAAAAAACCATTATGTGGGAAAAACCGTGAAGCCAGTCATCGCTTCTCTCATGGTTCCTTCTGTCCCTGTTGCTCTGCACTACAAAATAACAGTTGTAAGTGTCTTAAAGCTAAGTAAAAATGTATCTGTTTTAGACCCCTAAGTAGCAGCAGTTTTCAGGACCTTACCCCCTTCACCTCTACATAGAGAACCCCTAGATATGCCTCTGCGCGTAAGATGTGATCATGCTGTAGGTACAGTCGTACCTCGGAAGTCGAACGGAATCCGTTCTGGAAGTCCGTTCGTCTTCCAAAATGTTTGGGAACCAAGGCGTGGCTTCCAATCGGAAGCCTCGTAGGCCGCGTTGGACGTTCGGGTTCCAAATAACGTTCGCAAACCGGAACACTCACTTCCGGGCTTGCAGCTTTTGGGAGCCAAAACGTTCGACTTGCAAGGCGTTCGGGATCCAAGGTACGACTGTAAATTTATTAGATTGCCACATATTAAACAACTGAATCAAGCAAGAGGAACAAAACACAAGGACACATTTGGCGGAGAACAGTGAAACTTTATTGCATTTACAAACACACTGGGAAATCAAAGGCAAGCCCCAAAAGTTTGCACCAATTTATGGATTGTACTCTTTTTATTTACTGTTTGCTATATATAAAAAAAATCTGCTACTACTTTAAGTGAATGGATAGGACCACATTAGGGTGTCTCAAGAATATGGTGGATAAAATGCTAATGATTTGTGTTGCTGTACTGTAAAGGATGGGGGGCGGGATTCAACACATTTTTATATGAACAAGTTTATGCCTAAAGATTAATTGTACCCTTTCATTATCTGCTTTTCAAAATCCATCTAGGGTTTCCCACTTTACTCATTTTTTGATACGGCCTTTAAAAAGAAATCCTGGAACACCTCCCCGATTTCTTTGTTATACTGTAAATTTGTAAATAGCTACTGCAATCGATTTTAGCTCATTGAAACAAGTATCATGTTATATATATTATATATGTTTTCCATTTTTAAAAACTTTGTGTCAAGCTAAAAACCCTGTGCATCAAAACCGTGGTCAGTTTAGCAGTGATGCCCGAGACAAGTGACTGTCCTTGAAGGATATCAAATTACACGGTAGGCGGATTCCATTCAAGCTGCTGCAGGTGCAGAAGTCTGCTTCAGAAGCTGCCATTTGGGATCATCTGGGAAGTGCTAATAATCAGAACAGGATGGTTGAGGAAGTAAATCACATGGTACCTGAAAAAGAGAGGTCAATAGTGCAGTATTTAGCAACACTATCTAAATCAGCAATAGGGGCAAACAAAGGTATCTAAGGTAGAGCATGGAATACTTACAGACCCAGTTCAGATGTCAAGTGAAACCATGGTTTAGTATGCTGGGAATGAGCCAAAGCAAGCCTTGGGCTCACACATTCCCCCCCTCCTCCCTCTACACAAGCGGTGAAGAGTTTGGAAACTACATCCTCGTTAGGCTTAACCACAGCTTGTGCCTCACCCAAATCTGATGAACTATGCTTATTGTTAACCATGGTTGATTGGTTTGATAAGCCATCTTTAAACCATGGCTCATCCAGCTAGCTTGTTTAAACTCTTAATCTCAGGGTCGTGGGTTTGAGCCTCACACGGGGCAAAAATAATAATCCTGCATTGCTGGGGGTTAGGCAAAATGACACTTGTGGTCCCTTCCAACTCTATAATAACTCTATAACTTTATAACGTTAACCACAGCTGAGAGTCTGGGGTGGTGTGCTAAACCAGCCTTCGCCAATCTGATTTCCTCCAGATGTTGCTGAATTCTTATGTCCCATCAACCACATGATAGTCAGGGATGATGGGACATCATCATCATCATCATCATTTATTACTTATACCCCGCCCGCCCGCCCGCCCAGCCAGGTCTCCCCAGCCACTGTGGACGGCTTCCAACAGGAGCTTAAAAATACATTAAAACATCAGTCATTAAAAAACTTCCCTAAACAGGGCTGCCTTCAGATGTCTTCTAAACATCAGGTAGTTGTTTATTCCTTTGACATCTGATGGGAGGGCGTTCCACAGGACGGGAGCCACTACCGAGAAGGCCCTCTGCCTGGTTCCCTGTAACTTGGCATCTCGCAGTGAGGGAACCGCCAGAAGGCCCTCGGCGCTGGACCTCAGTGTCCGGGCAGAACGATGGGGGTGGAGACGCTCCTTCAGGTCTACTGGACCGAGGCCGTTTAGGCGGCTTTCAAGGTCAGCACCAACACTTTGAATTGTGCTCGGAAATGGACTGGGAGCCAATGTAGGTCTTTCAAGTTCTGTGGTCTGGGCGGCCTCTCCCAGTCACCAGTCTAGCTGCCGCATTCTGGATAAGTTGTAGTGCAGGACCTCTGAAAGGGCCTCTGGTTCTCCATCCCTGTGATATACACTGCAGTAACAGCTTGTACATGAGGCTGATTGTGGATGTAACTGTGATATCAAAGGGAACAAGACAGAGGCTTCTAATTGGCTTTACCCATTTTCAGTGGTTGATGTTCTTATGACTGCGACGGTCAGTCCTTCTGCATTTAAGTCAGATCATGCTGATGCTCCAGTGTCACCGTCTGTTTCAGAAGCTGCCACTTGGGGTCCTCAGGGAAGTGCTTCTTAATAAACAGAGCGGGGTGAGTAAGGAAGTAAAACTCATCGTACCTGCAAAAGGAGAAGGCGCAATAGTCTAGTATTTCATAATAATGCCTAAATCAGCACCAGGGCCAGACAGGCAAACAGAGTGGTGATCCAGAGCAGCTGGAGGGCATCTGGTTGAGGAAGCTGCTGTGTTGCAACAATCCAGCCTCCAGAATCCCCAGATTTTACACATGTAGCCCAGAATAAGCACAACACTCCAGAACTGTTCAAAGAGGATAAATAGATGGTATCTATCCCTGCCATCAGGACACTCCATGCCCATGGCTTAATAATAATAATAATAATAATAATAATAATAATAATAATAATGAAATATTACTTATACCCCCACCCATCTGGCCGGGCCTCCACAGCCACTCTGCACGGAATAACACTTCAAACATTAAAAACTTCCCTAAACAGGGCTGCCTTCAGATGTCTTCTAAAAGTCAGATAGTTATTGTATTTCCTTGACATCTGATGGGAGGGCGTTCCACAGGGCGGGCGCCACTACTGAGAAGGCCTGGTTCCCTGTAACCTCACTTCTCACAGTGAGGGAACTGCCAGAAGGCCCTCAGAGCTGGACCTCAGGCTGAAGGATGGGGGTGGAGACACTCCTTCAGGTATACTGGGCCGAGGCCATTTAGGGCTTTAGAGGTCAGCACCAACACTTTGAATTGTGCTTGGAAATGTACTGGGAGCCAATGTAGGTCTTTCAGGGCCGGTGTTATATGGTCTCGGCGGCCGCTCCCAGTCACCAACCTAGCTGCAGCATTCTTATTGCACTTGCTTACATTAATCAGCCCTGCGGCCATCAAATTGCAAACTCTGACAAGTGGTCCAAGCAAAACAAAACCACCTGAAAGCAAATGAAGTTAACTGTGAGAGCCAGTGTGGTGTAGTGGTTAAGAGCGGTGGACTCGTAATCTGGGGAACCGGGTTCGCTTCCCTGCTCCTCCACCTGCAGCTGCTGGGTGACCTTGGGCTAGTCACACTTCTCTGAAGTCTCTCAGCCCCACTCACCTCACAGAGTGTTTGTTGTGGGGGAATAAAAAAAATCCTTCCAGTAGCACCTTTAAGACCAACTGTTGTGGGGGAGGAAGGGAAAGGAGATTGTTGGCCGCTTTGAGACTCCTTAGGGTAGTGAGATATCAGCAGCTTCTCTTTCCAGTCTATTTCTTTACTACAAAGGAATTTCAGAAATAGACTGGAAAGAGAAGCTGCTGAATTGCAACTCATTACCAAACTTAAAACCATGGAGAAACCTGGTTTGAACAAAGACATTGGATTCTTATCCCATTATACATGACTAAGCCATTTCTCACCTTCTCACCCCTTGCCTTTTCCTGTAAGACCCATTACAGTCATTAAGAGTCGTCAGCAGGCTCATCCCAGCTATCTGCCAATCTCCCATTCCCACCACCCTTCTGAGTAATACCCCTCCCCACCCTCTCACTATATAGAAGGATCTGGCAACTTCTGTTTCAGTGTATCTGAAGAAGTGTGCTTGCACACGAAAGCTCATACCAAGAACTAACTTAGTTGGTCTTAAAGGTGCTACTGGAAGGATTTTTTTTTATTTTAATGAGGTCTCTGTTATTCTTCTCTCCCTTAATTTTGACCCAAATGCTCTCACTTTGGCTTTGAGGTTCTAAATCTTGGATCTCTTCACAGGTATACACATCCCTGACATATAACGCCACTCCTCCTCCTTTCTTGTCTGGTCTGTTTCTCTGAAATAGATTGTATCCCTCCATTATTACATTCCAATCGTGGGACTTATCCCACCAGGTTTCAGTGATGCCTATTATGTCATATTTAGTTTGCTGTACCAAGAGCTCGAGCTCATCTTGTTTATTTCCCATGCTTTGCACATTAGTGTACAGACATTAAAGTCCATTAATCATTCCCCCGTGTCTCTTATTTAAGGATTTTTCCCTCCCACCACTAGGTCTGCGTGCTGTTTGCTCCATTTGGTCTATGACATTTGGATGATCATCTTCATCAATTGATAGACTCCTACCTTCAGGAGCACTGTCTCCCTCCCCCACATTAGTCAGTTTAAAGCCCTCCTGATGAGGTTTCTGAGATTTTTGGCAAAAACATTCCTCCCAACCGTTGTGAGGTGCAGCCCATCGCTTGCCAGAAGTCCATCTTCAAGAAACTGCAGTCCGTGATCTAAGAATCCAAACCGTTCCTGTTTACACCATTTGCGAAGCCAGCTGTTCACTTCCACTATTTTTCCCTCTCTCCCTGGGCCACGTCGTTCAACTGGGAGGACAGATGAGATGACAATTTGTGCATTTAATTGCTTCAATTTCCTGCCCAGAGCCTCGTAGTCTCTTTTGATCTTCTGGAGGCTATTGCTTGCAGTGTCATTGGTTCCCACATGAACCAAGAGGAAGGGGTATTTGTCAGTGGGTTTTATGATTCCTTGCAGTTGTTCAGTTACATCTTGGATCTTAGCCCCGGGGAGACAGCACACTTCCCGAGACATCTTGTCAGGCCCACAGATCACTGCTTCTGTTCCCCTCAGTAGGGAATCCCCTATCACCACTACACGCCTCCTCTTAGGTTTGGTCGGGGTTCTTCCGTGAGCTGTCTGTTCCAAGGTTGCCTGCACATTCCCTGAGGACTGACTTTGCTGCTCATCTTCATATACCTGATCGACTGTAATGAGGGAGAGATCCTCAAATGGAGTCTGCTCTTCGTCTTCCATGCGAGGGGAGAGGACCTCAAAGCGATTGTGTATTTCTAAACAATCAGAGCGAACCCTGGGCCTCCTACTTCTTTGAGTCCCGTTTCTCCATATATCTGGCTCCTGTGTTGGTGAACTAGCCTCCTTCTCAGGGGAGTCCCCTGTCTCCTCCTTGGTGGAGACGGTGTGCTCTGTTGCTTCCAAGAAGAGCTCCAGCTCTCTAATTCTTTGGAGCGTAGCTACACGTTCCTCCAGTTGCTGGACTTTGTCTTCTAAGAGGGCAATCAACATGCAATTGCTGCAGGTAAAGCTGCCTGCAACCTTTGGCAAGATGGCAAACATTGCGCAGGAACCGCAGGTGACTGCAGCTGTTCCCTCCCCCTCCATCTTGAGAACGTGTCGTTGGGGGTGGCTACAGCGGTCCTCCATCATAAAAAGCGTGAAGCCAGGACAAATAACTCCCCCCCCCAAAAAAAACCTAGGTCTCCCCCAACGAACGTTTGAGACTAGCTCCCCTAAATCAAAAGATCTTGTTCTTGTTCTTGTCCTGTCCGGTCTGCCTCATTAGGGATGTGCATTGTGGGATTTTGATGGCGAAAATAGAATTATTTTGAGTGTCACCTGGGACCACTACTTTACTTTTCAGGAAAGCCATGGCTCAGTAGTGCTAACAGACCCAACTGTGGCCACAGCCTGCCTCATTTCTTTCTTTCATATTACAAGTTACAGGTAGGTAGCCATGTTGGTCTGCCGTAGTCGAAACAAAATAAAAAAATGCCTTCCAGTAGCACCTTAGAGACCAAATAAGTTTGTTATTGGCATGAGCTTCCGTGTGCATGGTATCTGAAGAAGTGCACAATCAATGAGCTTGATCGAGTGATACCAGTTTTTCAAATTCTGATAGTTATACCCCCAATGCCCCTCTTGCCTCCTAGCACCCTCTGGTTAATCCCACAGCCTGTGCCCACTCTGGGAACCCCTGTTCTGAGCAGTGAAAAACTATGGGGCAACAATACAGAAAGAAAGTGCTTTTTTAAAAAGCCAGTCCTTTTTTTAAAAAAAATGTTTAGAGGTACTCTCATTTTCTAAGGCATATTGAAATACTGCCCCTCAATGAGGCCAAAGGTAGATTCACAAGTTGTTTAGGGGTATGCGTATGCCCCTCGCGTCCCCTCAGGAAACAAAGCACTGGGTAGGACAATACGCAGGCCACATCTAGGTGATCTTTCCTCCTGACTGAGTTCAAGCTGCTGCTGTAGTGAGTGCTGGGTGGGCCGCTCCCTTTCCTGCCAACTCCATCTGGCCTAGGGGGCGGAGCCTGCACGCACCTCCACAGCTTAAGAGGCCTGAGGGAGGCTTCCAGGACACTGCTGCTGCTGCTGCTGCTGCTCTATGGAGTGCTGGGTGGGCCTCTCCCTTTCCTTCCAACTCCATCTGGCCTAGGGGGCGGAGCCTGCACTCACCACCACAGCTTAAGAGGCCTGAGGGAGGCCTCCGGGACACTGCTGCTGCTGCTGCTCTAGTGAGTGCTGGGTGGGCCGCTCCCTTTCCTGCCAACTCCATCTGGCCTAGGGGGCAGAGCCTGCACTCACCGCCACAGCTTAAGAGGCCTGAGGGAGGCTTCCGGGACACTGCTGCTGCTGCTGCTCTAGTGAGTGCTGGGTGGGCCGCTCCCTTTCCTGCCAACTCCATCTGGCCTAGGGGGCAGAGCCTGCACTCACCGCCACAGCTTAAGAGGCCTGAGGGAGGCTTCCAGGACACTGCTGCTGCTGCTGCTCTAGTGAGTGCTGGGTGGGCCGCTCCCTTTTCTGCCAACTCCATCTTGCCTAGGGGGCAGAGCCTGCACTCACCGCCACAGCTTAAGAGGCCTGAGGGAGGCTTCCGGGACATTGCTGCTGCTCTAGTGACTGCAGGGTGGGCCGCTCCCTTACCTGCCAACTCCATCGGGCCTAGGGGGCGGAGCCTACACTCACCGCAACAGCTTAAGAGGCCTGAGGGAGGCTTCCGGGACACTTCTGCTGCTGCTGCTGCTCTAGTGAGTGCTGGGTGGGCCGCTCCCTTTCCTGCCAACTCCATCTGGCCTAGGGGGCAGAGCCTGCACTCACCGCCACAGCTTAAGAGGCCTGAGGGAGGCTTCCGGGACACTGCTGCTGCTGCTGCTGCTCTAGTGAGTGCTGGGTGGGCCGCTCCCTTTCCTACCAACTCCATCTGGCCTAGGGAGCGGAGCCTGCACTCACCGCCACAGCTTAAGAGGCCTGAGGGAGGCTTCCGGGACACTGCTGCTGCTCTAGTGAGTGCTGGGTGCGCGGCTCCCTTTCCTGCCAAGTCCATCTGGCCTAGGGGGCGGAGCCTGCACGCACCTCCACAGCTTAAGAGGCCTGAGGGAGGCTTCCAGGACACTGCTGCTGCTGCTGCTCTATGGAGTGCTGGGTGGGCCGCTCCCTTTCCTGCCAACTCCATCTGGCCTAGGGGGCAGAGCCTGCACTCACCGCCACAGCTTAAGAGGCCTGAGGGAGGCTTCCGGGACACTGCTGCTGCTGCTGCTCTAGTGAGTGCTGGGTGGGCCGCTCCCTTTCCTGCCAACTCCATCTGGCCTAGGGGGCGGAGCCTGCACTCACCGCCACAGCTTAAGAGGCCTGAGGGAGGCTTCGGGGACAATGCTGCTGCTGCTCTAGTGAGTGCTGGGTGGGCCGCTCCCTTTCCTGCCAACTCCATCTGGCCTAGGGGGCGGAGCCTGCACTCACCGACACAGCTTAAGAGGCCTGAGGGAGGCTTCCGGGACACTGCTGCTGCTGCTGCTGCTCTAGTGAGTGCTGGGTGGGCCGCTCCCTTTCCTGCCAACGCCATCTGGCCTAGGGGGCGTAGCCTGCACTCACCGCCACAGCTTAAGAGGCCTGAGGGAGGCTTCCGGGACACTGCTGCTGCTGCTGCTCTAGTGAGTGCTGGGTGGGCCGCTCCCTTTCCTGCCAACTCCATCTGGCCTAGGGGGCAGAGCCTGCACTCACCGCCACAACTTAAGAGGCCTGAGGGAGGCTTCCAGGACACTGCTGCTGCTGCTGCTCTAGTGAGTGCTGGGTGGGCCGCTCCCTTTTCTGCCAACTCCATCTTGCCTAGGGGGCGGAGCCTGCACTCACCGCCACAGCTTAAGAGGCCTGAGGGAGGCTTCCGGGACATTGCTGCTGCTCTAGTGACTGCAGGGTGGGCCGCTCCCTTACCTGCCAACTCCATCGGGCCTAGGGGGCGGAGCCTACACTCACCGCAACAGCTTAAGAGGCCTGAGGGAGGCTTCCGGGACACTTCTGCTGCTGCTGCTGCTCTAGTGAGTGCTGGGTGGGCCGCTCCCTTTCCTGCCAACTCCATCTGGCCTAGGGGGCAGAGCCTGCACTCACCGCCACAGCTTAAGAGGCCTGAGGGAGGCTTCCGGGACACTGCTGCTGCTGCTGCTGCTCTAGTGAGTGCTGGGTGGGCCGCTCCCTTTCCTACCAACTCCATCTGGCCTAGGGAGCGGAGCCTGCACTCACCGCCACAGCTTAAGAGGCCTGAGGGAGGCTTCCGGGACACTGCTGCTGCTCTAGTGAGTGCTGGGTGCGCGGCTCCCTTTCCTGCCAAGTCCATCTGGCCTAGGGGGCGGAGCCTGCACGCACCTCCACAGCTTAAGAGGCCTGAGGGAGGCTTCCCGGACACTGCTGCTGCTGCTGCTCTATGGAGTGCTGGGTGGGCCGCTCCCTTTCCTGCCAACTCCATCTGGCCTAGGGGGCAGAGCCTGCACTCACCGCCACAGCTTAAGAGGCCTGAGGGAGGCTTCCGGGACACTGCTGCTGCTGCTGCTCTAGTGAGTGCTGGGTGGGCCGCTCCCTTTCCTGCCAACTCCATCTGGCCTAGGGGGCGGAGCCTGCACTCACCGCCACAGCTTAAGAGGCCTGAGGGAGGCTTCGGGGACAATGCTGCTGCTGCTCTAGTGAGTGCTGGGTGGGCCGCTCCCTTTCCTGCCAACTCCATCTGGCCTAGGGGGCGGAGCCTGCACTCACCGACACAGCTTAAGAGGCCTGAGGGAGGCTTCCGGGACACTGCTGCTGCTGCTGCTGCTCTAGTGAGTGCTTGGTGGGCCGCTCCCTTTCCTGCCAACGCCATCTGGCCTAGGGGGCGTAGCCTGCACTCACCGCCACAGCTTAAGAGGCCTGAGGGAGGCTTCCGGGACACTGCTGCTGCTGCTGCTCTAGTGAGTGCTGGGTGGGCCGCTCCCTTTCCTGCCAACTCCATCTGGCCTAGGGGGCAGAGCCTGCACTCACCGCCACAGCTTAAGAGGCCTGAGGGAGGCTTCCAGGACACTGCTGCTGCTGCTGCTCTAGTGAGTGCTGGGTGGGCCGCTCCCTTTTCTGCCAACTCCATCTTGCCTAGGGGGCGGAGCCTGCACTCACCGCCACAGCTTAAGAGGCCTGAGGGAGGCTTCCGGGACATTGCTGCTGCTCTAGTGACTGCAGGGTGGGCCGCTCCCTTACCTGCCAACTCCATCGGGCCTAGGGGGCGGAGCCTACACTCACCGCAACAGCTTAAGAGGCCTGAGGGAGGCTTCCGGGACACTTCTGCTGCTGCTGCTGCTCTAGTGAGTGCTGGGTGGGCCGCTCCCTTTCCTGCCAACTCCATCTGGCCTAGGGGGCAGAGCCTGCACTCACCGCCACAGCTTAAGAGGCCTGAGGGAGGCTTCCGGGACACTGCTGCTGCTCTAGTGAGTGCTGGGTGCGCGGCTCCCTTTCCTGCCAAGTCCATCTGGCCTAGGGGGCGGAGCCTGCACGCACCTCCACAGCTTAAGAGGCCTGAGGGAGGCTTCCAGGACACTGCTGCTGCTGCTGCTCTATGGAGTGCTGGGTGGGCCGCTCCCTTTCCTGCCAACTCCATCTGGCCTAGGGGGCAGAGCCTGCACTCACCGCCACAGCTTAAGAGGCCTGAGGGAGGCTTCCGGGACACTGCTGCTGCTGCTGCTCTAGTGAGTGCTGGGTGGGCCGCTCCCTTTCCTGCCAACTCCATCTGGCCTAGGGGGCGGAGCCTGCACTCACCGCCACAGCTTAAGAGGCCTGAGGGAGGCTTCGGGGACAATGCTGCTGCTGCTCTAGTGAGTGCTGGGTGGGCCGCTCCCTTTCCTGCCAACTCCATCTGGCCTAGGGGGCGGAGCCTGCACTCACCGACACAGCTTAAGAGGCCTGAGGGAGGCTTCCGGGACACTGCTGCTGCTGCTGCTGCTCTAGTGAGTGCTGGGTGGGCCGCTCCCTTTTCTGCCAACTCCATCTGGCCTAGGGGGCGGAGCCTGCACTCACCGCCACAGCTTAAGAGGCCTGAGGGAGGCTTCCGGGACACTGCTGCAGCTGCTGCTCTACGGAGTGCTGGGTGGGACCCTCCCTTTCCTGCCAACTCCATCTGGCCTAGGGGGCGGAGCCTGCACTCACCGCCATAGCGTAAGAGGCCTGAGGGAGCTTCCGTAACACTGCTGCTGCTGCTGCTGATCTAGTGAGTGCTGGGTGGGCCGCTCCCTTTCCTGGCAACTCCATCTGGCCTAGGGGGCGGAGCCTGCACTCACCGCCACACCTTAAGAGGCCTGAGGGAGGCTTCCGGGACACTGCTTCTGCTGCTCTAGTGAGTACTGGGTGGGCCGCTCCCTTTCCTGCCATCTCCATCTGGCCTAGGGGGCGGAGCCTGCACTCACCGCCACAGCTTAAGAGGCCTGAGGGAGGCTTCCGGGACACTGCTGCTGCTGCTGCTCTAGTGAGTGCTGGGTGGGCCGCTCCCTTTCCTGCCAACTCCATCTGGCCTAGGGGGCGGAGCCTGCACTCACCGCCACAGCTTAAGAGGCCTGAGGGAGGCTTCCAGGACACTGCTGCTGCTGCTGCTCTATGGAGTGCTGGGTGGGCCGCTCCCTTTCCTGCCAACTCCATCTGGCCTAGGGGGCAGAGCCTGCACTCACCGCCACAGCTTAAGAGGCCTGAGGGAGGCTTCCGGGACACTGCTGCTGCTGCTGCTCTAGTGAGTGCTGGGTGGGCCGCTCCCTTTCCTGCCAACTCCATCTGGCCTAGGGGGCAGAGCCTGCACTCACCGCCACAGCTTAAGAGGCCTGAGGGAGGCTTCCAGGACACTGCTGCTGCTGCTGCTCTAGTGAGTGCTGGGTGGGCCGCTCCCTTTTCTGCCAACTCCATCTTGCCTAGGGGGCGGAGCCTGCACTCACCGCCACAGCTTAAGAGGCCTGAGGGAGGCTTCCGGGACATTGCTGCTGCTCTAGTGACTGCAGGGTGGGCCGCTCCCTTACCTGCCAACTCCATCGGGCCTAGGGGGCGGAGCCTGCACTCACCGACACAGCTTAAGAGGCCTGAGGGAGGCTTCCGGGACACTGCTGCTGCTGCTGCTGCTCTAGTGAGTGCTGGGTGGGCCGCTCCCTTTTCTGCCAACTCCATCTGGCCTAGGGGGCGGAGCCTGCACTCACCGCCACAGCTTAAGAGGCCTGAGGGAGGCTTCCGGGACACTGCTGCAGCTGCTGCTCTACGGAGTGCTGGGTGGGCCCCTCCCTTTCCTGCCAACTCCATCTGGCCTAGGGGGCAGAGCCTGCACTCACCGACACAGCTTAAGAGGCCTGAGGGAGGCTTCCGGGACACTGCTGCTGCTGCTGCTGCTCTAGTGAGTGCTGGGTGGGCCGCTCCCTTTCCTGGCAACTCCATCTGGCCTAGGGGGCGGAGCCTGCACTCACCGCCACACCTTAAGAGGCCTGAGGGAGGCTTCCGGGACACTGCTTCTGCTGCTCTAGTGAGTGCTGGGTGGGCCGCTCCCTTTCCTGCCATCTCCATCTGGCCTAGGGGGCGGAGTCTGCACTCACCGCCACAGCTTAAGAGGCCTGAGGGAGGCTTCCGGGACACTTCTGCTGCTGATGCTCTAATGAGTGCTGGGTGGGCCACTCCCTTTCCTGCCAACTCCATCTGGCCTAGGGGGCAGAGCCTGCACTCACCGCTACAGCTTAAGAGGCCTGAGGGAGGCTTCCGGTACACTGCTGCTGCTGCTGCTGCTGCTCTAGTGAGTGCTGGGTGGGCCGCTCCCTTTCCTGCCAACTCCATCTGGCCTAGGGGGCGGAGCCTGCACTCACCGCCATAGCGTAAGAGGCCTGAGGGAGGCTTCCGGGACACTGCTGCTGCTGCTGCTTTAGTGAGTGCTGGGTGGGCCACTCCCTTTCCTGCCAACTCCATCTGGCCTAGGGGGCGGAGCCTGCACTCACCGCCACAGCTTAAGAGGCCTGAGGGAGGCTTCCGGAACACTGCTGCTGCTGCTGCTGATCTAGTGAGAGCTGGGTGGGCCGCTCCCTTTCCTGGCAACTCCATCTGGCCTAGGGGGCGGAGCCTGCACTCACCGCCACACCTTAAGAGGCCTGAGGGAGGCTTCCGGGACACTGCTTCTGCTGCTCTAGTGAGTGCTGGGTGGGCCGCTCCCTTTCCTGCCAACTCCATCTGGCCTAGGGGGCGGAGCCTGCACTCACCGCTACAGCTTAAGAGGCCTGAGGGAGGCTTCCGGGACACTGCTGCTGCTGCTGCTGCTGCTCTAGTGAGTGCTGGGTGGGCCGCTCCCTTTCCTGCCAACTCCATCTGGCCTAGGGGGCGGTCCCTGCACTGCCCGCAACAGCTTAAGAGGCCTAAGGGAGGGTTCCGGGACACTGCTGCTGCTGCTGCTGCTCTAGTGAGTGCTGGGTGGGCCGCTACCTTTTCTGCCAACTCCATCTGGCCTAGGGGGCGGAGCCTGCACTCACCGCCATAGCTTAAGAGGCCTGAGGGAGGCTTCCGGGACACTGCTGCTGCTGCTGCTTTAGTGAGTGCTGGGTGGGCCACTCCCTTTCCTGCCAACTCCATCTGGCCTAGGGGGCGGAGCCTGCACTCACCGCCACAGCTTAAGAGGCCTGAGGGCGGCCTCCGGGACACTGCTGCTGCTGCTCTACTGAGTGCTGGGTGGGCCGCTCCCTTTTATGCCAACTCCATCTGGCCTAGGGGGCGGAGCCTGCACTCACCGCCACAGCTTAAGAGGCCTGAGGGAGGCTTCCGGGACACTGCTGCTGCTGCTCTACTGAGTGCTGGGTGGGCCGCTCCCTCTCCTGCCAACTCCATCTGGCCTAGGGGGCGGAGCCTGCACTCACCGCCACAGCTTAAGAGGCCTGAGGGAGGCTTCCGGGACACTGCTGCTGCTGCTCTAGTGAGTGCTGGGTGGGCCGCTCCCTTTCCTGCCAACTCCATCTGGCCTAGGGGGCGGAGCCTGCACTCACCGCCACAGCTTAAGAGGCCTGAGGGAGGCTTCGGGGACATTGCTGCTGCTGCTGCTCTAGTGAGTGCTGGGTGGGCCGCTCCCTTTCCTGCCAACTCCATCTGGCCTAGGGGGCGGAGCCTGCACTCACCGCCACAGCTTAAGAGGCCTGAGGGAGGCTTCCGGGACACTGCTGCTGCTGTTCCAGTGAGTGCTGGGTGGGCCGCTCCCTTTCCTGCCAACTCCATCTGGCCTAGGGGGCGGAGCCTGCACTCACCGCCACAGCTTAAGAGGCCTGAGGGAGGCTTCCGGGACACTGCTGCTGCTGCTGCTGCTGCTTCTCTAGTGAGTGCTGGGTGGGCCGCTCCCTTTCCTCCCAACTCCATCTGGCCTAGGGGGCGGAGCCTGCACTCACCGCCACAGTTTAAGAGGCCTGAGGGAGGCTTCCGGGACACTGCTGCTGCTCCTGCTCTAGTGAGTGCTGGGTGGGCCACTCCCTTTCCTGCCAACTCCATCTGGCCTAGGGGGCGGAGCCTGCACTCACCGCTACAGCTTAAGAGGCCTGAGGGAGGCTTCCGGAACACTGCTGCTGCTGCTCTGCTGAGTGCTGGGTGGGCCGCTCCCTTTCCTGCCAACTCCATCTGGCCTAGGGGGCGGAGCCTGCACTCACCGCAACAGCTTAAGAGCCCTGAGGGAGGCTTCCGGAACACTGCTGCTGCTGCTGCTGCTCTAGTGAGTGCTGGGTGGGCCGCTCCCTTTCCTGCCAACTCCATCTGGCCTAGGGGGCGGAGCCTGCACTCACCGCCATAGCTTAAGAGGCCTGAGGGAGGCTTCTGGGACATTGCTGCTGCTGCTCCTTTAGTGAGTGCTGGGTGGGCCGCTCCCTTTCCTGCCAACTCCATCTGGCCTTGGAGGCGGAGCCTGCACTCACCGCCACAGCTTAAGAGGCCTGAGGGAGGCTTCCGGGACACTGCTGCTGCTGCTGCTCTAGTGAGTGCTGGGTGGCCCCCTCCCTTTCCTGCCAACTCCTTCTGGCCTAGGGGGCGGAGCCTGCACTCACCGCCACAGCTTAAGAGGCCTGAGGGAGGCTGACGGGACACTGCTTCTGCTGCTGCTCTAGTGAGTGCTGGGTGGGCCGCTCCCTTTCCTGCCAACTCCATCTGAACTAGGGGGCGGAGCCTGCACTCACCGCAACAGCTTAAGAGGCCTGAGGGAGGCTTCCGGGACACTGCTGCTGCTGTTCCAGTGAGTGCTGGGTGGGCCGCTCCCTCTCCTGCCAACTCCATCTGGCCTAGGGGGCGGAGCCTGCACTCACCGCCACAGCTTAAGAGGCCTGAGGGAGGCTTCTGGGACACTGCTGCTGCTGCTGCTCTAGTGATTGCTGGGTGGGCCGCTCCCTTTCCTGCCAACTCCTTCTGGCCTAGGGGGCGGAGCCTGCACTCACCGCCACAGCTTAAGAGGCCTGAGGGAGGCTTCCGGGACACTGCTGCTGCTGTTCCAGTGAGTGCTGGGTGGGCCGCTCCCTTTCCTGCCAACTCCATCTGGCCTAGGGGGCGGAGCCTGCACTCACCGCCACAGCTTAAGAGGCCTGAGGGAGGCTTCCGGGACACTGCTGTTGCTGCTCTAGTGAGTGCTGGGTAGGCCGCTCCCTTTCCTGCCAACTCCATCTGGCCTAGGTTGCGGAGCCTGCACTCACCGCCACAGTTTAAGAGGCCTGAGGGATGCTTCCGGGACACTGCTGCTGCTGCTGCTCTACTGAGTGCTGGGTGGGCCACTCCCTTTCTTTCCAACTCCATCTGGCCTAGGGGGCGGAGCCTCCACGCACCTCCACAGCTTAAGAGGCCTGAGGGAGGCTTCCAGGACACTGCTGCTGCTGCTGCTGCTGCTGCTTCTCTAGTGAGTGCTGGGTGGGCCGCTCCCTTTCCTCCCAACTCCATCTGGCCTAGGGGGCAGAGCCTGCACTCACCGCCACAGTTTAAGAGGCCTGAGGGAGGCTTCCGGGACACTGCTGCTGCTGCTGCTCTAAGTGAGTGCTGGGTGGGCCACTCCCTTTCCTGCCAACTCCATCTGGCCTAGGGGGCGGAGCCTGCACTCACCGCTACAGCTTAAGAGAGCTGAGGGAGGCGTCCGGAACACTGCTGCTGCTGCTCTGCTGAGTGCTGGGTGGGCCGCTCCCTTTCCTGCCAACTCCATCTGGCCTAGGGGGCGGAGCCTGCACTCACCGCAACAGCTTAAGAGCCCTGAGGGAGGCTTCCGGAACACTGCTGCTGCTGCTGCTGCTCTAGTGAGTGCTGGGTGGGCCGCTCCCTTTCCTCCCAACTCCATCTGGCCTAGGGGGCGGAGCCTGCACTCACCGCCACAGTTTAAGAGGCCTGAGGGAGGCTTCCGGGACACTGTTGCTGCTGCTGCTCTAGTGAGTGCTGGGTGGGCCACTCCCTTTCCTGCCAACTCCATCTGGCCTAGGGGGCGGAGCCTGCACTCACCGCTACAGCTTAAGAGGCCTGAGGGAGGCTTCCGGAACACTGCTGCTGCTGCTCTGCTGAGTGCTGGGTGGGCCGCTCCCTTTCCTGCCAACTCCATCTGGCCTAGGGGGCGGAGCCTGCACTCACCGCAACAGCTTAAGAGCCCTGAGGGAGGCTTCCGGAACACTGCTGCTGCTGCTGCTGCTCTAGTGAGTGCTGGGTGGGCCGCTCCCTTTCCTCCCAACTCCATCTGGCCTAGGGGGCGGAGCCTGCACTCACCGCCACAGTTTAAGAGGCCTGAGGGAGGCTTCCGGGACACTGTTGCTGCTGCTGCTCTAGTGAGTGCTGGATGGGCCACTCCCTTTCCTGCCAACTCCATCTGGCCTAGGGGGCGGAGCCTGCACTCACCGCAACAGCTTAAGAGCCCTGAGGGAGGCTTCCGGAACACTGCTGCTGCTCTACTGAGTGCTGGGTGGGCCGCTCCCTCTCCTGCCAACTCCATCTGGCCTAGGGGGCGGAGCCTGCACTCACCGCCACAGCTTAAGAGGCCTGAGGGAGGCTTCCGGGACACTGCTGCTGCTGCTCTAGTGAGTGCTGGGTGGGCCGCTCCCTTTCCTGCCAACTCCATCTGGCCTAGGGGGCGGAGCCTGCACTCACCGCCACAGCTTAAGAGGCCTGAGGGAGGCTTCGGGGACATTGCTGCTGCTGCTGCTCTAGTGAGTGCTGGGTGGGCCGCTCCCTTTCCTGCCAACTCCATCTGGACTTGGGGGCGGAGCCTGCACTCACCGCCACAGCTTAAGAGGCCTGAGGGAGGCTTCCGGGACACTGCTGCTGCTGCTCTAGTGAGTGCTGGGTGGGCCGCTCCCTTTCCTGCCAACTCCATCTGGCCTAGGGGGCGGAGCCTGCACTCACCGCCACAGCTTAAGAGGCCTGAGGGAGGCTTCCGGGACACTGCTGCTGCTGTTCCAGTGAGTGCTGGGCGGGCCGCTCCCTTTCCTGCCAACTCCATCTGGCCTAGGGGGCGGAGCCTGCACTCACCGCCACAGCTTAAGAGGCCTGAGGGAGGCTTCCGGGACACTGCTGCTGCTGCTCTAGTGAATGCTGGGTGGGCCGCTCCCTTTCCTGCCAACTCCATCTGGCCTAGGGGGCGGAGCCTGCACTCACCGCCACAGTTTAAGAGGCCTGAGGGATGCTTCCGGGACACTGCTGCTGCTGCTGCTCTAGTGAGTGCTGGGTGGGCCACTCCCTTTGCTTCCAACTCCATCTGGCCTAGGGGGCGGAGCCTGCACGCACCTCCACAGCTTAAGAGGCCTGAGGGAGGCTTCCAGGACACTGCTGCTGCTGCTGCTGCTGCTGCTTCTCTAGTGAGTGCTGGGTGGGCCGCTCCCTTTCCTCCCAACTCCATCTGGCCTAGGGGCGGAGCCTGCACTCACCGCCACAGTTTAAGAGGCCTGAGGGAGGCTTCCAGGACACTGCTGCTGCTGCTGCTGCTGCTGCTTCTCTAGTGAGTGCTGGGTGGGCCGCTCCCTTTCCTCCCAACTCCATCTGGCCTAGGGGCGGAGCCTGCACTCACCGCCACAGCTTAAGAGGCCTGAGGGAGGCTTCGGGGACATTGCTGCTGCTGCTGCTCTAGTGAGTGCTGGGTGGGCCGCTCCCTTTCCTGCCAACTCCATCTGGCCTAGGGGGCGGAGCCTGCACTCACCGCCACAGCTTAAGAGGCCTGAGGGAGGCTTCCGGGACACTGCTGCTGCTGTTCCAGTGAGTGCTGGGTGGGCCGCTCCCTTTCCTGCCAACTCCATCTGGCCTAGGGGGCGGAGCCTGCACTCACCGCCACAGCTTAAGAGGCCTGAGGGAGGCTTCCGGGACACTGCTGCTGCTGCTGCTGCTGCTTCTCTAGTGAGTGCTGGGTGGGCCGCTCCCTTTCCTCCGAACTCCATCTGGCCTAGGGGGCGGAGCCTGCACTCACCGCCACAGTTTAAGAGGCCTGAGGGAGGCTTCCGGGACACTGCTGCTGCTCCTGCTCTAGTGAGTGCTGGGTGGGCCACTCCCTTTACTGCCAACTCCATCTGGCCTAGGGGGCGGAGCCTGCACTCACCGCTACAGCTTAAGAGGCCTGAGGGAGGCTTCCGGAACACTGCTGCTGCTGCTCTGCTGAGTGCTGGGTGGGCCGCTCCCTTTCCTGCCAACTCCATCTGGCCTAGGGGGCGGAGCCTGCACTCACCGCAACAGCTTAAGAGCCCTGAGGGAGGCTTCCGGAACACTGCTGCTGCTGCTGCTGCTCTAGTGAGTGCTGGGTGGGCCGCTCCCTTTCCTGCCAACTCCATCTGGCCTAGGGGGCGGAGCCTGCACTCACCGCCATAGCTTAAGAGGCCTGAGGGAGGCTTCTGGGACATTGCTGCTGCTGCTCCTTTAGTGAGTGCTGGGTGGGCCGCTCCCTTTCCTGCCAACTCCATCTGGCCTTGGAGGCGGAGCCTGCACTCACCGCCACAGCTTAAGAGGCCTGAGGGAGGCTTCCGGGACACTGCTGCTGCTGCTGCTCTAGTGAGTGCTGGGTGGCCCCCTCCCTTTCCTGCCAACTCCTTCTGGCCTAGGGGGCGGAGCCTGCACTCACCGCCACAGCTTAAGAGGCCTGAGGGAGGCTGACGGGACACTGCTTCTGCTGCTGCTCTAGTGAGTGCTGGGTGGGCCGCTCCCTTTCCTGCCAACTCCATCTGAACTAGGGGGCGGAGCCTGCACTCCCCGCAACAGCTTAAGAGGCCTGAGGGAGGCTTCCGGGACACTGCTGCTGCTGTTCCAGTGAGTGCTGGGTGGGCCGCTCCCTCTCCTGCCAACTCCATCTGGCCTAGGGGGCGGAGCCTGCACTCACCGCCACAGCTTAAGAGGCCTGAGGGAGGCTTCTGGGACACTGCTGCTGCTGCTGCTCTAGTGATTGCTGGGTGGGCCGCTCCCTTTCCTGCCAACTCCTTCTGGCCTAGGGGGCGGAGCCTGCACTCACCGCCACAGCTTAAGAGGCCTGAGGGAGGCTTCCGGGACACTGCTGCTGCTGTTCCAGTGAGTGCTGGGTGGGCCGCTCCCTTTCCTGCCAACTCCATCTGGCCTAGGGGGCGGAGCCTGCACTCACCGCCACAGCTTAAGAGGCCTGAGGGAGGCTTCCGGGACACTGCTGTTGCTGCTCTAGTGAGTGCTGGGTAGGCCGCTCCCTTTCCTGCCAACTCCATCTGGCCTAGGGGGCGGAGCCTGCACTCACCGCCACAGTTTAAGAGGCCTGAGGGATGCTTCCGGGACACTGCTGCTGCTGCTGCTCTACTGAGTGCTGGGTGGGCCACTCCCTTTCTTTCCAACTCCATCTGGCCTAGGGGGCGGAGCCTCCACGCACCTCCACAGCTTAAGAGGCCTGAGGGAGGCTTCCAGGACACTGCTGCTGCTGCTGCTGCTGCTGCTTCTCTAGTGAGTGCTGGGTGGGCCGCTCCCTTTCCTCCCAACTCCATCTGGCCTAGGGGGCAGAGCCTGCACTCACCGCCACAGTTTAAGAGGCCTGAGGGAGGCTTCCGGGACACTGCTGCTGCTGCTGCTCTAAGTGAGTGCTGGGTGGGCCACTCCCTTTCCTGCCAACTCCATCTGGCCTAGGGTGCGGAGCCTGCACTCACCGCTACAGCTTAAGAGAGCTGAGGGAGGCGTCCGGAACACTGCTGCTGCTGCTCTGCTGAGTGCTGGGTGGGCCGCTCCCTTTCCTGCCAACTCCATCTGGCCTAGGGGGCGGAGCCTGCACTCACCGCAACAGCTTAAGAGCCCTGAGGGAGGCTTCCGGAACACTGCTGCTGCTGCTGCTGCTCTAGTGAGTGCTGGGTGGGCCGCTCCCTTTCCTCCCAACTCCATCTGGCCTAGGGGGCGGAGCCTGCACTCACCGCCACAGTTTAAGAGGCCTGAGGGAGGCTTCCGGGACACTGTTGCTGCTGCTGCTCTAGTGAGTGCTGGGTGGGCCACTCCCTTTCCTGCCAACTCCATCTGGCCTAGGGGGCGGAGCCTGCACTCACCGCTACAGCTTAAGAGGCCTGAGGGAGGCTTCCGGAACACTGCTGCTGCTGCTCTGCTGAGTGCTGGGTGGGCCGCTCCCTTTCCTGCCAACTCCATCTGGCCTAGGGGGCGGAGCCTGCACTCACCGCAACAGCTTAAGAGCCCTGAGGGAGGCTTCCGGAACACTGCTGCTGCTGCTGCTGCTCTAGTGAGTGCTGGGTGGGCCGCTCCCTTTCCTCCCAACTCCATCTGGCCTAGGGGGCGGAGCCTGCACTCACCGCCACAGTTTAAGAGGCCTGAGGGAGGCTTCCGGGACACTGTTGCTGCTGCTGCTCTAGTGAGTGCTGGGTGGGCCACTCCCTTTCCTGCCAACTCCATCTGGCCTAGGGGGCGGAGCCTGCACTCACCGCAACAGCTTAAGAGCCCTGAGGGAGGCTTCCGGAACACTGCTGCTGCTCTACTGAGTGCTGGGTGGGCCGCTCCCTCTCCTGCCAACTCCATCTGGCCTAGGGGGCGGAGCCTGCACTCACCGCCACAGCTTAAGAGGCCTGAGGGAGGCTTCCGGGACACTGCTGCTGCTGCTCTAGTGAGTGCTGGGTGGGCCGCTCCCTTTCCTGCCAACTCCATCTGGCCTAGGGGGCGGAGCCTGCACTCACCGCCACAGCTTAAGAGGCCTGAGGGAGGCTTCGGGGACATTGCTGCTGCTGCTGCTCTAGTGAGTGCTGGGTGGGCCGCTCCCTTTCCTGCCAACTCCATCTGGACTTGGGGGCGGAGCCTGCACTCACCGCCACAGCTTAAGAGGCCTGAGGGAGGCTTCCGGGACACTGCTGCTGCTGCTCTAGTGAGTGCTGGGTGGGCCGCTCCCTTTCCTGCCAACTCCATCTGGCCTAGGGGGCGGAGCCTGCACTCACCGCCACAGCTTAAGAGGCCTGAGGGAGGCTTCCGGGACACTGCTGCTGCTGTTCCAGTGAGTGCTGGGCGGGCCGCTCCCTTTCCTGCCAACTCCATCTGGCCTAGGGGGCGGAGCCTGCACTCACCGCCACAGCTTAAGAGGCCTGAGGGAGGCTTCCGGGACACTGCTGCTGCTGCTCTAGTGAATGCTGGGTGGGCCGCTCCCTTTCCTGCCAACTCCATCTGGCCTAGGGGGCGGAGCCTGCACTCACCGCCACAGTTTAAGAGGCCTGAGGGATGCTTCCGGGACACTGCTGCTGCTGCTGCTCTAGTGAGTGCTGGGTGGGCCACTCCCTTTGCTTCCAACTCCATCTGGCCTAGGGGGCGGAGCCTGCACGCACCTCCACAGCTTAAGAGGCCTGAGGGAGGCTTCCAGGACACTGCTGCTGCTGCTGCTGCTGCTGCTTCTCTAGTGAGTGCTGGGTGGGCCGCTCCCTTTCCTCCCAACTCCATCTGGCCTAGGGGCGGAGCCTGCACTCACCGCCACAGTTTAAGAGGCCTGAGGGAGGCTTCCGGGACACTGTTGCTGCTCCTGCTCTAGTGAGTGCTGGGTGGGCCACTCCCTTTCCTGCCAACTCCATCTGGCCTAGGGGCGGAGCCTGCACTCACCGCTACAGCTTAAGAGGCCTGAGGGAGGCTTCCGGAACACTGCTGCTGCTGCTCTGCTGAGTGCTGGGTGGGCCGCTCCCTTTCCTGCCAACTCCATCTGGCCTAGGGGGCGGAGCCTGCACTCACCGCAACAGCTTAAGAGCCCTGAGGGAGGCTTCCGGAACACTGCTGCTGCTGCTGCTGCTCTAGTGAGTGCTGGGTGGGCCGCTCCCTTTTCTGCCAACTCCATCTGGCCTAGGGGGCGGAGCCTGCACTCACCGCCATAGCTTAAGAGGCCTGAGGGAGGCTTCCGGGACATTGCTGCTGCTGCTCCTTTAGTGAGTGCTGGGTGGGCCGCTCCCTCTCCTGCCAACTCCATCTGGCCTAGGGGGCGGAGCCTGCACTCACCGCCACAGCTTAAGAGGCCTGAGGGAGGCTTCCAGGACACTGCTGCTGCTGCTGCTGTAGTGAGTGCTGGGTGGGCCGCTCCCTTTCCTCCCAACTCCTTCTGGCCTAGGGGGCGGAGCCTGCACTCACCGCCACAGCTTAAGAGGCCTGAGGGAGGCTGACGGGACACTGCTTCTGCTGCTGCTCTAGTGAGTGCTGGGTGGGCCGCTCCCTTTCCTGCCAACTCCATCTGAACTAGGGGGCGGAGCCTGCACTCACCGCAACAGCTTAAGAGGCCTGAGGGAGGCTTCCGGGACACTGCTGCTGCTGCTCTAGTGAGTGCTGGGTGGGCCGCTCCCTTTCCTGCCAACTCCATCTGGCCTAGGGTGCGGAGCCTGCACTCACCGCAACAGCTTAAGAGGCCTGAGGGAGGCTTCCGGGACACTGCTGCTGCTGCTCTAGTGAGTGCTGGGTGGGCCGCTCCCTTTCCAGCCAACTCCATCTGGCCTAGGGGGCGGAGCCTGCACTCACCGCCACAGCTTAAGAGGCCTGAGGGAGGCTTCCGGGACACTGCTGCTGCTGCTCTAGTGAGTGCTGGGTGGGCCGCTCCCTTTCCTGCCAACTCCATCTGGCCTAGGGGGCGGAGCCTGCACTCACCGCCACAGCTTAAGAGGCCTGAGGGAGGCTTCGGGGACATTGCTGCTGCTGCTGCTCTAGTGAGTGCTGGGTGGGCCGCTCCCTTTCCTGCCAACTCCATCTGGACTTGGGGGCGGAGCCTGCACTCACCGCCACAGCTTAAGAGGCCTGAGGGAGGCTTCCGGGACACTGCTGCTGCTGCTCTAGTGAGTGCTGGGTGGGCCGCTCCCTTTCCTGCCAACTCCATCTGGCCTAGGGGGCGGAGCCTGCACTCACCGCCACAGCTTAAGAGGCCTGAGGGAGGCTTCCGGGACACTGCTGCTGCTGTTCCAGTGAGTGCTGGGCGGGCCGCTCCCTTTCCTGCCAACTCCATCTGGCCTAGGGGGCGGAGCCTGCACTCACCGCCACAGCTTAAGAGGCCTGAGGGAGGCTTCCGGGACACTGCTGCTGCTGCTCTAGTGAATGCTGGGTGGGCCGCTCCCTTTCCTGCCAACTCCATCTGGCCTAGGGGGCGGAGCCTGCACTCACCGCCACAGTTTAAGAGGCCTGAGGGATGCTTCCGGGACACTGCTGCTGCTGCTGCTCTAGTGAGTGCTGGGTGGGCCACTCCCTTTGCTTCCAACTCCATCTGGCCTAGGGGGCGGAGCCTGCACGCACCTCCACAGCTTAAGAGGCCTGAGGGAGGCTTCCAGGACACTGCTGCTGCTGCTGCTGCTGCTGCTTCTCTAGTGAGTGCTGGGTGGGCCGCTCCCTTTCCTCCCAAACTCCATCTGGCCTAGGGGCGGAGCCTGCACTCACCGCCACAGTTTAAGAGGCCTGAGGGAGGCTTCCGGGACACTGTTGCTGCTCCTGCTCTAGTGAGTGCTGGGTGGGCCACTCCCTTTCCTGCCAACTCCATCTGGCCTAGGGCGGAGCCTGCACTCACCGCTACAGCTTAAGAGGCCTGAGGGAGGCTTCCGGAACACTGCTGCTGCTGCTCTGCTGAGTGCTGGGTGGGCCGCTCCCTTTCCTGCCATCCATCTGGCCTAGGGGGCGGAGCCTGCACTCACCGCAACAGCTTAAGAGCCCTGAGGGAGGCTTCCGGAACACTGCTGCTGCTGCTGCTGCTCTAGTGAGTGCTGGGTGGGCCGCTCCCTTTTCTGCCAACTCCATCTGGCCTAGGGGGCGGAGCCTGCACTCACCGCCATAGCTTAAGAGGCCTGAGGGAGGCTTCCGGGACATTGCTGCTGCTGCTCCTTTAGTGAGTGCTGGGTGGGCCGCTCCCTCTCCTGCCAACTCCATCTGGCCTAGGGGGCGGAGCCTGCACTCACCGCCACAGCTTAAGAGGCCTGAGGGAGGCTTCCAGGACACTGCTGCTGCTGCTGCTGTAGTGAGTGCTGGGTGGGCCGCTCCCTTTCCTCCCAACTCCTTCTGGCCTAGGGGGCGGAGCCTGCACTCACCGCCACAGCTTAAGAGGCCTGAGGGAGGCTGACGGGACACTGCTTCTGCTGCTGCTCTAGTGAGTGCTGGGTGGGCCGCTCCCTTTCCTGCCAACTCCATCTGAACTAGGGGGCGGAGCCTGCACTCACCGCAACAGCTTAAGAGGCCTGAGGGAGGCTTCCGGGACACTGCTGCTGCTGCTCTAGTGAGTGCTGGGTGGGCCGCTCCCTTTCCTGCCAACTCCATCTGGCCTAGGGTGCGGAGCCTGCACTCACCGCAACAGCTTAAGAGGCCTGAGGGAGGCTTCCGGGACACTGCTGCTGCTGCTCTAGTGAGTGCTGGGTGGGCCGCTCCCTTTCCAGCCAACTCCATCTGGCCTAGGGGGCGGAGCCTGCACTCACCGCCACAGCTTAAGAGGCCTGAGGGAGGCTTCCGGAACACTGCTGCTGCTGTTCCAGTGAGTGCTGGGTGGGCCGCTCCCTTTCCTGCCAACTCCATCTGACCAGGGGCGGAGCCTGCACTCACCGCCACAGCTTAAGAGGCCTGAGGGAGGCTTCCGGGACACTGCTGCTGCTGCTGCTGCTCTAGTGAGTGCTTGGTGGGCCGCTCCCTTTCCTGCCAACTCCATCTGGCCTAGGGGGCGGAGCCTGCACTCACCACCACAGCTTAAGAGGCCTGAGGGAGGCTTCCGGGAAACTGCTGTTGCTGCTGCTTCTCTAGTGAGTGCTGGGTGGGCCGCTCCCTTTCCTCCCAACTCCATCTGGGCCTAGGGGGCGGAGCCTGCACTCACCGCCACAGTTTAAGAGGCCTGAGGGATGCTTCCGGGACACTGCTGCTGCTGCTGCTCTAGTGAGTGCTGGGTGGGCCACTCCCTTTCCTTCCTACTCCATCTGGCCTAGGGGCGGAGCCTGCACTCACCGCTACAGCTTAAGAGGCCTGAGGGAGGCTTCCGGAACACTGCTGCTGCTGCTCTACTGAGTGCTGGGTGGGCCGCTCCCTTTCCTGCCAACTCCATCTGGCCTAGGGGCGGAGCCTGCACTCACCGCAACAGCTTAAGAGCCCTGAGGGAGGCTTCCGGACACTGCTGCTGCTGCTGCTGCTCTAGTGAGTGCTGGGTGGGCCGCTCCCTTTCCTCCCAACTCCATCTGGCCTAGGGGGCGGAGCCTGCACTCACCGCCACAGTTTAAGAGGCCTGAGGGAGGCTTCCGGGACACTGTTGCTGCTGCTGCTCTAGTGAGTGCTGGGTGGGCCACTCCCTTTCCTGCCAACTCCATCTGGCCTAGGGGGCGGAGCCTGCACTCACCGCCACACCTTAAGAGGCCTGAGGGAGGCTTCCGGGACACTGCTGCTGCTGCTGCTGCTGCTGCTGCTCTAGTGAGTGCTGGGTGGGCCGCTCCCTTTCCTGTAACTCCATCTGGCCTAGGGGGCGGAGCCTGCACTCACCGCCACACCTTAAGAGGCCTGAGGGAGGCTTCCGGGACACTGCTGCTGCTGCTGCTGCTGCTGCTGCTGCTGCTGCTCTAGTGAGTGCTGGGTGGGCCGCTCCCTTTCCTGCCAACTCCATCTGGCCTAGGGGGCTGAGCCTGCACTCACCGCCACAGCTTAAGAGGCCTAAGGGAGGCTTCCGGGACACTGCTGCTGCTGCTCTAGTGAGTGCTGGGTGGGCCGCTCCCTTTCCTGTCAACTCCATCTGGCCTAGGGGGCGGAGCCTGCACTCACCGCCACAGCTTAAGAGGCCTGAGGGAGGCTTCCGGGACACTGCTGCTGCTGCTGCTGCTGCTCTAGTGAGTGCTGGGTGGGCCGCTCCCTTTCCTGCCAACTCCATCTGGCCTAGGGGGCGGAGCCTGCACTCACCGCCACAGCTTAAGAGGCCTAAGGGAGGCTTCCGGGACACTGCTGCTGCTGCTCTAGTGAGTGCTGGGTGGGCCGCTCCCTTTCCTGCCAACTCCATCTTGCCTAGGGGGCGGAGTCTGCACTCACCGCCACAGCTTAAGAGACCTGAGGGAGGCTTCCGGGACACTGCTGCTGCTCCTGCTGCTCTAGTGAGTGCTGGGTGGGCCGCTCCCTTTCCTGCCAACTCCATCTGGCCTAGGGGGCGGAGCCTGCACTCACCGCCACAGCTTAAGAGGCCTGAGGGAGGCTTCCGGGACACTGCTGCTGCTGCTCTAGTGAGTGCTAGGTGGGCCGCTCCCTTTCCTGTCAACTCCATCTGGCCTAGGGGGCGGAGCCTGCACTCACCGCCACAGCTTAAGAGGCCTGAGGGAGGCTTCCGGGACACTGCTGCTGCTGCTGCTGCTGCTCTAGTGAGTGCTGGGTTGGCCGCTCTCTTTCCTGCCAACTCCATCTGGCCTAGCGAGCAGAGGCTGCACTCACCGCCACAGCTTAAGAGGCCTGAGGGAGGCTTCCGGAACACTGCTGCTGCTGCTGCTGCTCTAGTGAGTGCTGGGTGGGCCGCTCCCTTTCCTCCCAACTCCATCTGGCCTAGGGGGCGGAGCCTGCACTCACCGCCACAGTTTAAGAGGCCTGAGGGAGGCTTCCGGAACACTGCTGCTGCTGCTGCTGCTCTAGTGAGTGCTGAGTGGGCCGCTCCCTTTCCTGCCAACTCCATCTGGCCTAGGGGGCGGAGCCTGCACTCACCGCCACAGCTTAAGAGGCCTGAGGGAGGCTTCCGGGACACTGCTGCTGCTCTAGTGAGTGCTGGTTGGGCCGCTCCCTTTCCTGCCAACTCCATCTGGCCTAGGGGCGGAGCCTGTACTCACCGCCATAGCTTAAGAGGCCTGAGGGAGGCTTCCGGGACACTGCTGCTGCTGCTGCTCTAGTGAGTGCTGGGTGGTCCGCTCCCTTTCCTGCCAACTCCATCTGGCCTAGTGGCGGAGCCTCCACTCACCGCCACAGCTTAAGAGGCCTGAGGGAGGCTTCCGGGACACTGCTGCTGCTGCTGCTCTAGTGAGTGCTGGGTGGTCCGCTCCCTTTCCTGCCAACTCCATGTGGCCTAGGGGGCGGAGCCTGCACTCACCGCCACAGCTTAAGAGGCCTGAGGGAGGCTTCCGGGACACTGCTGCTGCTGCTCTAGTGAGAGCTGGGTGGGCCGCTCCCTTTCCTGCCAACTCCATCTGGCCTAGGGGCGGAGCCTCCACTCACCGCCACAGCTTAAGAGGCCAATGGTAGGCTTCCGGGACACTGCTGCTGCTGCTCTAGTGAGTGCTGGGTGGGCCGCTCCCTTTCCTGCCAACTCCATCTGGCCTAGGGGGCGGAGCCTGCACTCACCGCCACAGCTTAAGAGGCCTGAGGGAGGCTTCCGGGACACTGCTGCTGCTGCTGCTGCTCTAGTGAGTGTTTGGTGGGCCGCTCCCTTTCCTGCCAACTCCATCTGGCCTAGGGGGCGGAGCCTGCACTCACTGCCACAGCTTAAGAGGCCTGAGGGAGGCCTCCGGGACACTGCTGCTGCTGCTGTTGCTGCTCTAGTGAGTGCTGGGTGGGCCGCTCCCTTTCCTGCCAACTCCATCTGGCCTAGGGGGCGGAGCCTGTACTCACCGCCACAGCTTAAGAGGCCTGAGGGAGGCTTCAAGGACACTGCTGCTGCGGCTCTAGTGAGTGCTGGGTGGGCCGCTCCCTTTCCTGCCAACTCCATCTGGCCTAGGGGGCGGAGCCTACACTGACCGCCACAGCTTAAGAGGCCTGAGGGAGGCTTCCGGGACACTGCTGCTGCTGCTACTCTAGTGAGGGCTGGGTGGGCCTCTCCCTTTCCTCCCAACTCCAACTGGCCTAGGGGGCGGAGCTTGCACTCACCGCCGCAGCGTAAGAGGCCTGAGGGAGGCTTCGGGAACACTGCTGCTGCTGCTGCTGCTCTAGTGAGGGCTGGGTGGGCCGCTCCCTTTCCTGCCAACTCCATCTGGCCTAGGGGGCGGAGCTTGCACTCACCGCCTCAGCGTAAGAGGCCTGAGGGAGGCTTCCGGGACACTGCTGCTGCTGCTGCTGCTCTAGTGAGGGCTGGGTGGGCCTCTCCCTTTCCTGCCAACTCCATCTGGCCTAGGGGGCGGAGCTTGCACTCACCGCCGCAGCGTAAGAGGCCTGAGGGAGGCCTCCGGGACACTGCTGCTGCTGCTGCTGCTCTGGTGAGGGCTGGGTGGGCCGCTCCCTTTCCTGCCAACTCCATCTGGCCTAGGGGGCGGAGCTTGCACTCACTGCCGCAGCGTAAGAGGCCTGAGGGAGGCCTCCGGGACACTGCTGCTGCTGCTGCTGTTGCTGCTCTAGTGAGTGCTGGGTGGGCCGCTACCTTTCCTGCCAACTCCATCTGGCTTAGGGGGCGGAGCTTGCACTCACCGCCACAGCTTAAGAGGCCTGAGGGAGGCTTCTGGGACACTGCTGCTGCTGCTCTAGTGAGTGCTGCGTGGGCCTCTCCCTTTCCTGCCAACTCCATCTGGCCTAGGGGGCGGAGCCTGCACTCACCGCCACAGCTTAAGAGGCCTGAGGGAGGCTTCCGGGACACTGCTGCTGCTGCTGCTCTAGTGAGGGCTGGGTGGGCCTCTCCCTTTCCTGCCAACTCCATCTTGCCTAGGGGGCGGAGCCTGCACTCACCGCCACAGCTTAAGAGGCCTGAGGGAGGCTTCCGGGACACTGCTGCTGCTGCTTCTCTAGTGACTGCTGGGTGGGCCGCTCCCTTTCCTGCCAAATCCATCTGGCCTAGGGGGCGGAGCCTGCACTCACCGCCACAGCTTAAGAGGCCTGAGGGAGGCTTCCGGGACACTTCTGCTGCGGCTGCTGCTGCTGCTGCTCTAGTGACTGCTGGGTGGGCCGCTCCCTTTCCTGCCAAATCCATCGGGCCTAGGGGGCGGAGCCTACACTCACCGCCACAGCTTAAGAGGCCTGAGGGAGGCTTCCGGAACACTGCTGCTGCTGCTGCTCTAGTGAGTGCTGGGTGGGCCGCTCCCTTTCCTGCCAACTCCATCTGGCTTAGGGGGCGGAGCTTGCACTCACCGCCACAGCTTAAGAGGCCTGAGGGAGGCTTCTGGAACACTGCTGCTGCTGCTCTAGTGAGGGCTGGGTGGGCCTCTCCCTTTCCTGCCAACTCCATCTGGCCTAGGGGGCGGAGCCTGCACTCACCGTCACAGCTTAAGAGGCCTGAGGGAGGCTTCCGGGACACTGCTGCTGCTGCTTCTCTAGTGACTGCTGGGTGGGCCGCTCCCTTTCCTGCCAAATCCATCGGGCCTAGGGGGCGGAGCTTGCACTCACCGCCGCAGCGTAAGAGGCCTGAGGGAGGCTTCCGGAACACTGCTGCTGCTGCTGCTGCTCTAGTGAGGGCTGGGTGGGCCGCTCCCTTTCCTGCCAACTGCATCTGGCCTAGGGGGCGGAGCTTGCACTCACCGCCGCAGCGTAAGAGGCCTGAGGGAGGCTTCCAGGACACTGCTGCTGCTGCTGCTGCTCTAGTGAGGGCTGGGTGGGCCTCTCCCTTTCCTTCCAACTCCACCTGGCCTAGGGGGTGTAGCCTGCACTCACCGCCACAGCTTAAGAGGCCTGAGGGAGGATTCCGGGACACTGCTGCTGCTGCTGCTCTAGTGAGTGCTGGGTGGGCCGCTCCCTTTCCTGCCAACTCCATCTGGCTTAGGGGGCGGAGCTTGCACTCACCGCCACAGCTTCAGAGTCCTGAGGGAGGCTTCTGGGACACTGCTGCTGCTGCTTTAGTGAGTGCTGCGTGGGCCTCTCCCTTTCCTGGCAACTCCATCTGGCCTAGGGGGCGGAGCCTGCACTCACCGCCACAGCTTAAGAGGACTGAGGGAGGCTTCCGGGACACTGCTGCTGCTGCTTCTCTAGTGACTGCTGGGTGGGCCGCTCCCTTTCCTGCCAAATCCATCGGGCCTAGGGGGCGGAGCTTGCACTCACCGCCACAGCTTAAGAGGCCTGAGGGAGGCTTCCGGGACACTGCTGCTTCTGCTTCTCTAGTGACTGCTGGGTGGGCCGCTCCCTTTCCTGCCAAATCCATCGGGCCTAGGGGGCGGAGCTTGCACTCACCGCCGCAGCGTAAGAGGCCTGAGGGAGGCTTCCGGAACACTGCTGCTGCTGCTGCTGCTCTAGTGAGGGCTGGGTGGGCCTCTCCCTTTCCTTCCAACTCCACCTGGCCTAGGGGGTGGAGCCTGCACTCACCGCCACAGCTTAAGAGGCCTGAGGGAGGCTTCCGGGACACTGCTGCTGCTGCTTTAGTGAGTGCTGCGTGGGCCTCTCCCTTTCCTGCCAACTCCATCTGGCCTAGGGGGCGGAGCCTGCACTCACCGCCACAGCTTAAGAGGCCTGAGGGAGGCTTCCGGGACACTGCTGCTGCTGCTGCTGCTCTAGTGAGTGCTGGGTGGGCCGCTCCCTTTCCTCCCAACTCCATCTGGCATAGGGGGCGGAGCTTGCACTCACCGCCGCAGCTTAAGAGGCCTGAGGGAGGCTTCCAGGATACTGCTGCTGCTGCTTTAGTGAGTGCTGCGTGGGTCTCTCCCTTTCCTGCCAACTCCATCTGGCCTAGGGGGCGGAGCTTGCACTCACCGCCACAGCTTAAGAGGCCTGAGGGAGGCTTCCGGAACACTGCTGCTGCTGCTGCTCTAGTGAGGGCTGGGTGGGCCTCTCCCTTTCCTCCCAACTCCACCTGGCCTAGGGGGCGGAGCCTGCACTCACCGCCACAGCTTAAGAGGCCTGAGGGAGGCTTCCGGCACACTGCTGCTGCTGTTCTAGTGAGTGCTGGGTGCGCGGCTCCCTTTCCTGCCAACTCCATCTGGCCTAGGGGGCGGAGCCTGCACTCACCGCCACAGCTTAAGAGGCCTGAGGGAGGCTTCCGGGACACTGCTGCTGCTGCTCTAGTGAGTGCTGGGTGGGCCGCTCCCTTTCCTGCCAACTCCATCTGTCCTAGGGGACGGAGCCTGCACTCCCCGCAACAGCTTAAGAGGCCTGAGGGAGGCTTCCAGGACACTGCTGCTGCTGCTGCTGCTGCTCTATGGAGTGCTGGGTGGGCCGCTCACTTTCCTGCCAACTCCATCTGGCCTAGGGGGCAGAGCCTGCACTCACCGCCACAGCTTAAGAGGCCTGAGGGAGGCTTCCGGGACACTGCTGCTGCTGCTGCTCTAGTGAGTGATGGGTGGGCGGCTCCCTTTTCTGCCAACTCCATCTTGCCTAGGGGGTGGAGCCTGCACTCACCGCCACAGCTTAAGAGGCCTGAGGGAGGCTTCCGGGACACTGCTGCTGCTGCTGCTCTAGTGAGTGCTGGGTGGGCCGCTCCCTTTCCTGCCAACTCCATCTGGCCTAGGGGGCGGAGCCTGCACTCACCGCCACAGCTTAAGAGGCCTGTGGGAGGCTTCCGGGAAATGCTGCTGCTGCTCTAGTGAGTGCTGGGTGGGCCGCTCCCTTTCCTGCCAACTCCATCTGGCCTAGGGGGCGGAGCCTGCACTCACCGCCACAGCTTAAGAGGCCTGAGGGAGGCTTCCGGGACACTGCTGCTGCTGCTCTAGTGAGTGCTGGGTGGGCCGCTCCCTTTCCTGCCAACTCCATCTGGCCTAGGGGGCGGAGCCTGCACTCACCGCAAAAGCTTAAGAGGCCTGAGGGAGGCTTCCGGGACACTTCTGCTGCTGCTGCTCTAGTGAGTGCTGGGTGGGCCGCTCCCTTTCCTGCCAACTCCATCTGGCCTAGGGGGCAGAGCCTGCACTCACCGCCACAGCTTAAGAGGACTGAGGGAGGCTTCCGGGACACTGCTGCTGCTGCTATTGCTCTAGTGAGTGCTGGGTGGGCCGCTCCCTTTCCTGCCAACTCCATCTGGCCTAGGGGGCAGAGCCTGCACTCACCGCCACAGCTTAAGAGGCCTGAGGGAGGCTTCCGGGACACTGCTGGTGCTGCTGCTCTAGTGAGTGATGGGTGGGCGGCTCCCTTTTCTGCCAACTCCATCTTGCCTAGGGGGTGGAGCCTGCACTCACCTGCACAGCTTAAGAGCCCTGAGGGAGGCTTCCGGGACACTGCTGCTGCTGCTCCTGCTGCTCTAGTGAGTGCTGGGTGGGCCGCTCCCTTTCCTGCCAACTCCATCTGGCCTAGGGGGCGGAGCCTGCACTCACCGCCACAGCTTAAGAGGCCTGAGGGAGGCTTCCGGGACACTGCTGCTGCTGCTATTGCTCTAGTGAGTGCTGGGTGGGCCGCTCCCTTTCCTGCCAACTCCATCTGGCCTAGGGGGCGTAGCTTGCACTCACCGCCACAGCTTAAGAGGCCTGAGGGAGGCTTCCGGGACACTGCTTCTGCTGCTCTAGTGAGTGCTGGGTGGGCCGCTCCCTTTCCTGCCATCTCCATCTGGCCTAGGGGGCGGAGTCTGCACTCACCGCCACAGCTTAAGAGGCCTGAGGGAGGCTTCCGGGACACTGCTGCTGCTGCTGCAGCTGTAGTGAGTGCTGGGTGGGCCACTCCCTTTCCTGCCAACTCCATCTGGCCTAGGGAGCGGAGCCTGCACTCACCGCCACAGCTTAAGAGGCCTGAGGGAGGCTTCCGGGAAACTGCTGTTGCTGCTGCTTCTCTAGTGAGTGCTGGGTGGGCGGCTCCCTTTCCTGCCAACTCCATCTGGCCTAGGGGGCGGAGCCTGAACGCACCTCCACAGCTTAAGAGGCCTGAGGGAGGCTTTCAGGACACTGCTGCTGCTGCTGCTGCTGCTCTATGGAGTGCTGGGTGGGCCGCTCCCTTTCCTGCCATCTCCATCTGGCTTAGGGGGCGGAGCTTGCACTCACCGCCACAGCTTCAGAGTCCTGAGGGAGGCTTCTGGGACACTGCTGCTGCTGCTTTAGTGAGTGCTGCGTGGGCCTCTCCCTTTCCTGCCAACTCCATCTGGCCTAGGGGGCGGAGCCTGCACTCACCGCCACAGCTTAAGAGGCCTGAGGGAGGCTTCCGGGACACTGCTGCTGCTGCTTCTCTAGTGACTGCTGGGTGGGCCGCTCCCTTTCCTGCCAAATCCATCGGGCCTAGGGGGCGGAGCTTGCACTCACCGCCACAGCTTAAGAGGCCTGAGGGAGGCTTCCGGGACACTGCTGCTGCTGCTTCTCTAGTGACTGCTGGGTGGGCCGCTCCCTTTCCTGCCAAATCCATCGGGCCTAGGGGGCGGAGCTTGCACTCACCGCCGCAGCGTAAGAGGCCTGAGGGAGGCTTCCGGAACACTGCTGCTGCTGCTGCTGCTCTAGTGAGGGCTGGGTGGGCCTCTCCCTTTCCTTCCAACTCCACCTGGCCTAGGGGGTGGAGCCTGCACTCACCGCCACAGCTTAAGAGGCCTGAGGGAGGCTTCCGGGACACTGCTGCTGCTGCTTTAGTGAGTGCTGCGTGGGCCTCTCCCTTTCCTGCCAACTCCATCTGGCCTAGGGGGCGGAGCCTGCACTCACCGCCACAGCTTAAGAGGCCTGAGGGAGGCTTCCGGGACACTGCTGCTGCTGCTGCTGCTCTAGTGAGTGCTGGGTGGGCCGCTCCCTTTCCTCCCAACTCCATCTGGCATAGGGGGCGGAGCTTGCACTCACCGCCGCAGCTTAAGAGGCCTGAGGGAGGCTTCCGGGATACTGCTGCTGCTGCTTTAGTGAGTGCTGCGTGGGTCTCTCCCTTTCCTGCCAACTCCATCTGGCCTAGGGGGCGGAGCTTGCACTCACCGCCACAGCTTAAGAGGCCTGAGGGAGGCTTCCGGAACACTGCTGCTGCTGCTGCTCTAGTGAGGGCTGGGTGGGCCTCTCCCTTTCCTCCCAACTCCACCTGGCCTAGGGGGCGGAGCCTGCACTCACCGCCACAGCTTAAGAGGCCTGAGGGAGGCTTCCGGCACACTGCTGCTGCTGTTCTAGTGAGTGCTGGGTGCGCGGCTCCCTTTCCTGCCAACTCTATCTGGCCTAGGGGGCGGAGCCTGCACTCACCGCCACAGCTTAAGAGGCCTGAGGGAGGCTTCCGGGACACTGCTGCTGCTGCTCTAGTGAGTGCTGGGTGGGCCGCTCCCTTTCCTGCCAACTCCATCTGTCCTAGGGGACGGAGCCTGCACTCCCCGCAACAGCTTAAGAGGCCTGAGGGAGGCTTCCAGGACACTGCTGCTGCTGCTGCTGCTGCTCTATGGAGTGCTGGGTGGGCCGCTCACTTTCCTGCCAACTCCATCTGGCCTAGGGGGCAGAGCCTGCACTCACCGCCACAGCTTAAGAGGCCTGAGGGAGGCTTCCGGGACACTGCTGCTGCTGCTGCTCTAGTGAGTGATGGGTGGGCGGCTCCCTTTTCTGCCAACTCCATCTTGCCTAGGGGGTGGAGCCTGCACTCACCGCCACAGCTTAAGAGGCCTGAGGGAGGCTTCCGGGACACTGCTGCTGCTGCTCCTGCTGCTCTAGTGAGTGCTGGGTGGGCCGCTCCCTTTCCTGCCAACTCCATCTGGCCTAGGGGGCGGAGCCTGCACTCACCGCCACAGCTTAAGAGGCCTGAGGGAGGCTTCCGGGAAATGCTGCTGCTGCTCTAGTGAGTGCTGGGTGGGCCGCTCCCTTTCCTGCCAACTCCATCTGGCCTAGGGGGCGGAGCCTGCACTCACCGCCACAGCTTAAGAGGCCTGAGGGAGGCTTCCGGGACACTGCTGCTGCTGCTCTAGTGAGTGCTGGGTGGGCCGCTCCCTTTCCTGCCAACTCCATCTGGCCTAGGGGGCGGAGCCTGCACTCACCACAAAAGCTTAAGAGGCCTGAGGGAGGCTTCCGGGACACTTCTGCTGCTGCTGCTCTAGTGAGTGCTGGGTGGGCCGCTCCCTTTCCTGCCAACTCCATCTGGCCTAGGGGGCAGAGCCTGCACTCACCGCCACAGCTTAAGAGGCCTGAGGGAGGCTTCCGGGACACTGCTGCTGCTGCTATTGCTCTAGTGAGTGCTGGGTGGGCCGCTCCCTTTCCTGCCAACTCCATCTGGCCTAGGGGGCAGAGCCTGCACTCACCGCCACAGCTTAAGAGGCCTGAGGGAGGCTTCCGGGACACTGCTGCTGCTGCTGCTCTAGTGAGTGATGGGTGGGCGGCTCCCTTTTCTGCCAACTCCATCTTGCCTAGGGGGTGGAGCCTGCACTCACCTGCACAGCTTAAGAGCCCTGAGGGAGGCTTCCGGGACACTGCTGCTGCTGCTCCTGCTGCTCTAGTGAGTGCTGGGTGGGCCGCTCCCTTTCCTGCCAACTCCATCTGGCCTAGGGGGCGGAGCCTGCACTCACCGCCACAGCTTAAGAGGCCTGAGGGAGGCTTCCGGGACACTGCTGCTGCTGCTATTGCTCTAGTGAGTGCTGGGTGGGCCGCTCCCTTTCCTGCCAACTCCATCTGGCCTAGGGGGCGTAGCTTGCACTCACCGCCACAGCTTAAGAGGCCTGAGGGAGGCTTCCGGGACACTGCTTCTGCTGCTCTAGTGAGTGCTGGGTGGGCCGCTCCCTTTCCTGCCATCTCCATCTGGCCTAGGGGGCGGAGTCTGCACTCACCGCCACAGCTTAAGAGGCCTGAGGGAGGCTTCCGGGACACTGCTGCTGCTGCTGCTGCTGTAGTGAGTGCTGGGTGGGCCACTCCCTTTCCTGCCAACTCCATCTGGCCTAGGGAGCGGAGCCTGCACTCACCGCCACAGCTTAAGAGGCCTGAGGGAGGCTTCCGGAACACTGCTGCTGCTCTAGTGAGTGCTGGGTGCGCGGCTCCCTTTCCTGCCAACTCCATCTGGCCTAGGGGGCGGAGCCTGCACGCACCTCCACAGCTTAAGAGGCCTGAGGGAGGCTTTCAGGACACTGCTGCTGCTGCTGCTGCTGCTCTATGGAGTGCTGGGTGGGCCGCTCCCTTTCCTGCCATCTCCATCTGGCCTAGGGGGCGGAGCCTGCACTCACCGCCACAGATTAAGAGGCCTGAGGGAGGCTTCCGGGACACTGCTGCTGCTGCTCCTCTAGTGAGTGCTGGGTGGGCCGCTCCCTTTTCTGCCAACTCCATCTTGCCAAGGGGGCGGAGCCTGCACTCACCGACACAGCTTAAGAGGCCTGAGGGAGGCTTCCGGGAGACTGCTGCTGCTGCTGCTGCTCTAGTGAGTGCTGGGTGGGCCGCTCATTTTCCTGCCAACTCCATCTGCCCAAGGGGGCGGAGCCTGCACTCACCGCCACAGCTTAAGAGGCCTGAGGCAGGCTTCCGGGACAATGCTGCTGCTGCTCTAGTGAGTGCTGGGTGGGCCGCTCCCTTTCCTGCCAACTCCATCTGGCCTAGGGGGCGGAGCTTGCACTCACCGCCACAGCTTAAGAGGCCTGAGGGAGGCTTCCGGGACACTGCTGCTGCTGCTTCTCTAGTGACTGCTGGGTGGGCCGCTCCCTTTCCTGCCAAATCCATCGGGCCTAGGGGGCGGAGCTTGCACTCACCGCCACAGCTTAAGAGGCCTGAGGGAGGCTTCCGGGACACTGCTGCTGCTGCTTCTCTAGTGACTGCTGGGTGGGCCGCTCCCTTTCCTGCCAAATCCATCGGGCCTAGGGGGCGGAGCTTGCACTCACCGCCGCAGCGTAAGAGGCCTGAGGGAGGCTTCCGGAACACTGCTGCTGCTGCTGCTGCTCTAGTGAGGGCTGGGTGGGCCTCTCCCTTTCCTTCCAACTCCACCTGGCCTAGGGGGTGGAGCCTGCACTCACCGCCACAGCTTAAGAGGCCTGAGGGAGGCTTCCGGGACACTGCTGCTGCTGCTTTAGTGAGTGCTGCGTGGGCCTCTCCCTTTCCTGCCAACTCCATCTGGCCTAGGGGGCGGAGCCTGCACTCACCGCCACAGCTTAAGAGGCCTGAGGGAGGCTTCCGGGACACTGCTGCTGCTGCTGCTGCTCTAGTGAGGCCTGGGTGGGCCTCTCCCTTTCCTCCCAACTCCACCTGGCCTAGGGGGCGGAGCCTGCACTCACCGCCACAGCTTAAGAGGCCTGAGGGAGGCTTCCGGCACACTGCTGCTGCTGTTCTAGTGAGTGCTGGGTGCGCGGCTCCCTTTCCTGCCAACTCCATCTGGCCTAGGGGGCGGAGCCTGCACTCACCGCCACAGCTTAAGAGGCCTGAGGGAGGCTTCCGGGACACTGCTGCTACTGCTCTAGTGAGTGCTGGGTGGGCCGCTCCCTTTCCTGCCAACTCCATCTGTCCTAGGGGACGGAGCCTGCACTCCCCGCAACAGCTTAAGAGGCCTGAGGGAGGCTTCCAGGACACTGCTGCTGCTGCTGCTGCTGCTCTATGGAGTGCTGGGTGGGCCGCTCACTTTCCTGCCAACTCCATCTGGCCTAGGGGGCAGAGCCTGCACTCACCGCCACAGCTTAAGAGGCCTGAGGGAGGCTTCCGGGACACTGCTGCTGCTGCTGCTCTAGTGAGTGATGGGTGGGCGGCTCCCTTTTCTGCCAACTCCATCTTGCCTAGGGGGTGGAGCCTGCACTCACCGCCACAGCTTAAGAGGCCTGAGGGAGGCTTCCGGGACACTGCTGCTGCTGCTCCTGCTGCTCTAGTGAGTGCTGGGTGGGCCGCTCCCTTTCCTGCCATCTCCATCTGGCCTAGGGGGCGGAGCCTGCACTCACCGCCACAGCTTAAGAGGCCTGAGGGAGGCTTCCGGGAAATGCTGCTGCTGCTCTAGTGAGTGCTGGGTGGGCCGCTCCCTTTCCTGCCAACTCCATCTGGCCTAGGGGGCGGAGCCTGCACTCACCGCCACAGCTTAAGAGGCCTGAGGGAGGCTTCCGGGACACTGCTGCTGCTGCTCTAGTGAGTGCTGGGTGGGCCGCTCCCTTTCCTGCCAACTCCATCTGGCCTAGGGGGCGGAGCCTGCACTCACCACAAAAGCTTAAGAGGCCTGAGGGAGGCTTCCGGGACACTTCTGCTGCTGCTGCTCTAGTGAGTGCTGGGTGGGCCGCTCCCTTTCCTGCCAACTCCATCTGGCCTAGGGGGCAGAGCCTGCACTCACCGCCACAGCTTAAGAGGCCTGAGGGAGGCTTCCGGGACACTGCTGCTGCTGCTATTGCTCTAGTGAGTGCTGGGTGGGCCGCTCCCTTTCCTGCCAACTCCATCTGGCCTAGGGGGCAGAGCCTGCACTCACCGCCACAGCTTAAGAGGCCTGAGGGAGGCTTCCGGGACACTGCTGCTGCTGCTGCTCTAGTGAGTGATGGGTGGGCGGCTCCCTTTTCTGCCAACTCCATCTTGCCTAGGGGGTGGAGCCTGCACTCACCTGCACAGCTTAAGAGCCCTGAGGGAGGCTTCCGGGACACTGCTGCTGCTGCTCCTGCTGCTCTAGTGAGTGCTGGGTGGGCCGCTCCCTTTCCTGCCAACTCCATCTGGCCTAGGGGGCGGAGCCTGCACTCACCGCCACAGCTTAAGAGGCCTGAGGGAGGCTTCCGGGACACTGCTGCTGCTGCTATTGCTCTAGTGAGTGCTGGGTGGGCCGCTCCCTTTCCTGCCAACTCCATCTGGCCTAGGGGGCGTAGCTTGCACTCACCGCCACAGCTTAAGAGGCCTGAGGGAGGCTTCCGGGACACTGCTTCTGCTGCTCTAGTGAGTGCTGGGTGGGCCGCTCCCTTTCCTGCCATCTCCATCTGGCCTAGGGGGCGGAGTCTGCACTCACCGCCACAGCTTAAGAGGCCTGAGGGAGGCTTCCGGGACACTGCTGCTGCTGCTGCTGCTGTAGTGAGTGCTGGGTGGGCCACTCCCTTTCCTGCCAACTCCATCTGGCCTAGGGAGCGGAGCCTGCACTCACCGCCACAGCTTAAGAGGCCTGAGGGAGGCTTCCGGGACACTGCTGCTGCTCTAGGGAGTGCTGGGTGCGCGGCTCCCTTTCCTGCCAACTCCATCTGGCCTAGGGGGCGGAGCCTGCACGCACCTCCACAGCTTAAGAGGCCTGAGGGAGGCTTTCAGGACACTGCTGCTGCTGCTGCTGCTGCTCTATGGAGTGCTGGGTGGGCCGCTCCCTTTCCTGCCATCTCCATCTGGCCTAGGGGGCGGAGCCTGCACTCACCGCCACAGATTAAGAGGCCTGAGGGAGGCTTCCGGGACACTGCTGCTGCTGCTCCTCTAGTGAGTGCTGGGTGGGCCGCTCCCTTTTCTGCCAACTCCATCTTGCCAAGGGGGCGGAGCCTGCACTCACCGACACAGCTTAAGAGGCCTGAGGGAGGCTTCCGGGACACTGCTGCTGCTGCTGCTGCTCTAGTGAGTGCTGGGTGGGCCGCTCATTTTCCTGCCAACTCCATCTGCCCAAGGGGGCGGAGCCTGCACTCACCGCCACAGCTTAAGAGGCCTGAGGCAGGCTTCCGGGACAATGCTGCTGCTGCTCTAGTGAGTGCTGGGTGGGCCGCTCCCTTTCCTGCCAACTCCATCTGGCCTATGGGGCGGAGCTTGCACTCACCGCCACAGCTTAAGAGGCCTGAGGGAGGCTTCCGGAACACTGCTTCTGCTGCTGCTCTAGTGAGTGCTGGGTGGGCCGCTCCCTTTCCTGCCAACTCCATCTGGCCTATGGGCGGAGCCTGCCCTCACCGCCACAGCTTAAGAGGCCTGAGGGAGGCTTCCGGGACAATGCTGCTGCTGCTCCAGTGAGTGCTGGGTGGGCCGCTCCCTTTCCTGCCAACTCCATCTGGCCTAGGGGGCGGAGCCTGCACTCAACGCCACAGCTTAAGAGGCCTGAGGGAGGCTTCCGGGACACTGCTGCTGCTGCTCTAGTGAGTGCTGGGTGGGCCGCTCCCTTTCCTGCCAACTCCATCTGGCCTAGGGGGCGGAGCCTGCACTCACCGCAAAAGCTTAAGAGGCCTGAGGGAGGCTTCCGGGACACTTCTGCTGCTGCTGCTCTAGTGAGTGCTGGGTGGGCCGCTCCCTTTCCTGCCAACTCCATCTGGCCTAGGGGGCAGAGCCTGCACTCACCGCCACAGCTTAAGAGGCCTGAGGGAGGCTTCCGGGACACTGCTGCTGCTGCTGCTGTAGTGATTGCTGCGTGGGCCGCTCCCTTTCCTGGCAACTCCATCTGGCCTAGGGGGCGGAGCCTGCACTCACCGCCACACCTTAAGAGGCCTGAGGGAGGCTTCCGGGACACTGCTTCTGCTGCTCTAGTTAGTGCTGGGTGGGCCGCTCCCTTTCCTGCCATCTCCATCTGGCCTAGGGGGCGGAGTCTGCACTCACCGCCACAGCTTAAGAGGCCTGAGGGAGGCTTCCGGGACACTGCTGCTGCTTCTGCTCTAGTGAGTGCTGGGTGGGCCACTCCCTTTCCTGCCAACTCCATCTGGCCTAGGGAGCGGAGCCTGCACTCACCGCCACAGCTTAAGAGGCCTGAGGGAGGCTTCCGGGACACTGCTGCTGCTCGAGTGAGTGCTGGGTGCGCGGCTCCCTTTCCTGGCAACTCCATCTGGCCTAGGGGGCGGAGCCTGCACTCACCGCCACACCTTAAGAGGCCTGAGGGAGGCTTCCGGGACACTGCTTCTGCTGCTCTAGTGAGTGCTGGGTGGGCCGCTCCCTTTCCTGCCATCTCCATCTGGCCTAGGGGGCGGAGTCTGCACTCACCGCCACAGCTTAAGAGGCCTGAGGGAGGCTTCCGGGACACTGCTGCTGCTTCTGCTCTAGTGAGTGCTGGGTGGGCCACTCCCTTTCCTGCCAACTCCATCTGGCCTAGGGAGCGGAGCCTGCACTCACCGCCACAGCTTAAGAGGCCTGAGGGAGGCCTCCGGGACACTGCTGCTGCTCGAGTGAGTGCTGGGTGCGCGGCTCCCTTTCCTGCCAACTCCATCTGGCCTAGGGGGCGGAGCCTGCACGCACCTCCACAGCTTAAGAGGCCTGAGGGAGGCTTTCAGGACACTGCTGCTGCTGCTGCTGCTGCTCTAGTGAGTGCTGGGTGGGCCGCTCCCTTTCCTGCCAACTCCATCTGCCCTAGGGGGCGGAGCCTGCACTCACCGCCACAGCTTAAGAGGCCTGAGGGAGGCTTCCGGGACAATGCTGCTGCTGCTCTAGTGAGTGCTGGGTGGGCCACTCCCTTTCCTGCCATCTCCATCTGGCCTAGGGGGCGGAGTCTGCACTCACCGCCACAGCTTAAGAGGCCTGAGGGAGGCTTCCGGGACACTGCTGCTGCTTCTGCTCTAGTGAGTGCTGGGTGGGCCACTCCCTTTCCTGCCAACTCCATCTGGCCTAGGGAGCGGAGCCTGCACTCACCGCCACAGCTTAAGAGGCCTGAGGGAGGCCTCCGGGACACTGCTGCTGCTCGAGTGAGTGCTGGGTGCGCGGCTCCCTTTCCTGCCAACTCCATCTGGCCTAGGGGGCGGAGCCTGCACGCACCTCCACAGCTTAAGAGGCCTGAGGGAGGCTTTCAGGACACTGCTGCTGCTGCTGCTGCTGCTCTAGTGAGTGCTGGGTGGGCCGCTCCCTTTCCTGCCAACTCCATCTGCCCTAGGGGGCGGAGCCTGCACTCACCGCCACAGCTTAAGAGGCCTGAGGGAGGCTTCCGGGACAATGCTGCTGCTGCTCTAGTGAGTGCTGGGTGGGCCGCTCCCTTTCCTGCCAACTCCATCTGGCCTAGGGGCGGAGCCTGCACTCACCGCAACAGCTTAAGAGGCCTGAGGGAGGCTTTCGGTACACTTCTGCTGCTGCTGCTCTACGGAGTGCTGGGTGGGCCCCTCCCTTTCCTGCCAACTCCATCTGGCCTAGGGGCGGAGCCTGCACTCACCGCCACAGCTTAAGAGGCCTGAGGGAGGCTTCCGGAACACTGCTGCTGCTGCTGCTGCTCTAGTGACTGCTGGGTGGGCCGCTCCCTCTCCTGCCAACTCCATCTGGCCTAGGGGGCGGAGCCTGCACTCACCGCCACAGCTTAAGAGGCCTGAGGGAGGCTTTCGGTACACTTCTGCTGCTGCTGCTCTAGTGAGTGCTGGGTGGGCCGCTCCCTTTCCTGCCAACTCCATCTGGCCTAGGGGCGGAGCCTGCACTCACCGCCACAGCTTAAGAGGCCTGAGGGAGGCTTCCGGAACACTGCTGCTGCTGCTGCTGCTCTAATGACTGCTGGGTGGGCCGCTCCCTCTCCTGCCAACTCCATCTGGCCTAGGGGGCGGAGCCTGCACTCACCGCCACACCTTAAGAGGCCTGAGGGAGGCTTCCGGGACACTGCTTCTGCTGCTCTAGTGAGTGCTGGGTGGGACGCTCCCTTTCCTGCCACCTCCATCTGGCCTAGGGGGCGGAGTCTGCACTCACCGCCACAGCTTAAGAGGCCTGAGGGAGGCTTCCGGGACAGTGCTTCTGCTGCTGCTCTAAGAAGTGCTGGGTGGGCCGCTCCCTTTCCTGCCAACTCCATCTGGCCTAGGGGGCGGAGCCTGCACTCACCGCTACAGCTTAAGAGGCCTGAGGGAGGCTTCCGGGACACTGCTGCTGCTGCTGCTGCTGCTGCTGCTGCTCTAGTGAGTGCTGGGTGGGCCGCTACCTTTTCTGCCAACTCCATCTGGCCTAGGGGGCGGAGCCTGCACTCACCGCCATAGCTTAAGAGGCCTGAGGGAGGCTTCCGGGACACTGCTGCTGCTGCTGCTTTAGTGAGTGCTGGGTGGGCCACTCCCTTTCCTGCCAACTCCATCTGGCCTAGGGGGCGGAGCCTGCACTCACCGCCACAGCTTAAGAGGCCTGAGGGAGGCTTCCGGGACACTGCTGCTGCTGCTGCTCTAGTGAGTGCTGGGTGGGCCGCTCCCTCTCCTGCCAACTCCATCTGGCCTAGGGGGCGGAGCCTGCACTCACCGCCACAGCTTAACAGGCCTGAGGGAGGCTTCCGGAACACTGCTGCTGCTGCTGCTGCTCTAGTAAGTGCTGGGTGGGCCGCTCCCTTTCCTGCCAACTCCATCTGGCCTAGGGAGCGGAGCCTGCACTCACCGCCACAGCTTAAGAGGCCTGAGGGAGGCCTCCGGGACACTGCTGCTGCTCGAGTGAGTGCTGGGTGCGCGGCTCCCTTTCCTGCCAACTCCATCTGGCCTAGGGGGCGGAGCCTGCACGCACCTCCACAGCTTAAGAGGCCTGAGGGAGGCTTTCAGGACACTGCTGCTGCTGCTGCTCTACGGAGTGCTGGGTGGGCCCCTCCCTTTCCTGCCAACTCCATCTGGCCTAGGGGGCAGAGCCTGCACTCACCGCCACAGCTTAAGAGGCCTGAGGGAGGCTTCCGGAACACTGCTGCTGCTGCTGCTGCTCTAGTGACTGCTGGGTGGGCCGCTCCCTCTCCTGCCAACTCCATCTGGCCTAGGGGGCGGAGCCTGCACTCACCGCCACACCTTAAGAGGCCTGAGGGAGGCTTCCGGGACACTGCTTCTGCTGCTCTAGTGAGTGCTGGGTGGGACGCTCCCTTTCCTGCCACCTCCATCTGGCCTAGGGGGCGGAGTCTGCACTCACCGCCACAGCTTAAGAGGCCTGAGGGAGGCTTCGGGGACACTGCTGCTGCTGCTGCTCTAGTGAGTGCTGGGTGTGCCGCTCCCTCTCCTGCCAACTCCATCTGGCCTAGGGGGCGGAGCCTGCACTCACCGCCACAGCTTAAGAGGCCTGAGGGAGGCTTCCGGGACACTGCTGCTGCTGCTGCTCTAGTGAGTGCTGGGTGGGCCGCTCCCTTTCCTGCCAACTCCATCTGGCCTAGGGGGCGGAGCCTGCACTCACCGCCACAGCTTAAGAGGCCTGAGGGAGTCTTCCGGGACACTGCTGCTGCTGCTGGCTCTAGTGAGTGCTGGGTGGGCCGCTCCCTTTCCTGCCAACTCCATCTGGCCTAGTGGGCGGAGCCTGCACTCACCGCCACAGCTTAAGATGCCTGAGGGAGGCTTCCGGGACACTGCTTCTGCTGCTGCTCTAGTGATTGCTGGGTGGGGCACTCCCTTTCCTGCCAACTCCACCTGGCCTAGGGGGCGGAGCCTGCACTCACCGCCACAGCTTAAGAGGCCTGAGGGAGGCTTCCGGGACACTGCTGCTGCTGCTGCAGCTGCTGCTGCTGCTGCTCTAGTGAGTGCTGGGTGGGCCGCTCCCTTTCCTGCCAACTCCATCTGGCCTAGGGGGCGGAGCCTGCACTCACCGCCACAGCTTAAGAGGCCTGAGGGAGGCTTCCGGGACACTGCTGCTGCTGCTGCTGCTGCTCTAGTGAGTGCTGGGTGGGCCGCTCCCTTTCCTGCCAACTCCATCTGGCCTAGGGGGCGGAGCCTGCACTCACCGCCACAGCTTAAGAGGCCTGAGGGAGGCTTCCGGGACACTGCTGCTGCTGCTGCTCTAGTGAGTGCTGGGTGGGCCGCTCCCTTTCCTGCCAACTCCATCTGGCCTAGGGGGCGGAGCCTGCACTCACCGCCACAGCTTAAGAGGCCTGAGGGAGTCTTCCGGGACACTGCTGCTGCTGCTGGCTCTAGTGAGTGCTGGGTGGGCCGCTCCCTTTCCTGCCAACTCCATCTGGCCCAGTGGGCGGAGCCTGCACTCACCGCCACAGCTTAAGAGGCCTGAGGGAGGCTTCCGGGAAACTGCTGCTGCTGCTCTAGTGAGTGCTGGGTGGGCCGCTCCCTTTCCTGCCAACTCCATCTGGCCTAGGGGGCGGAGCCTGCACTCACCGCCACAGCTTAAGAGGCCTGAGGGAGGCTTCCAGGACACTGCTGCTGCTGCTCTAGTGAGTGCTGGGTGGGCCGCTCCCTTTCCTGCCAACTCCATCTGGCCTAGGGGGCGGAGCCTGCACTCACCGCCACAGCTTAAGAGGCCTGAGGGAGGCTTCCGGGACACTGCTGCTGCTGCTCTAGTGAGTGCTGGGTGGGCCGCTCCCTTTCCTGCCAACTCCATCTGGCCTAGGGGGCGGAGCCTGCACTCACCGCCACAGCTTAAGAGGCCTGAGGGAGGCTTCCAGGACACTGCTGCTGCTGCTCTAGTGAGTGCTGGGTGGGCCGCTCCCTTTCCTGCCAACTCCATCTGGCCTAGCGGGCGGAGCCTGCACTCACCGCCACAGCTTAAGAGGCCTGAGGCAGGCTTCCAGGACACTGCTGCTGCTGTTCCAGTGAGTGCTGGGTGGGCCGCTCCCTTTCCTGCCAACTCCATCTGGCCTAGGGGGCGGAGCCTGCACTCACCGCCACAGCTTAAGAGGCCTGAGGGAGGCTTCGGGGACACTGCTGCTGCTGCTGCTCTAGTGAGTGCTGGGTGGGCCGCTCCCTTTCCTGCCAACTCCATCTGGCCTAGCGGGCGGAGCCTGCACTCACCGCCACAGCTTAAGAGGCCTGAGGGAGGCTTCCGGGACACTGCTGCTGCTGCTCTAGTGAGTGCTGGGTGGGCTGCTCCCTTTCCTGCCAACTCCATCTGGCCTAGGGGGCGGAGCCTGCACTCACCGCCACAGTTTAAGAGGCCTGAGGGATGCTTCCGGGACACTGCTGCTGCTGCTGCTCTAGTGAGTGCTGGGTGGGCCGCTCCCTTTCCTCCCAACTCCATCTGGCCTAGGGGGCGGAGCCTGCACTCACCGCCACAGTTTAAGAGGCCTGAGGGATGCTTCCGGGACACTGCTGCTGCTGCTGCTCTAGTGAGTGCTGGGTGGGCCACTCCCTTTCCTTCCAACTCCATCTGGCCTAGGGGGCGGAGCCTGCACTCACCGCTACAGCTTAAGAGGCCTGAGGGAGGCTTCTGGAACACTGCTACTGCTGCTCTGCTGAGTGCTGGGTGGGCCGCTCCCTTTCCTGCCAACTCCATCTGGCCTAGGGGGCGGAGCCTGCGCTCACCGCAACAGCTTAGGAGCCATGAGGGAGGCTTCCGGGACACTGCTGCTGCTGCTGCTGCTCTAGTGAGTGCTGGGTGGGCCGCTCCCTTTTCTGCCAACTCCATCTGGCCTAGGGGGCGGAGCCTGCACTCACCGCCATAGCTTAAGAGGCCTGAGGGAGGCTTCCGGGACATTGCTGCTGCTGCTCCTTTAGTGAGTGCTGGGTGGGCCGCTCCCTTTCCTGCCAACTACATCTGGCCTTGGAGGCGGAGCCTGCACTCACCGCCACAGCTTAAGAAGCCTGAGGGAGGCTTCCGGGACACTGCTGCTGCTGCAGCTCTAGTGAGTGCTGGGTGGGCCGCTCCCTTTCCTGCCATCTCCATCTGGCCTAGGGGGCGGAGTCTGCACTCACCGCCACAGCTTAAGAGGCCTGAGGGAGGCTTCCGGGACACTGCTTCTGCTGCTGCTCTAAGAAGTGCTGGGTGGGCCGCTCCCTTTCCTGCCAACTCCATCTGGCCTAGGGGGCGGAGCCTGCACTCACCGCTACAGCTTAAGAGGCCTGAGGGAGGCTTCCGGAACACTGCTGCTGCTGCTGCTGCTCTAGTGAGTGCTGGGTGGGCCGCTCCCTTTCCTGCCAACTCCATCTGGCCTTGGAGGCGGAGCCTGCACTCACCGCCACAGCTTAAGAAGCCTGAGGGAGGCTTCCGGGACACTGCTGCTGCTGCAGCTCTAGTGAGTGCTGGGTGGGCCGCTCCCTTTCCTGCCATCTCCATCTGGCCTAGGGGGCGGAGTCTGCACTCACCGCCACAGCTTAAGAGGCCTGAGGGAGGCTTCCGGGACACTGCTTCTGCTGCTGCTCTAAGAAGTGCTGGGTGGGCCGCTCCCTTTCCTGCCAACTCCATCTGGCCTAGGGGGCGGAGCCTGCACTCACCGCTACAGCTTAAGAGGCCTGAGGGAGGCTTCCGGAACACTGCTGCTGCTGCTGCTGCTCTAGTGAGTGCTGGGTGGGCCGCTCCCTTTCCTGCCAACTCCATCTGGCCTAGGGGGCGGTCCCTGCACTCACCGCAACAGCTTAAGAGGCCTGAGGGAGGGTTCCGGTACACTGCTGCTGCTGCTGCTGCTGCTGCTGCTGCTCTAGTGAGTGCTGGGTGGGCCGCTACCTTTTCTGCCAACTCCATCTGGCCTAGGGGGTGGAGCCTGCACTCACCGCCATAGCTTAAGAGGCCTGAGGGAGGCTTCCGGGACACTGCTGCTGCTGCTCTACTGAGTGCTGGGTGGGCCGCTCCCTCTCCTGCCAACTCCATCTGGCCTAGGGGGCGGAGCCTGCACTCACCGCCACAGCTTAAGAGGCCTGAGGGAGGCTTCGGGGACACTGCTGCTGCTGCTGCTCTACTGAGTGCTGGGTGGGCCGCTCCCTTTCCTGCCAACTCCATCTGGCCTAGGGGGCGGAGCCTGCACTCACCGCCACAGCTTAAGAGGCCTGAGGGAGGCTTCCGGAACACTGCTGCTGCTGCTGCTGCTCTAGTGAGTGCTGGGTGGGCCGCTCCCTTTCCTGCCAACTCCATCTGGCCTTGGGGGCGGAGCCTGCATTCACCGCCACAGCTTAAGAGGCCTGAGGGAGGCTTCCAGGACACTGCTGCTGCTGCTGTTCTAGTTAGTGCTGGGTGGGCCCCTCCATTTCCTGCCAACTCCATCTGGCCTAGGGGGCGGAGCCTGCACTCACCGCCACAGGTTAAGAGGCCTGAGGGAGGCTTCCATCAACACTGCTGCTGCTGCTCTAGGGAGTGCTGGGTGGGCCGCTCCCTTTCCTGCCAACTCCATCTGGTCTAGGGGGCGGAGCCTGCACTCACCACCACAGCTTAAGAGGCCTGCGGGAGGCTTCCGGGACACTGCTGCTGCTGCTCTAGTGAGTGCTGGGTGGGCCGCTCTCTTTCCTGCCAACTCCATCTGGCCTAGAGAGCGGAGCCTGCACTCACCGCCACAGATTAAGAGACCTGAGGGAGGCTTCCGGGACACTGCTGCTGCTGCTGCTCTAGTGAGTGCTGGGTGGGCCGCTCCCTTTCCTGCCAACTCCATCTGGCCTAGGGTGCGGAGCCTGCACTCACCGCCACAGCTTAAGAGGCATGAGGGAGGCTTCCGGAACACTACTGCTGCTGCTGCTGCTCTAGTGAGTGCTGGGTGGGCCGCTCCCTTTCCTGCCAACCCCATCTGGCCTAGGGGGCGGAGCCTGCACTCACCGCCACAGCTTCAGAGGCCTGAGGGAGGCTTCCGGGACACTGCTGCTGCTGCTGCTCTAGTGAGTGCTGCGTGGGCCGCTCCCTTTCCTGCCAACCCCATCTGGCCTAGGGGGCGGAGCCTGCACTCACCGCCACAGGTTAAGAGGCCTGAGGGAGGCTTCCGGGACACTGCTGCTGCTGCTGCTCTAGTGATTGCTGGGTGGGCCACTCCCTTTCCTGCCAACTCCATCTGGCCTAGGGGGCGGAGCCTGCACTCACCGCCACAGCGTAAGAGGCCTGAGGGAGGCTTCCGGGACACTGCTGCTGCTGCTGGTGCTCTAGTGAGTGCTGGGTGGGCCGCTCCCTTTCCTGCCAACTCCATCTGGCCTAGGGGGCGGAGCCTGCACTCACCGCCACAGCTTAAGAGGCCTGAGGGAGGCTTCCGGGGACACTGCTGCTGCTGCTGCTCTAGTGAGTGCTGGGTGGGCCGCTCCCTTTCCTGCCAACTCCATCGGGCCTGGGGGGCGGAGCCTGCACTCACCGCCACAGCTTAAGAGGCCTGAGGGAGGCTTCCGGGACACTGCTGCTGCTGCTGCTCTAGTGACTGCTGTTTAGGCCGATCCCTTTCCTGCCAACTCCATCTGCCCTAGGGGGCGGAGTCTGCACTCACCGCCACAGCTTAAGAGGCCTGAGGGAGGCTTCCGGGACACTGCTGCTGCTGCTGCTCTAATGAGTGCTTGGTGGGCCGCTCCCTTTCCTGCCAACTCCACCTGGCCTAGGGGGCGGAGCCTGCACTCACCGCCACAGCTTAAGATGCCTGAGGGAGGCTTCCGGAACACTGCTGCTGCTGCTGCTCTAGTGAGTGCTGGGTAGGCCGATCCCTTTCCTGCCAACTCCATCTGGCCTAGGGGGCGGAGCCTGCACTCACCGCCACAGCTTAAGAGGCCTGAGGGAGGCTTCCGGAACACTGCTGCTGCTGCTGCTCTAGTGAGTGCTGGGTGGGCCACTCCCTTTCCTGCCAACTCCATCTGGCCTAGGGGGCGGAACCTGCACTCACCGCCACAGCTTAAGAGGCCTGAGGGAGGCTTCCGGGACACTGCTGCTGCTGCTACTGCTCTAGTGAGTGCTGGGTGGGCCGCTCCCTTTCCTGCCAACTCCATCTGGCCTAGGGGGCGGAGCCTGCACTCACCGCCACAGCTTAAGAGGCCTGAGGGAGGCTTCCGGAACACTGCTGCTGCTGCTGCTCTAGTGAGTGCTGGGTAGGCCGATCCCTTTCCTGCCAACTCCATCTGGCCTAGGGGGCGGAGCCTCCACTCACCGCCACAGCTTCAGTGGCCTGAGGGAGGCTTCCGGGACACTGCTGCTGCTGCTGCTCTGGTGAGTGCTGGGTGGGCTGCTCTCTTTCCTCCCAACTCCATATGGCCAAGCGAGCGGAGCCTGCACTCACCGCCACAGCTTAAGAGGCCTGAGGGAGGCTTCTGGGACACTGCTGCTGCTGCTGCTGCTGTAGTGAGTGCTGGGTGGGCCGCTCCCTTTCCTGCCAACTCCATCTGGCCTAGGGGGCGGAACCTGCACTCACCGCCACAGCTTAAGAGGCCTGAGGGAGGCTTCCGGGACACTGCTGCTGCTGCTGCTGCTCTAGTGAGTGCTGGGTGGGCCACTCCCTTTCCTGCCAACTCCATCTGGCCTAGGGGGCGGAGCCTGCACTCACCGCCACAGCTTAAGAGGCCTGAGGGAGGCTTCCGGAACACTGCTGCTGCTGCTGCTCTAGTGAGTGCTGGGTGGGCCGATCCCTTTCCTGCCAACTCCATCTGGCCTAGGGGGCGGAGCCTCCATTCACCGCCACAGCTTAAGAGGCCTGAGGGAGGCTTCCGGGACACTGCTGCTGCTGCTCTAGTGAGTGCTGGGTGGGCCGCTCCCTTTCCTGCCAACTCCATCTGGCCTCGGGGGCGGAGCCTGCACTCACCGCCACAGCTTAAGAGGCCTGAGGGAGGCTTCCGGAACACTGCTGCTGCTGCTGCTCTAGTGAGTGCTGGGTAGGCCGATCCCTTTCCTGCCAACTCCATCTGGCCTAGGGGGCGGAGCCTGCACTCACCGCCACAGCTTAAGAGGCCTGAGGGAGGCTTCCGGGACACTGCTGCTGCTGCTGCTGCTCTAGTGAGTGCTGGGTGGGCCGCTCCCTTTCCTGCCAACTCCATCTGGCCTAGGGGGCGGAGTCTGCACTCACTGCCACAGCGTAAGAGGCCTGAGGGAGGCTTCCAGGACACTGCTGCTGCTGCTGCTCTAGTGAGTGCTGGGTGGGCTCCTCTCTTTCCTCCCAACTCCATATGGCCAAGCGAGCGGAGCCTGCACTCACCGCCACAGCTTAAGAGGCCTGAGGGAGGCTTCCGGGACACTGCTGCTGCTGCTGCTGCTCTAGTGAGTGCTGGGTGGGCCGCTCCCTTTCCTGCCAACTCCATCTGGCCTAGGGGGCGGAGCCTGCACTCACCGCCACAGCTTAAGAGACCTGAGGGAGGCTTCCGGAACACTGCTGCTGCTGCTACTGCTCTAGTGAGTGCTGGGTGGGCCGATCCCTTTCCTGCCAACTCCATCTGGCCTAGGGGGCGGAGCCTGCACTCACCGCCACAGCTTAAGAGGCCTGAGGGAGGCTTCCGGAACACTGCTGCTGCTGCTGCTCTAGTGAGTGCTGGGTGGGCCGATCCCTTTCCTGCCAACTCCATCTGGCCTAGGGGGCGGAGCCTCCATTCACCGCCACAGCTTAAGAGGCCTGAGGGAGGCTTCCGGGACACTGCTGCTGCTGCTCTAGTGAGTGCTGGGTGGGCCGCTCCCTTTCCTGCCAACTCCATCTGGCCTAGGGGGCGGAGCCTGCACTCACCGCCACAGCTTAAGAGGCCTGAGGGAGGCTTCCGGGACACTGCTGTTGCTGCTGCTCTAGTGAGTGCTGGGTGGGCCGATCCCTTTCCTGCCAACTCCATCTGGCCTAGGGGGCGGAGCCTGCACTCACCGCCACAGCTTCAGAGGCCTGAGGGAGGCTTCCGGGACACTGCTGCTGCTGCTGATCTAGTGAGTGCTGGGTGGGCTGCTCTCTTTCCTCCCAACTCCATATGGCCAAGCGAGCGGAGCCTGCACTCACCGCCACAGCTTAAGAGGCCTGAGGGAGGCTTCCGGGACACTGCTGCTGCTGCTGCTGCTCTAGTGAGTGCTGGGTGGGCCGCTCCCTTTCCTGCCAACTCCATCTGGCCTCGGGGGCGGAGCCTGCACTCACCGCCACAGCTTAAGAGGCCTGAGGGAGGCTTCCGAGACAGTGCTGCTGCTGCTGCTGCTGCTGTAGTGAGTGCTGGGTGGGCCGCTCCCTTTCCTGCCAACGCCATCTGGCCTAGGGGGCGGAGCCTGCACTCACCGCCACAGCTTAAGAGGCCTGAGGGAGGCTTCCGGGACAGTGCTGCTGCTGCTGCTGCTGTAGTCAGTGCTGGGTGGGCCGCTCCCTTTCCTGCCAACTCCATCTGGCCTAGGGGGCGGAGCCTGCACTCACCGCCACAGCTTAAGAGGCCTGAGGGAGGCTTCCGGGACACTGCTGCTGCTGCTGCTCTAGTGAGTGCTGGGTGGGCCGCTCCCTTTCCTGCCAACTCCATCTGGCCTAGGGGGCGGAGTCTGCACTCACTGCCACAGCGTAAGAGGCCTGAGGGAGGCTTCCAGGACACTGCTGCTGCTGCTGCTCTAGTGAGTGCTGGGTGGGCTGCTCTCTTTCCTCCCAACTCCATATGGCCAAGCGAGCGGAGCCTGCACTCACCGCCACAGCTTAAGAGGCCTGAGGGAGGCTTCCGGAACACTGCTGCTGCTGCTGCTGCTCTAGTGAGTGCTGGGTGGGCCGCTCCCTTTCCTGCCAACTCCATCTGGCCTCGGGGGCGGAGCCTGCACTCACCGCCACAGCTTAAGAGGCCTGAGGGAGGCTTCCGGGACAGTGCTGCTGCTGCTGCTGCTGTAGTCAGTGCTGGGTGGGCCGCTCCCTTTCCTGCCAACTCCATCTGGCCTAGGGGGTGGAGCCTGCACTCACCGCCACAGCTTAAGAGGCCTGAGGGAGGCTTCCGGGACACTGCTGCTGCTGCTGCTCTAGTGAGTGCTGGGTGGGCCGATCCCTTTCCTGCCAACTCCATCTGGCCTAGGGGGCGGAGCCTGCACTCACTGCCACAGCTTAAGAGGCCTGAGGGAGGCTTCCGGAACACTGCTGCTGCTGCTGCTGCTCTAGTGAGTGCTGGGTGGGCCGCTCCCTTTCCTGCCAACTCCATCTGGCCTAGGGGGCGGAGCCTGCACTCACCGCCACAGCTTAAGAGGCCTGAGGGAGGCTTCCGGGACACTGCTGCTGCTGCTGCTCTAGTGAGTGCTGGGTGGGCCGATCCCTTTCCTGCCAACTCCATCTGGCCTAGGGGGCGGAGCCTGCACTCACCGCCACAGCTTAAAAGGCCTGAGGGAGGCTTCCGGGACACTGCTGCTGCTGCTGCTCTAGTGAGTGCTGGGTGGGCCGCTCCCTTTCCTGCCAACTCCATCTCGCCTAGGGGGCGGAGTCTGCACTCACCGCCACAACGTAAGAGGCCTGAGGGAGGCTTCCGGGACACTGCTGCTGCTGCTGCTCTAGTGAGTGCTGGGTGGGCCGCTCCCTTTCCTGCCAACTCCATCTGGCCTAGGGGGCGGAGCCTGCACTCACCGCCACAGCTTAAGAGGCCTGAGGGAGGCTTCAGGGACACTGCTGCTGCTGCTGCTCTAGTGAGTGCTGCGTGGGTCGCTCCCTTTCCTGCCAACTCCATTTGGCCTAGGGGGCGGAGCCTGCACTCACCGCCACAGCTTAAGAGGCCTGAGGAAGGTTTCCGGGACACTGCTGCTGATGTTCTGGTGAGTGCTGGGTGGGCCGCTCCCTTTCCTGTCAACTCCATCTGGCCTAGGGGGCGGAGCCTGCACTCACCGCCACAGCTTAAGAGGCCTGAGGGAGGCTTCCGGGACACTGCTGCTGCTGCTGCTCTAGTGAGTGCTGGGTGGGCCGCTCCCTTTCCTGCCAACTCCATCTGGCCTAGGGGGCGGAGCCTGCACTCACCGCCACAGCTTAAGAGGCCTGAGGGAGTCTTCTGGGACACTGCTGCTGCTGCTCTAGTGAGTGCTGGGTGGGCCGCTCCCTTTCCTGCCAACTCCATCTTGCCTAGGCGGCGGAGCCTGCACTCACCGCCACAGCTTAAGAGGCCTGAGGGAGGCTTCCGGGACACTGCTGCTGCTGCTGCTGCTCTAGTGAGGGCTGGGTGGGCCGCTCCCTTTCCTGCCAACTCCATCTGGCCTTGGGGGCGGAGCCTGCACTCACCGCCACAGCTTAAGAGGCCTGAGGGAGGCTTCCGGGACACTGCTGCTGCTGCTGCTCTAGTGAGTGCTTGGTGGGCCGCTCCCTTTCCTGCCAACTCCATCTGGCCTAGGGGGCGGAGCCTGCACTCACCGCCACAGCTTAAGAGGGCTGAGGGAGGCTTACGGGACACTGCTGCTGCTGCTGCTGTAGTGAGTGCTGGGTGGGCCGCTCCCTTTCCTGCCAACTCCATCTGGCCTAGGGGGCGGAGCCTGCACTCACCCCCACAGCTTAAGAGGGCTCAGGGAGGCTTCCGGGACACTGCTGCTGCTCTAGTGAGTGCTGGGTGGGCCGCTTCCTTTCCTTTCAACTCCATCTGGCCTAGGGGGCGGAGCCTGCACTCACCGCCACAGCTTAAGAGGCCTGAGGGAGGCTTCCGGGACACTGCTGCTGCTGCTGCTCTAGTGAGTGCTGGGTGGGCCGCTCCCTTTCCTGCCAACTCCATCTGGCCTTGGGGGCGGAGCCTGCACTCACCGCCACAGCTTAAGAGGCCTGAGGGAGGCTTCCGGGACACTACTGCTGCTGCTGCTCTAGTGAGTGCTGGGTGGGCCGCTCCCTTTCCTGCCAACTACATCTGGCCTAGGTGGCGGAGCCTGCACTCACCGCCACAGTTTAAGAGGCATGAGGGAGGCTTCCGGGACACTGCTGCTGCTGCTGCTCTAGTGAGTGCTGGGTGGGCCGCTCCCTTTCCTGCCAACTCCATCTGGCCTGGGGCGCGGAGCCTGCACTCACCGCCACAGCTTAAGAGGCCTGAGGGAGGCTTCCGGGACACTGCTTCTGCTGCTGCTGTAGTGATTGCTGGGTGGGCCACTCCCTTTCCTGCCAACTCCAGCTGGACTAGGGGGCGGAGCCTGCACTCACCGCCACAGCTTAAGAGGCCTGAGGGAGGCTCCCGGGACACTGCTTCTGCTGCTGCTGTAGTGATTGCTGGGTGGGCCACTCCCTTTCCTGCCAACTCCATCTGGCCTAGGGGGCGGAGCCTGCACACACCGCCACAGCTTAAGAGGCCTGAGGGAGGCTTCCGGGACACTGCTGCTGCTGCTGCTCTAGTGAGTGCTGGGTGGGCCGCTCCCTTTCCTGCCAACTCCATCTCGCCTAGGGGGCGGAGCTTGTACTCACCGCCACAGCTTAAGAGGCCTGAGGGCGGCTTCCGGGACACTGCTGCTGCTGCTGCTGTAGTGAGTGCTGGGTGGGCCACTCCCTTTCCTGCCAACTCCTTCTGGTCTAGGGGGCGGAGCCTGCACTCACCGCCACAGCTTAAGAGGCCTGAGGGAGGCTTCCAGAACACTGCTGCTGCTGCTCTAGTGAGTGCTGGATGAGCCACTCACTTTCCTGCCAACTCCATCTGGCCTAGGGCGCGGAGCCTGTACTCACCGCCACAGCTTAAGAGCCCTGAGGGAGGCTTCCGGGACACAGCTGCTGCTGCTGCTGCTCTAGTGAGTGCTGGGTGGGCCGCTCTCTTTCCTCCCAACTCCATGTGGCCTAGCGAGCGTAGCCTGCACTCACCGCCACAACTTAAGAGGCCTGAGGGAGGCTTCCGGGACACTGCTGCTGCTGTTGCTCTAGTGAGTGCTGGGTGGGCCGCTCCCTTTCCTGCCAACTCCTTCTGGCCTAGGGGGCGGAGCCTGCACTCACCGCCACAGCTTAAGAGGCCTGAGGGACGCTTCCGGGACACTGCTGCTGCTTCTGCTGCTCTAGTGAGTGCTGGGTGGGCCGCTCCCTTTCCTGCCAACTCCATCTGGCCTGGGGGCGGAGCGTGCACTCACCGCCACAGCTTAAGAGGCCTGAGGGAGGCTTCCGGGACACTGCTTCTGCTGCTGCTGTAGTGATTGCTGGGTGGGCCACTCCCTTTCCTGCCAACTCCATCTGGCCTAGGGGGCGGAGCCTGCACTCACCGCCACAGCTTAAGAGGCCTGAGGGAGGCTTCCGGGACACTGCTGCTGCTCTAGTGAGTGCTGGGTGGGCCGCTCCCTTTCCTGCCAACTCCATCTGGCCTAGGGGGCGGAGCCTGCACTCACCGCCACAGCTTAAGAGGCCTGAGGGAGGCTTCCGGGACACTGCTGCTGCTGCTGCTGTAGTGAGTGCTGGGTGGGCCGCTCCCTTTCCTGCCAACTCCATCTGGCCTAGGGGGCGGAGCCTGCACTCACCGCCACAGCTTAAGAGGCCTGAGGGAGGCTTCCAGGACACTGCTGCTGCTCTAGTGAGTGCTGGGTGGGCCGCTCCCTTTCCTGCCAACTCCACCTTGCCTAGGGGGCGGAGCCTGCACTCACGGCCACAGCTTAAGAGGCCTGAGGGAGGCTACCGGGACACTGCTGCTGCTGCTGCTCTAGTGAGTGCTGCGTGGGACGCTCCCTTTCCTGCCAACTCCATCTGGCCTAGGGGGCGGAGCCTGCGCTCACCGCCACAGCTGAAGATGCCTGAGGGAGGCTTCCGGGACACTGCTTCTGCTGCTGCTCTAGTGATTGCTGGGTGGGCCACTCCCTTTCCTGCCAACTCCACCTAGCCTAGGGGGCGGAGCCTGCACTCACCGCCACAGCTTAAGATGCCTGAGGGAGGCTTCCGGGACACTGCTTCTGCTGCTGCTGTAGTGATTGCTGGGTCGGCCACTCCCTTTCCTGCCAACTCCATCTGGCCTAGGGGGCGGAGCCTGCACTCACCCCCACAGCTTAAGAGGCCTGAGGGAGGCTTCCGGGACACTGCTGCTGCTGCTGCTCTAGTGAGTGCTGCGTGGGCCGCTCCCTTTCCTGCCAACTTCATCTGGCCTAGGGGGCGGAGTCTGCACTCACCGCCACAGCGTAAGAGGCCTGAGGGAGGCTTCCGGCACACTGCTGCTGCTGCTGCTCTAGTGAGTGCTGGGTGGGCCGCTCCCTTTCCTGCCCACTCCATCTGGCCTAGGGGGCGGAGCCTGCACTCACCGCCACAGTTTAAGAGGCCTGAGGGAGGCTTCCGGGACACTGCTGATGCTGCTGCTCTAGTGAGTGCTGGGTGGACCGCTCCCTTTCCTGCCAACCCCATCTGGCCTAGGGGGCGGAGCCTGCACTCACCGCCACAGCTTAAGAGGCCTGAGGGAGGCTTCCAGAACACTGATGCTGCTGCTGCTGCTGCTGCTGCTCTAGTGAGTGCTGGGTGGGCCGCTCTCTTTCCTCCCAACTCCATCTGGCCTAGGGGGCGGAGCCTGCACTCACCGCTACAGCTTAAGAGGCCTGAGGGAGGCTTCCGGGACACTACTGCTGCTGCTGCTCTAGTGAGTGCTGGGTGGGCCGCTCCCTTTCCTGCCAACTACATCTGGCCTAGGTGGCGGAGCCTGCACTCACCGCCACAGTTTAAGAGGCCTGAGGGAGGCGTCCGGGACACTGCTGCTGCTGCTGCTCTAGTGAGTGCTGGGTGGGCCGCTCCCTTTCCTGCCAACTCCATCTGGCCTCGGGGGCGGAGCCTGCACTCACCGCCACAGCTTAAGAGGCCTGAGGGAGGCTTCCGGGACACTGCTGCTGCTGCTGCTCTAGTGAGTGCTGCGTGGGCCACTCCCTTTCCTGCCAACTCCATCTGGCCTAGGGGGCGGAGCCTGCACTCACCGCCACAGCTTAAGAGGCCTGAGGGAGGTTTCCGGGACACTGCTTCTGCTGCTGCTGTAGTGATTGCTGGGTGGGCCACTCCCTTTCCTGCCAACTCCATCTGGCCTAGGGGGCGGAGCCTGCACTCACCGCCACAGCTTAAGAGGCCTGAGGGAGGCTTCCGGGACACTGCTGCTGCTGCTTTTCTAGTGAGTGCTGGGTGGGCCGCTCCCTTTCCTGCCAACTCCATCTCGCCTAGGGGGCGGAGCTTGTACTCACCGCCACAGCTTAAGAGGCCTGAGGGCGGCTTCCGGGACACTGCTGCTGCTGCTGCTCTAGTGAGTGCTGGGTGGGCCGCTCCCTTTCCTGCCAACTCCTTCTGGCCTAGGGGGCGGAGACTGCACTCACCGCCACAGCTTAAGAGGCCTGAGGGAGGCTTCCGGGACACTGCTGCTGCTGCTGCTGCTGCTGCTCTAGTGAGTGCTGGGTGGGCCGCTCTCTTTCCTCCCAACTCCATGTGGCCTAGCGAGCGGAGCCTGCACTCACCGCCACAGCTTAAGAGGCCTGAGGGAGGCTTCCGGGACACTGCTGCTGCTGCTGCTGTAGTGATTGCTGGGTGGGCCACTCCCTTTCCTGCCAACTCCATCTGGCCTAGGGGGCGGAGCCTGCACTCACCGCCACAGCTTAAGAGGCCTGAGGGCGGCTTCCGGGACACTGCTGCTGCTGCTGCTCTAGTGAGTGCTGGGTGGGCCGCTCCGTTTCCTGCCAACTCCATCTGGCCTGGGGGCGGAGCCTGCACTCACCGCCACAGCTTAAGAGGCCTGAGGGAGGCTTCCGGGACACTGCTTCTGCTGCTGCTGTAGTGATTGCTGGGTGGGCCACTCCCTTTCCTGCCAACTCCATCTGGCCTAGGGGGCGGAGCCTGCACTCACCGCCACAGCTTAAGAGGCCTGAGGGAGGCTTCCAGGACAGTGCTGCTGCTCTAGTGAGTGCTGGGTGGGCCGCTCCCTTTCCTGCCAACTCCACCTTGCCTAGGGGGCGGAGCCTGCACTCACCGCCACAGCTTAAGAGGCCTGAGGGAGGCTACCGGAACACTGCTGCTGCTGCTGCTCTAGTGAGTGCTGCGTGGGACGCTCCCTTTCCTGCCAACTCCATCTGGCCTAGGGGGCGGAGCCTGCACTCACCGCCACAGCTGAAGATGCCTGAGGGAGGCTTCCGGGACACTGCTTCTGCTGCTGCTCTAGTGATTGCTGGGTGGGCCACTCCCTTTCCTGCCAACTCCACCTAGCCTAGGGGGCGGAGCCTGCACTCACCGCCACAGCTTAAGAGACCTGAGGGAGGCTTCCGGGACACTGCTGCTTCTGCTGCTCTAGTGAGTGCTACGTGGGCCGCTCCCTTTCCTGCCAACTCCATCTGGCCTAGTGGGCGGAACCTGCACTCACCGCCACAGCTTAAGATGCCTGAGGGAGGCTTCCGGGATACTGCTTCTGCTGCTGCTGTAGTGATTGCTGGGTGGGCCACTCCCTTTCCTGCCAACTCCATCTGGCCCATGGGGCGGAGCCTGCACTCACCCCCACAGCTTAAGAGGCCTGAGGGAGGCTTCCGGGACACTGCTGCTGCTGCTGCTCTAGTGAGTGCTGGGTGGGCCGCTCCCTTTCCTGCCAACTTCATCTGGCCTAGGGGGCGGAGTCTGCACTCACCGCCACAGCGTAAGAGGCCTGAGGGAGGCTTCCGGCACACTGCTGCTGCTGCTGCTCTAGTGAGTGCTGGGTGGGCCGCTCCCTTTCCTGCCAACTCCATCTGGCCTAGGGGGCGGAGCCTGCACTCACCGCCACAGTTTAAGAGGCCTGAGGGAGGCTTCCGGGACGCTGCTGATGCTGCTGCTCTAGTGAGTGCTGGGTGGACCGCTCCCTTTCCTGCCAACGCCATCTGGCCTAGGGGGCGGAGCCTGCACTCAACGCCACAGCTTAAGAGGCCTGAGGGAAGCTTCCAGAACACTGATGCTGCTGCTGCTGCTGCTGCTGCTGCTGCTCTAGTGAGTGCTGGGTGGGCCGCTCTCTTTCCTCCCAACTCCATCTGGCCTAGGGGGCGGATCCTGCACTCACCGCTACAGCTTAAGAGGCCTGAGGGAGGCTTCCGGGACACTACTGCTGCTGCTGCTCTAGTGAGTGCTGGGTGGGCCGCTCCCTTTCCTGCCAACTACATCTGGCCTAGGTGGCGGAGCCTGCACTCACCGCCACAGTTTAAGAGGCCTGAGGGAGGCTTCCGGGACACTGCTGCTGCTGCTCTAGTGAGTGCGAGGTGGGCCGCTCCCTTTCCTGCCAACTCCATCTGGCCTCGGGGGCGGAGCCTGCACTCACCGCCACAGCTTAAGAGGCCTGAGGGAGGCTTCCGGGACACTGCTTCTGCTGCTGCTGTAGTGATTGCTGGGTGGGCCACTCCCTTTCCTGCCAACTCCATCTGGCCTAGGGGGCGGAGCCTGCACTCACCGCCACAGCTTAAGAGGCCTGAGGGAGGCTTCCGGGACACTGCTTCTGCTGCTGCTGTAGTGATTGCTGGGTGGGCCACTCCCTTTCCTGCCAACCCCATCTGGCCTAGGGGGCGGAGCCTGCACTCACCGCCACAGCTTAAGAGGCCTGAGGGAGGCTTCCGGGACACTGCTGCTGCTGCTTTTCTAGTGAGTGCTGGGTGGGCCGCTCCCTTTCCTGCCAACTCCATCTCGCCTAGGGGGCGGAGCTTGTACTCACCGCCACAGCTTAAGAGGCCTGAGGGCGGCTTCCGGGACACTGCTGCTGCTGCTGCTCTAGTGAGTGCTGGGTGGGCCGCTCCCTTTCCTGCCAACTCCTTCTGGCCTAGGGGGCGGAGACTGCACTCACCGCCACAGCTTAAGAGGCCTGAGGGAGGCTTCCAGGACACTGCTGCTGCTGCTCTAGTGAGTGCTGGATGAGCCACTCCCTTTCCTGCCAACTCCATCTGGTCTAGGGCGCGGAGCCTGTACTCACCGCCACAGCTTAAGAGCCCTGAGGGAGGCTTCCGGGACACTGCTGCTGCTGCTGCTGCTGCTGCTGCTGCTGCTGCTCTAGTGAGTGCTGGGTGGGCCGCTCTCTTTCCTCCCAACTCCATGTGGCCTAGCGAGCGGAGCCTGCACTCACCGCCACAGCTTAAGAGGCCTGAGGGAGGCTTCCGGGACACTGCTGCTGCTGCTGCTGATGCTGCTGCTGCTGCTGCTCTAGTGAGTGCTGGGTGGGCCGCTCTCTTTCCTCCCAACTCCATGTGGCCTAGCGAGCGGAGCCTGCACTCACCGCCACAGCTTAAGAGGCCTGAGGGAGGCTTCCGGGACACTGCTTCTGCTGCTGCTGTAGTGATTGCTGGGTGGGCCACTCCCTTTCCTGCCAACTCCATCTGGCCTAGGGGGCGGAGCCTGCACTCACCGCCACAGCTTAAGAGGCCTGAGGGAGGCTTCCGGGACACTGCTGCTGCTGCTTTTCTAGTGAGTGCTGGGTGGGACGCTCCCTTTCCTGCCAATCCATCTCGCCTAGGGGGCGGAGCTTGTACTCACCGCCACAGCTTAAGAGGCCTGAGGGCGGCTTCCGGGACACTGCTGCTGCTGCTGCTCTAGTGAGTGCTGGGTGGGCCGCTCCCTTTCCTGCCAACTCCTTCTGGCCTAGGGGGCGGAGCCTGCACTCACCGCCACAGCTTAAGAGGCCTGAGGGAGGCTTCCAGGACACTGCTGCTGCTGCTCTAGTGAGTGCTGGATGAGCCACTCCCTTTCCTGCCAACTCCATCTGGCCTAGGGTGCGGAGCCTGTACTCACCGCCACAGCTTAAGAGCCCTGAGGGAGGCTTCCGGGACACTGCTGCTGCTGCTGCTGCTGCTGCTGCTCTCGTGAGTGCTGGGTGGGCCGCTCCCTTTCCTGCCAACTCCTTCTGGCCTAGGGGCGGAGCCTGCACTCACCGCCACAGCTTAAGAGGCCTGAGGGAGGCTTCCGGGACACTGCTGCTGCTGCTGCTGCTCTAGTGAGTGCTGGGTGGGCCGCTCCCTTTCCTGCCAACTCCTTCTGGCCTAGGGGGCGGAGCCTGCACTCACCGCCACAGCTTAAGAGGCCTGAGGGAGGCTTCCGGGACACTGCAGCTGCTGCTGCTCTAGTGAGTGCTGGGTGGGCCGCTAACTTTCCTGCCACCTCCATCTGGCCTAGCGGGCGGAGCCTGCACTCACCGCCACAGCTTAAGAGGCATGAGGGAGGCTTCCGGGACACTGCTGCTGCTGCTGCTCTAGTGAGTGCTGGGTGGGCCGCTCCCTTCCCTGCCAACTCCATCTGGCCTAGGGGACGGAGCCTGCACTCACCTCCACAGCTTAAGAGGCCTGAGGGAGGCTTCCGGGACACTGCTGCTGCTGCTGCTCTAGTGAGTGCTGGGTGGGCCGCTCCGTTTCCTGCCAACTCCATCTGGCCTGGGGGCGGAGCCTGCACTCACCGCCACAGCTTAAGAGGCCTGAGGGAGGCTTCCGGGACACTGCTTCTGCTGCTGCTGTAGTGATTGCTGGGTGGGCCACTCCCTTTCCTGCCAACTCCATCTGGCCTAGGGGGCGGAGCCTGCACTCACCGCCACAGCTTATGAGGCCTGAGGGAGGCTTCCGGGACACTGCTGCTGCTGCTGCTCTAGTGAGTGCTGGGTGGGGCGCTCCCTTTCCTGCCAACTCCTTCTGGCCTAGGGGGCGGAGCCTGCACTCACCGCCACAGCTTAAGAGCCCTGAGGGAGGCTTCCAGGACACTGCTGCTGCTGCTCTAGTGAGTGCTGGATGAGCCACTCCCTTTCCTGCCAACTCCATCTGTCCTAGGGCGCGGAGCCTGTACTCACCGCCACAGCTTAAGAGGCCTGAGGGAGGCTTCCGGCACACTGCTGCTGCTGCTGCTGCTGCTCTAGTGAGTGCTGGATGGGCCGCTCCCTTTCCTGCCAACTCCTTCTGGCCTAGGGGGCGGAGCCTGCACTCACCGCCACAGCTTAAGAGGCATGAGGGAGGCTTCCGGGACACTGCTGCTGCTGCTGCTGCTCTAGTGAGTGCTGGATGGGCCGCTCCCTTTCCTGCCAACTCCTTCTGGCCTAGGGGGCGGAGCCTGCACTCACCGCCACAGCTTAAGAGGCCTGAGGGAGGCTTCCGGGACACTGCAGCTGCTGCTGCTCTAGTGAGTGCTGGGTGGGCCGCTAACTTTCCTGCCACCTCCATCTGGCCTAGCGGGCGGAGCCTGCACTCACCGCCACAGCTTAAGAGGCATGAGGGAGGCTTCCGGGACACTGCTGCTGCTGCTGCTCTAGTGAGTGCTGGGTGGGCCGCTCCCTTCCCTGCCAACTCCATCTGGCCTAGGGGACGGAGCCTGCACTCACCGCCACAGCTTAAGAGGCCTGAGGGAGGCTTCCGGGACACTGCTGCTGCTGCTGCTGCTGCTGCTGCTCTAGTGAGTGCTGGGTGGGCCGCTCCCTTTCCTGCCAACTCCATCTGGCCTAGGGGGCGGAGCCTGCACTCACCGCCACAGCTTAAGAGGCCTGAGGGAGGCTTCCGGGACACTGCTGCTGCTGCTGCTGCTGCTGCTCTAATGAGTGCTGGGTGGGCCGCTCCCTTTCCTGCCAACTCCATCTGGCCTAGGGGGCGGAGCCTGCACTCACCGCCACAGCTTAAGAGGCCTGAGGGAGGCTTCCGGGACACTGCTGCTGCTGCTGCTGCTGCTCTAGTGAGTGCTGGGTGGGCCGCTCCCTTTCCTGCCAACTCCATCTGGCCTAGGGGACAGAGCCTGCACTCACCGCCACAGCTTAAGAGGCCTGAGGGAGACTTCCGGGACACTGCTGCTGCTCTAGTGAGTGCTGGGTGGACCGCTCCCTTTCCTGCCAACTCCATCTGGCCTAGTGGGCGGAGCCTGCACTCACCGCCACAGCTGAAGATGCCTGAGGGAGGCTTCCGGGACACTGCTTCTGCTGCTGCTCTAGTGATTGCTGGGTGGGCCACTCCCTTTCCTGCCAACTCGACCTGGCCTAGGGGGCGGAGCCTGCACTCACCGCCACAGCTTAAGAGACCTGAGGGAGGCTTCCGGGACACTGCTGCTGCTGCTGCTCTAGTGACTGCTGCTTGGGCCGCTCCCTTTCCTGCCAACTCCACCTGGCCTAGGGGGCGGAGCCTGCACTCACCGCCACAGCTTAAGATGCCTGAGGGAGGCTTCCGGGACACTGCTTCTGCTGCTGCTCTAGTGATTGCTGGGTGGGGCACTCCCTTTCCTGCCAACTCCATCTGGCCTGGGGGCGGAGCCTGCACTCACCGCCACAGCTTAAGAGGCCTGAGGGAGGCTTCCGGGACACTGCTTCTGCTGCTGCTGTAGTGATTGCTGGGTGGGCCACTCCCTTTCCTGCCAACTCCATCTGGCCTAGGGGGCGGAGCCTGCACTCACCGCCACAGCTTAAGAGGCCTGAGGGAGGCTTCCGGGACACTGCTGCTGCTGCTGCTCTAGTGAGTGCTGGGTGGGCCGCTCCCTTTCCTGCCAACTCCATCTGGCCTAGGGGGCGGAGCCTGCACTCACCGCCACAGCTTAAGAGGCCTGAGGGAGGCTTCCGGGACACTGCTGCTGCTGCTGCTCTAGTGAGTGCTGGGTGGGCCGCTCCCTTTCCTGCCAACTCCATCTGGCCTAGGGGACAGAACCTGCACTCACCGCCACAGCTTAAGAGGCCTGAGGGAGGCTTCCGGGACACTGCTGCTGCTCTAGTGAGTGCTGGGTGGACCGCTCCCTTTCCTGCCAACTCCATCTGGCCTAGTGGGCGGAGCCTGCACTCACCGCCACAGCTGAAGATGCCTGAGGGAGGCTTCCGGGACACTGCTTCTGCTGCTGCTCTAGTGATTGCTGGGTGGGGCACTCCCTTTCCTGCAAACTCCATCTGGCCTAGGGGGCGGAGCATGCACTCACCGTCACAGCTTAAGAGGCCTGAGGGAGGCTTCCGGGACACTGCTGCTGCTGCTGCTCTAGTGAGTGCTGGGTGGGCCGCTCCGTTTCCTGCCAACACCATCTGGCCTGGGGGCGGAGCCTGCACTCACCGCCACAGCTTAAGAGGCCTGAGGGAGGCTTCCGGGACACTGCTTCTGCTGCTGCTGTAGTGATTGCTGGGTGGGCCACTCCCTTTCCTGCCAACTCCATCTGGCCTAGAGGGCGGAGCCTGCACTCACCGCCACAGCTTAAGAGGTCTGAGGGAGGCTTCCGGGACACTGCTGCTGCTGCTGCTCTAGTGAGTGCTGGGTGGGGCGCTCCCTTTCTTGCCAACTCCTTCTGGCCTAGGGGGCGGAGCCTGCACTCACCGCCAAGGCTTAAGAGCCCTGAGGGAGGCTTCCAGGACACTGCTGCTGCTGCTCTAGTGAGTGCTGAATGAGCCACTCCCTTTCCTGCCAACTCCATCTGGCCTAGGGCGCGGAGCCTGTACTCACCGCCACAGCTTAAGAGCCCTGAGGGAGGCTTCCGGGACACTGCTGCTGCTGCTTCTGCTGCTGCTGCTCTAGTGATTGCTGGGTGGGCCGCTCTCTTTCCTCTCAACTCCATGTGGCCTAGCGAGCGGAGCCTGCACTCACCGCCACAGCTTAAGAGGTCTGAGGGAGGCTTCCGGGACACTGCTGCTGCTGCTGCTGCTGCTGCTCTAGTGAGTGCTGGATGGGCCGCTCCCTTTCCTGCGAACTCCTTCTGGCCTAGGGGGCGGAGCCTGCACTCACCGCCACAGCTTAAGAGGCCTGAGGGAGGCTTCCGGGACACTGCTGCTGCTGCTGCTGCTCTAGTGAGTGCTGGATGGGCCGCTCCCTTTCCTGCCAACTCCTTCTGGCCTAGGGGGCGGAGCCTGTACTCACCGCCACAGCTTAAGAGGCCTGAGGGAGGCTTCCGGGACACTGCAGCTGCTGCTGCTCTAGTGAGTGCTGGGTGGGCCGCTAACTTTCCTGCCACCTCCATCTGGCCTAGCGGGCGGAGCCTGCACTCACCGCCACAGCTTAAGAGGCCTGAGGGAGGCTTCCGGGACACTGCTACTGCTGCTGCTCTAGTGAGTGCTGGGTGGGCCGCTCCCTTCCCTGCCAACTCCATCTGGCCTAGGGGACGGAGCCTGCACTCACCGCCACAGCTTAAGAGGCCTGAGGGAGGCTTCCGGGACACTGCTGCTGCTGCTGCTGCTGCTGCTGCTCTAGTGAGTGCTGGGTGGGCCGCTCCCTTTCTTGCCAACTCCATCTGGCCTAGGGGGCGGAGCCTGCACTCACCGCCACAGCTTAAGAGGCCTGAGGGAGGCTTCCGGGACACTGCTGCTGCTGCTGCTGCTGCTGCTCTAGTGAGTGCTGGGTGGGCCGCTCCCTTTCCTGCCAACTCCATCTGGCCTAGGGGGCGGAGCCTGCACTCACCGCCACAGCTTAAGAGGCCTGAGGGAGGCTTCCGGGACACTGCTGCTGCTGCTGCTGCTGCTGCTGCTGCTGCTGCTCTAGTGAGTGCTGGGTGGGCCGCTCCCTTTCCTGCCAACTCCATCTGGCCTAGGGGGCGGAGCCTGCACTCACCGCCACAACTTAAGAGGCCTGAGGGAGGCTTCTGGGACACTGCTGCTGCTGCTGCTCTAGTGAGTGCTGGGTGGGCCGCTCCCTTTCCTGCCAACTCCATCTGGCCTAGGGGACAGAGCCTGCACTCACCGCCACAGCTTAAGAGGCCTGAGGGAGGCTTCCGGGACACTGCTGCTGCTCTAGTGAGTGCTGGGTGGACCGCTCCCTTTCCTGCCAACTCCATCTGGCCTAGTGGGCGGAGCCTGCACTCACCGCCACAGCTTAAGATGCCTGAGGGAGGCTTCCGGGACACTGCTGCTGCTGCTGCTGTAGTGATTGCTGGGTGGGCCACTCCCTTTCCTGCCAACTCGACCTGGCCTAGGGGGCGGAGCCTGCACTCACCGCCACAGCTTAAGAGACCTGAGGGAGGCTTCCGGGACACTGCTGCTGCTGCTGCTCTAGTGAGTGCTGCTTGGGCCGCTCCCTTTCCTGCCAACTCCACCTGGCCTAGGGGGCGGAGCCTGCACTCACCGCCACAGCTTAAGAGGCCTGAGGGAGGCTTCCGGGACACTGCTTCTGCTGCTGCTCTAGTGATTGCTGGGTGGGGCACTCCCTTTCCTGCCAACTCCACCTGGCCTAGGGGGCGGAGCCTGCACTCACCGCCACAGCTTAAGATGCCTGAGGGAGGCTTCCGGCACACTGCTGCTGCTGCTGCTCTAGTGAGTGCTGGGTGGGCCGCTCCCTTTCCTGCCAACTCCATCTGGCCTAGGGGACGGAGCCTGCACTCACCGCCACAGCTTAAGAGGCCTGAGGGAGGCTTCCGGGACACTGCTGCTGCTGCTGCTGCTCTAGTGAGTGCTGGATGGGCCGCTCCCTTTCCTGCCAACTCCTTCTGGCCTAGGGGGCGGAGCCTGCACTCACCGCCACAGCTTAAGAGGCCTGAGGGAGGCTTCCGGGACACTGCTGCTGCTGCTGCTGCTCTAGTGAGTGCTGGATGGGCCGCTCCCTTTCCTGCCAACTCCTTCTGGCCTAGGGGGCGGAGCCTGCACTCACCGCCACAGCTTAAGAGGCCTGAGGGAGGCTTCCGGGACACTGCAGCTGCTGCTGCTCTAGTGAGTGCTGGGTGGGCCGCTAACTTTCCTGCCACCTCCATCTGGCCTAGCGGGCGGAGCCTGCACTCACCGCCACAGCTTAAGAGGCCTGAGGGAGGCTTCCGGGACACTGCTACTGCTGCTGCTCTAGTGAGTGCTGGGTGGGCCGCTCCCTTCCCTGCCAACTCCATCTGGCCTAGGGGACGGAGCCTGCACTCACCGCCACAGCTTAAGAGGCCTGAGGGAGGCTTCCGGGACACTGCTGCTGCTGCTGCTGCTGCTGCTGCTCTAGTGAGTGCTGGGTGGGCCGCTCCCTTTCTTGCCAACTCCATCTGGCCTAGGGGGCGGAGCCTGCACTCACCGCCACAGCTTAAGAGGCCTGAGGGAGGCTTCCGGGACACTGCTGCTGCTGCTGCTGCTGCTGCTGCTCTAGTGAGTGCTGGGTGGGCCGCTCCCTTTCCTGCCAACTCCATCTGGCCTAGGGGGCGGAGCCTGCACTCACCGCCACAGCTTAAGAGGCCTGAGGGAGGCTTCCGGGACACTGCTGCTGCTGCTGCTGCTGCTGCTGCTGCTGCTCTAGTGAGTGCTGGGTGGGCCGCTCCCTTTCCTGCCAACTCCATCTGGCCTAGGGGGCGGAGCCTGCACTCACCGCCACAACTTAAGAGGCCTGAGGGAGGCTTCCGGGACACTGCTGCTGCTGCTGCTCTAGTGAGTGCTGGGTGGGCCGCTCCCTTTCCTGCCAACTCCATCTGGCCTAGGGGACAGAGCCTGCACTCACCGCCACAGCTTAAGAGGCCTGAGGGAGGCTTCCGGGACACTGCTGCTGCTCTAGTGAGTGCTGGGTGGACCGCTCCCTTTCCTGCCAACTCCATCTGGCCTAGTGGGCGGAGCCTGCACTCACCGCCACAGCTTAAGATGCCTGAGGGAGGCTTCCGGGACACTGCTGCTGCTGCTGCTGTAGTGATTGCTGGGTGGGCCACTCCCTTTCCTGCCAACTCGACCTGGCCTAGGGGGCGGAGCCTGCACTCACCGCCACAGCTTAAGAGACCTGAGGGAGGCTTCCGGGACACTGCTGCTGCTGCTGCTCTAGTGAGTGCTGCTTGGGCCGCTCCCTTTCCTGCCAACTCCACCTGGCCTAGGGGGCGGAGCCTGCACTCACCGCCACAGCTTAAGATGCCTGAGGGAGGCTTCCGGGACACTGCTGCTGCTGCTGCTCTAGTGATTGCTGGGTGGGCCACTCCCTTTCCTGCCAACTCGACCTGGCCTAGGGGGCGGAGCCTGCACTCACCGCCACAGCTTAAGAGACCTGAGGGAGGCTTCCGGGACACTGCTGCTGCTGCTGCTCTAGTGAGTGCTGCTTGGGCCGCTCCCTTTCCTGCCAACTCCACCTGGCCTAGGGGGCGGAGCCTGCACTCACCGCCACAGCTTAAGAGGCCTGAGGGAGGCTTCCGGGACACTGCTTCTGCTGCTGCTCTAGTGATTGCTGGGTGGGGCACTCCCTTTCCTGCCAACTCCACCTGGCCTAGGGGGCGGAGCCTGCACTCACCGCCACAGCTTAAGATGCCTGAGGGAGGCTTCCGGCACACTGCTGCTGCTGCTGCTCTAGTGAGTGCTGGGTGGGCCGCTCCCTTTCCTGCCAACTCCATCTGGCCTAGGGGACGGAGCCTGCACTCACCGCCACAGCTTAAGAGGCCTGAGGGAGGCTTCCGGGACACTGCTGCTGCTCTAGTGAGTGCTGGGTGGGCCGCTCCCTTTCCTGCCAACTCCATCTGGCCTAGGGGGCGGAGCCTGCACTCACCGCCACAGCTTAAGAGGCCTGAGGGAGGCTTAACAAGGACAGGGCAACGCCCCCCGGAATCCTTTACTGGACTACCCTTTGCTTTGGGGGAAGGTGATGGCACTTCCTTCCCCCCCTCATTTGCATAACAATACCCCTACCAATGCCTAACCGCCAATCGAGCCAAAGCTCGCCGCCAATACCCTCAGTTGTTGTTGTTGTTGAGTCGTTTAGTCATGTCCGACTCTTCGTGACCCCCTGGACAAGAGCACGCCAGGCACTCCTGTCTTCCACTGCCTCCCGCAGTTTGGTCAAACTCATGCTGGTAGCTTCGAGAACACTGTCCAACCATCTCGTCCTCTGTCGTCCCCTTCTCCTTGTGCCCTCAATGCAGACCTTTAACTGTGGCTAATGTTAGCCATGGTTTGTTTAAACAAGCTAGCTAGGTAAACTATAGTTCAAAGACGGCTTGTCAAACCATAGTTAACATAAAGCGCTGTTTGTCGGATTTGGGTGAGACAACAAACTTTGCTTAATCTAAACCAGGAGGTCGGTTCCAAACTCTGTGCAGGTGGGCAGAGATGGAGGGGGGTGGGAAGAGTGTGAGCCTGAGGCCCTCTAGGGCTCATTCTCTACATGCTAAATTATAGTTCTACTTGAAATCTGAATTGGGCATGTAAATATTCCATACGCATTCTTCAACAGCTTGGTCTGCTTCACCCTGGTTCTGATTTCAGAAATGTTATGAAAGACTGCATGATTCCACGGTCTTCTTTTGCAGATACAATGAGTTTTACTTCTTTACCCATCCTGCTCTGTTTATTGAGGATCACTTCCCAGATGACCCCAGATGGCAGCTTCTGAAACAGACATTAAGGCTGAAGAAGGACGGGTGTGATGGCTAAAATATGCCTGAGTTTTATTCTGTAGGACTGACTGACTGGAACATCCACAGAAACATCACTCGCTGGAACATGTAAAATCGATTAGAAGCATCTATCCAGAACACAGTTGCATTGGCAATCGGTCTCATGTTTTTCAAAAGGGAAGGACTGCGTCACATAAGCCAATACCCTAGCAAAGCAGAAGCACTGGGGGAAATCTGCATATTTGGCAAGTTAATGTTTTTAGAGACAATTGCGCTTATGAGATACACACACACACATTATTTATATAATTGCCATATATATATATATATACAGTATAACACCTCTATTTCTTTATTAGTAACCTTGATGTCAAACCAAAGTGACCTTAGCAGCCGCTTGCCAACTAGAACAGAATAATTACATTAGAGTACGTGTTTGTATGTTGCTTAGAGAGGGCTAAGAAGCAATCAAGATTGCTTGTGGCAATTCACAATTGCCGCTAATGTGGACTTTTGCTACTTTAATATGTGGAAACATTGAGCCTGTGCAGGTGGTGAATGTCCCCATATATGTGAAGAGGACAGTATTGAGGACAAACTTTGTTTTGGGACAACTTTCTAAGATCCTGTGTGATAGATAGTCTCTCGGAAAAGATTAAAGATAAGCAAAAACAGGAGTTGATTGGTAACTGAACTGGACAACAGGGTCGAAGCAACTGCTTATAGACATTTCTGAAGACCTGGACCGCTCCCACTCCCCACGTGATTGGCTGTCTAAACTTCCAAGCTGCGAATCATGACTCAGAGTTTAAGGGCCAATGGCAGAAGCCCAAATCCAGAAATGTTCTGTGATTGGATATCATGTATCGAATCAGAACACAGGAGCTCAGAATCCTTAGTCCAGACTCAAGACCACTGAATACATAACAGGCCCCATGGCACTTTCAGGAGACTGGCTGACTATTGATGTGTAACCACAAAACTCAAGAACTGTCCCGCTTGCTAGAATTGAGCTGAGGGGTCCCCTTGTACCCTTGGAGATCTTTCGAAAAGCAAAGACACGTAGGATTTTGCCTTGATAAGAAAAGAAACAAGAATCAGTGATGGGGGGAATTTTGTTCTGGGGCTCAGCCCCTGCACTTCCTCCTACTGCTAGCACTCAGTCGTGTGCTAAGTACAAAGATCATGCCCCTTTTGGACTTCCAAAGGATGGGAAAACCCTGCATTTAAAGACACGGGACAACAATGGGATGGGGCGGATTTCATGCGGACGCCAATATATTACAGTCAAAGCTCAGCTCCCGAACGCCTGCGTTTTGGAACGTTTCGGCTCCCGAACGTCGAAAACCCGGCACATTTCAAAACGATTGTGAGGCAAAGTAAGAGTCCATCGGTTCCTGAGGTGAAATTTTGGGGTGGGGAACGTCTGACCTCTGAGCACATCTTGCCCCCTCCCCAAGTCTTCCCCATTTGGTCCATGAGGCCATTCTCACATGCAGGTAAGGGGTGAGGCTTGACTGATAGGACATGGCTTTCCAAAGCTGCTTTCTTTGCACAGCCCTCAAAGCATGGGACTAGTTGTCAGGATCCTCTGAAGAAATGCAGAAACCAGGGACCCATTGCTAAGCAGGATGGCTCCCCCTTCATATCAACGCAGAACATCCCATTCAGTTGGGCTGAGCCATGGCACTCCTGGCAGAGAGCTCTTTGGCGAGCCAATACTCAGTACTAAGTAGAATTGCCCATCCCTTCAGATCCTTCTGAGCACTAAAAAAGGAGGGAGAGGTTTCTTCCCTTCCCTGTGAAGCCCAAGCTTGCTGAGCTCTTCAAGAGAGAGGTGGGGGCTCCCGAAGGCTTCCCCTCCTTCCTTTAAGCCTGATCTCACTGCAGTCCTAAAAGGGGGAGACTCTCCAAGACTGTAGTGATATTAGGCTCTTTCCCTCCTCCCTTTTAGGCCTGATGTCTCTTTGTTGGTAGTGAAAGGGATTTTGACCCAAGATACAGATCCCAATAAGGATCTGGCACGCAAAGTCCAAAAGTTTCCCACCTATTCAGCCTAGCTGGAGAGAGCCAACCTGAGGAAGCTGGCACAAGCTTCTAGCTAGATGCTTCAAGAAATAGGGTGGGGGCCTGGCAGCGAAATAGAAATTCTAACAAGGCTGATGCGTCGGATAGCTAACCTCAAAGAAGCATCTAATTACTAAATATATATTCTTTTTCATGGAGCACATAGTTAAACTATGGAACTTGTTCCCACAAGAGACCGTGAAGGCCTCGAAACATCGATGGCTTTGAAAGAGCATTAGACACGTCCTTGGAGGAGAGGGCTATCAATGGCTACTAGCATTGATGGCTATGCTCTGCCTTCACAGTTGGAGGCAGAAATGCTTCTGAATACCAGTTGCTGGAAACCACAGGAGGGGAGAGGAAATGAGCAATGGGGACACCTTCTGTATCTGCGCTTCCCCACGCAGGGAACTTTGACACACTCCAGCGCTGGTTTGCTCCAACATGTTATGCTTTCCCCCTTTGTTTTGACTTCATGGATGCTCTTCCTGCTACTCGCCTCCTAATGCCAAGGTCTCCAAGGAAGGGTTTGATAAACCCAGATCAAGCCATGCTCTTCCCTCATCCCTCCAGTTGGGCATTTCATTCCTGGCTCGAAGCACCAAGGAGCGCCTTTCAAGTAGGCTTTCAGGATGGGAGGAGTACAAGCATCAATGCTGCCTCAGGAAGAAGATCTGTATGGTAAATAGAAGCTTATGTATGGCTATTGATCTGGATCCTCTGTGTCAGCTGCAGGGAACCTTTGGCCCTCCAGATGTTGTTGGGTGACAACACCTGTTAGTCCCAGCAAGCATGGCCAGGGATTATGGGAGCTGTAGTTCCCCAGCATCTGGAGGGCCAAAGATCCCCTACACCTGCTGTATATATTAAGACTACTTAGTAGTGCTGCGTATCTTAGGAAATCATTTTATGAGCCCGTCACTCAACCACCCAGTGGCGTAGCTAGCCGCTCAGGGGCCCAAGCCACCACGTCACTCCCAGGAGAGATGCGTGGCTCGGGCGCGCTTCTGGCCCCGCGGGAAGTGCTGCCCCCTGTGGTGTGGCGCCCAGTGCCCCCCTCCCCCCCCAAGCTACATCTCTGCACCCGCCTCTTGGGATATCCTGGGAACAAGGCTTGAATGGTAAAAATTAACTGCGCTCAGTGTTATTTTTCTAGAAAAAGAGGTGCCAGAACTCACCACGAACGCTTCCCTTGTTCTTTTACAGTGGCAATGGCACCAACCTGAGAGGTGCCAGAACTCAGTTCCAGTGAGTTCTGGCTGGGGGGAAAAGCTGCACTATATTTTTTCCTCTAAGGCTGGAGCTTCAATATGTGGCATGTGGGTGGGTGGGTACATTTCCTCCCTCACCTCAAGCAGCCCTGTTTGTGTTCTTGTTATGCTACCATTATAGTTCCTGAAATGAGCTTGCAGTTGGCGTTCTGTTGAATGCACATTGCAGACGGATGCAGTGAAATTTGCAGCCGGGCTTAAGGGATTCCTATCAAAGCCAGATGTTTGGGGCGAAGAGGGCTTCTCTAAGGAGGTACCAGCTCTTCCAGTGGGAAGTGCAAACCATGCCATACGCCTTGTGGTCTTGCAAGATCAGATCAAAATCCTACCTGGTTCAGCATTCTCCCTCTCCTTCCTTCTGTCTGTGTCCTTTTAAGCAGAGCAACGTTGGTCTACTCCCTGCTGCTGTATTTCTCTTGGGGAGAAGCAGAAAAGGCTCCCTATCTCTATTCCCTATTGGTTCCCTGTATTCCAACCCTTTAAATCACATCATAGGTCATCCTCTGCTCCCCCTCCCTTTCCCCACTGTTTCAAGAAGGACGTTTCCATTTTTGTTCCTAGATTATCCATGGGATAAATCCAATCAGAAATCAATACAAATAGACTTGGCAAAGTTTAAGGAACTGGATGCCTATGCACAGAAGGTATGCTGTCTCTTATTGTGATATATGCAGCAAGGAATTTGCTAGGATGCTGAGGTTTTTAATGTGCATTTGGAATTTGAGAGTGCTTTCAAGTGTCCTCTCCTGATAGGAGGCAATTACTTCTGTTGAGATGGAAGGTCCGAACTGGGAACATCATGAGTCACAAGACCCTGCTCCCGTTTTCCAGAAAACTAACACGGTGGAGCACCTATTCACATGCGCTGCACACACCATGCATTTAAAGAACACCAACTCCCCAAAAGAACTATGGGAGCTGTAGTTTTCCCCTCACAGAGCTACAAATCCTAGAACCCTTAACAAACCACAGGATTCTCTTTCTCTCTGTGTGCGTGCGAGAATTAAATGCATGTATATACACCCATATTTAGTTATTTTGCAGCATTGCTTTGCTTTAAAAATTCAGGAGATAGCTCCAAAGTCAATTCGGAGGAGAGCTAGCAATCATAGGCAATATGAAAGGGTTTGAACGACTCCTCTCTCTTTCACAATTCACTTTCGATCGTATTTATACTACAGACCGAAATTGATTTGGTAGTTATTTCCTCTCCTCGGGGAACTCCGAGTACTATACTTCTGTGAACAAGGCTAGCAGTCATTAACAGAAAATTCTCAGTGCCCTTGCCAAACCACAACTCCCAGGAATCTCTGGGGGGCCTCGCCAGAATTAAACTGGCATAAAATTAATATACTGGTGCAGTAATCAGCCCTGGGTTTCCCCCAGTGCTGTCAAGTGACAACAGTAGGGCCGGCCCAGGATCCAGGGTTGCCTTGGTCCCTCCCTGCCCCCAGAATGCCCCCCCCAGTTGTACTTCCACCCACCCAAAGGTGCGATGGGCAGTGGCGAAGCTGCATGCTCTGGCACCAGGGGCGGAGAGCAGGCAGGGGCGTGGCTGGCGTGTGTCCCGGGGGCGTGGCACATCGCCTGCGGGGGCGTGACATGCATCCTGGGGGCGTGGTGCCCGGCACGTGGGGGGGTGCACGGCGCATGTCGGGGGCGGCCGCAATGGTACCCCCTCCCCGATGGTGCCGGGGGCAGTGCGCTCCCCCCCGTTCCTCTGCCAGTAGCAATGGGGGAACTCTGCACTTGTGGGGAGACAGTAGCAAAGAGGATTTGGGTTTCAGCTGAAGATTGTAGAAATAACATGCCTGTGAACCCTGGAAAAAGGAAAGGTTAATCATGCGTCTCCCTTCAGAACAACTTCCCCCCCAAGGGTACATTTTTGGCAAGTATAATAAATTCTTTGATTGATCAATCAAGTAAAACACATACACTTAATCGACTAACTGTGCAATCCCAGTGAATTCAGCAAGAGACACTCTTGTAAGTGCACGCAGGATTGCACCCTAAAATTTCTTTAAACAAGTGGGCTTAGGTAGAAGAAAGGAACTGGTACCCCCTCGTCCATATTAACTGCTTCCAAGTCTATTTACCTTCTGTGAAACAGGTGAATGTCAGGAATAGCGTGAAAAACCTGGTGAGTGTCTTGCTGCAAAAAGCCCCCAGTGACCTGGAGAAAGTGCGAGCCATTTGGATGTGGATCTGCCACCATATAGGTAGGTGGGGGTACCACCTTTCTGCATACTTGAGTCCCCTTGCCTCTGACAACTTCCGGTATTAAAAGATCAGCCTTTGTCACTGCCCTGCGCCCATGAATCCAGCTCTGTAGCAGAGTTCTGTAGCAGACACCCAGTCCAGTGATTGCCAGCCAAGGAAGATGGATACGTAAGGTCATATCAAAGCAAGTTATATTCAGAGTAGACCGGCTGAAATCAATGGATGTAAGTAACTCATGGACATTAAATTTAGTGGGTCTACTCCGAGCATGGCTTCTTTGCAGCTGTCTCGGGCATTTTCACCATTTCATAGCCAGTCATGTCAGCTCCATTTGCACAAAGGATTCTGGATTGTAACCTGTGTGGATCAGTGATTTGGTGTTTGGCTCACACAGAGCTTGACTGGGATCTCTGTTCAGCCATGAATCTCAGAAGGGATCAGGAGGTGCTCATTGATAACAGAAATCACTGGGTTAAAGCTCACTGAAAGTGCCGCGGTAGCATTATTATCAATTTACGATGGGGTGGAAGGTTTGCAGGCTATGAAGGACTCGCTCACAAATTTATTGAAAGCTGCACAAATTATGATAGCTAGCAAGTGGAAGGGGCAAGCAGACTATAAAATGGAAAAATGGTATGAAGAGGTGTGGGATACATAGCTATTAATGATAAATGAACATGTGCCATTAAGGTAAGACGGGGAATATGCAGGAGGAATGATTTTGAGGAGATATGGAGGGTGTTTGTAGAATTTGTACTGTTACAACGGAAAGGGGTCAAACCATCGCTAGAGGTGTTGAAAGTTTGGGAGGTTGGATAGTTACAATGGAATGGTCTCGCTGGTGGGGTGCACATTTTTATTCTTATTTATTTATTCTTATTACTTTGTCAAAATAAAGTAAAGGTCGCAGCACGGGAGGAGAGGAGGTGTCTCCCGACTCCTAACCCTTGCACCAGTGTGCATTTTTATTTGGCAACAAGACCCTGGGTCTACACAAAGCAGATTTACGAGTGCTTCCAGACTTTCTCTTTTGAGGTGTGATTCAATCACATATGGGCAAATTCATGTTGTGCAATCAAAAGTTCATTTGGAGCTCTTGCAAGACAAGCCACGCCACCCCCCAGTCAGATTTTGGCAACCAGGAAAGATATTGAGAAACACGATGGAAAGTGTGGCAAAGTGTTGCCACCCCACAAGCAAATCAGAATGGGTGCTCATTGTCTTTATTTCTACAGAATATGATGTGGAAGGCTGCTATAACCTGGACAAGGTGTCATTTAAACCAGCTGATGTCCTTCAGTCAGGAAAGGCTATTTGCGGTGGATATGCTCGACTCTTTCAAGAAATGTGCAGGTAACTTCTGTTGGCTCCAGCCATCATGGCAAGTGGTTGTTACTTGGCTGTAGCGATAGGAGATCTGGAGAGCCACAGGTTCCCCACCCCTTGCCCTAGGCAGCTATCTCCATGCTTAGGCGTGATCAACTCGCACGTGACAGCCCTCGGAAATATGTAAATCAATAGATTCTAAGCAGAAAATGGCGGGAGAGATCTGGAGAGTCCTCATGGCTCATGAGGAGACCCTCGCCAGAACCCAAAGAGGACTTCAGTGGGAGCGGAGGAAGCCCCAAAGAGAACGGAGGCACAGTGGGGCTTTGTTTAGGCTGCTCAGCCTCCCCACCTAGTAGCTGACACACGTCACAGCATGGCAGCTGCTGCTGCTTTTCCACAGGTCCTCCAGCCAGCTCCAGAGCTTCAACTCTGGTTGAAAGGAGTGTTGTGGGGAGAGAGAGCTGGAGAGCAGGAAAAAATGAGCTTTTTTTTAGTGTGTGCTCCCTACTTACACAGGGACACGGGTGGCGCTGTGGTCTAAACCACTGAGCCTCTTGGGCTTGCCGATCAGAAGGTCGGCGGTTCGAATCCCCACGACGGCGTGAGCTCCCGTTGCTCGGTCCCAGCTCCTGCCAACCTAGCAGTTGGAAAACATGCCAAAAAGTGCAAGTAGATAAATAGGTACCGCTCCGGCGGGAAGGTAAACGGCGTTTCCGTGCGCTGCTCTGGTTTCGGTGTTCTGTTGCGCCAGAGGCGGCTTTGTCAGGCTGGCCACATGACCCGGAAAAAACTGTCTGCGGAGAAACGCCGGCTCCCTCGGCCTGTAAAGTGAGATGAGTGCCGCAACCCCAGAGTTCTCTGTGACTGGACTTAACTTTCAGGGGTCCTTTACCTTTACCTTTACCTTTACCTTTACCTTTACCTTTACCTTTACCTTTACCTTTACCTTTACCTTTACCTTTACCTTTACCCTACTTACACAATGTTTGCTTATGTGCATGGGGTTCCGGAACATGACCCACCATGTAAGTGGAGGAATGATCCTGAAGCAAACTTGCATATATAGGGCTGCATTGAATTGAGTAGATCCACTGGAATCCATAGACTTAAAAATTACTTGAATTTAATGGGTCTCTTCCCTGTGTGACTTAGTTCCTCATCCATACTTACCTTTGCTCTGTGCTTTATAGGCACAGGTCCTGGCTTTCCAGGTCCGTGTCCAAATGTTGTTGTTGTTCTTTCATCCCAGGAAAACTTGTGTTTTCCTGCCAAATTGGAGCAAATGAGAATCTGTGGAGAACCTGATTGCTGTTTTCTCTGATCCAGCAAAATGAAGGGCGGCCACTCCAGCCTATCAAAGCGGTGAAAGCAACCACTTGTCCTCTTGGTAGCAACACTGTTCCTGAATACCTTCCTTCCCCTCTCAGTATTGCAGGGATACAGTGCCAGTATTTGATAGGCAGCTGCAGCGTAAAGGGGAAGAGCAACCATGCCTGGAATGCTGTCCGCATTGATGGAAGGTGGCATCTCTTAGACTGCACCTGGGGAAGTGGCTCTGTGAATACTGCTTTTAGCAAGTTCCCTTTCAGGTACGTTGTTAGGCAGACCAGGCAGAGCGTGGGACACACTGAGGGGATAGCAGAAGAAGAAGAGCTTGGATTTGATATCCCGCTTTCTCACTACCCTAAGGAGTCTCAAAGCGGCCAACAATCTCCTTTCCCTTCCTCCCCCACAACAAACACTCTGTGAGGTGAGTGGGGCTGAGAGACTTCAGAGAAGTGTGACTAGCCCAAGGTCACCCAGCAGCTGCAGGTGGAGGAGCAGGGAAGCGAACCCGGTTCCCCAGATTACGAGTCCACCGCTCTTAACCACTACACCACACTGGCTCTCACAGTTAACTTCATTTGCTTTCAGGTGGTTTTGTTTTGCTTGGACCACTTGTCAGAGTTTGCAATTTGATGGCCGCAGGGCTGATTAATGTAAGCAAGTGCAATAAGAATGCTGCAGCTAGGTTGGTGACTGGGAGCGGCCGCCGAGACCATATAACACCGGCCCTGAAAGACCTACATTGGCTCCCAGTAGATTTCCAAGCACAATTCAAAGTGTTGGTGCTGACCTCTAAAGCCCTAAATGGCCTCGGCCCAGTATACCTGAAGGAGTGTCTCCACCCCCATCCTTCAGCCTGAGGTCCAGCTCTGAGGGCCTTCTGGCAGTTCCCTCACTGTGAGAAGTGAGGTTACAGGGAACCAGGCCTTCTCAGTAGTGGCGCCCGCCCTGTGGAACGCCCTCCCATCAGATGTCAAGGAAATACAATAACTATCTGACTTTTAGAAGACATCTGAAGGCAGCCCTGTTTAGGGAAGTTTTTAATCTTTGAAGTGTTATTCCGTGCAGAGTGGCTGTGGAGGCCCGGCCAGATGGGTGGGGGTATAAGTAATATTTCATTATTATTATTATTATTATTATTATTATTATTATTATTATTATTAAGCCATGGGCATGGAGTGTCCTGATGGCAGGGATAGATACCATCTATTTATCCTCTTTGAACAGTTCTGGAGTTTTGTGCTTATTCTGGGCTACATGTGTAAAATCTGGGGATTCTGGAGGCTGGATTGTTGCAACACAGCAGCTTCCTCAACCAGATGCCCTCCAGCTGCTCTGGATCACCACTCTGTTTGCCTGTCTGGCCCTGGTGCTGATTTAGGCAATATTATGAAATACTAGACTATTGCGCCTTCTCCTTTTGCAGGTACAATGAGTTTTACTTCCTTACTCACCCCGCTC